>NC_091620.1:23005316-23313650 GCF_027580195.1 Bos mutus | reverse complement strand
GAATTTTGGCTTTTTAAAAAATTTCTTTCCTCACTTTAATTCTATTTATGAGCAAGAAGCCAAATTGAATGTAAGAATTAATTTCAGAAGGTACTGCAGCTATTTCCTTTTTCAGTTTTTTTTTTTTTTTTTGGATATTAGTGATTTTGTTATGGTCTATTCAATAAAGTAGATTCACTTTATTACAGTACATTCACCACTTGGTCACTCTTCTTTTATTTAACAAGATAAAAATAAGAGATGAGGCAATGATTGTGATTGCGTTGAATTCCAGCTCCCTGGGTAGAGTCTAAGCAGTTTGAATTGACATTTGTGTCACTGTCAAAAACCAACTGCTTGCCACATCCATTGGTGTTAAACACAACATCTGGTTCAGTATAATTAGGTTTTCAAGTAAGCTGATGAGAAAATGAGCCATATGCACTTATCCAAATAGAGAAGCTTGAAAATTTTTCTTTTGATTGACATAAATACATGACATGAGGTTGAAAAGACAGCATTTCAGGTCCTGAAGTCACACTTGACGTCAAACATGACTGTTGTGTATTGCTTTGGAAGGGGGATAGATCCCATTTTCTTTCATTACCATACACATTGTCCATGATGACATTTCTTGTATCTAGTTCAGGGGGAGGAAATCTCCTATGGTTGTTCTCTAGTTGAGAGTTTGTCCCAAAAATAAAGAAGAATCGAGCCCAATGGCTTCGTGATGGTGAGTATAGAAGCATCAACATTGTCATGGGCCAGGCTATAGGTGTAAGTGGATCACTGGATTTCACTCTGTGAGAGTGGAAGGCATTTCTGGAATCGGGAGATTTTGGCCAGCTGGGTGGGATGGAGTTAGGTGTCCTGGCCCTTGCTTCTGGTTCTTGTCAGGATCTGAGTACTTTTAACATCTCTACACACTATCCTGGAAAATTCTGTTGCTGGGTAGGTTGTTTGTCCCTCAGGATAACTGTGTTATTGGGCCTTTGGCTAATGGCTTCAGAAGTTTTTAAAGAAGAACACTTGTGAAGAAGCTTAATGTTTAAATTATTCCAGTTTTAAGAGCAGGATCACTAGTTGTGGTTTGTTCTGTACCAAAATGCATTTATTCGTAGCTCAGATAAAGTCCAGAAAAAATGTGGAGAATAAAAGCTGAACAGAATAGTTTTAAGATTTAGAATCAGAAATCTAAGCATCAGTAGTAGGTTTAATGAGCCCCATTCCAGTACTCTTGCCTGGAGAATCCCATGGGTGGAGGAGCCTGGTGGGCTGCAGTCCATGGGGTCGCTAAGAGTCGGACACGACTGAGCGACTTCACTTTCACTTTTCACTTTCACGCAATGGAGAAGGAAATGGCAACCCACTCCAGTGTTCTTGCCTGGAGAATCCCAGGGACGGGGGAGCCTGGTAGGCTGCTGTCTATGGGGTCACACAGAGTCGGACATGACTGAAGTGACTTAGCAGTAGCAGTAGGTTTAATGAACCAAAACTGATTAGATGATATTTAAGAGAATAAGTGCACTATTACACATTTGAAAAATAAACCAAATAGAAGATAGAACAGTTGTTTTTTTTTTATGAAAGAGTCACTTTATTTAATGGCAAAATCAATATATCGATGGCATGATTCAGATGCTGTAAAGCTTTGAATACAATCTGAGGTTATGCCTGAATAGGAACAGTTAACAGTACCACTCCCTTTGGCAGACTCCTCCTGGAGAAGGAGCCTTCCATAGTGGTTAGGGACATAGACTCTGGAACCAGACAGCCTGGCTAAACCCTGGCATTGTGACTGTTTTCTAGTTGTGTGACTTTGGGAAAGTTACTTGTCTTGTGTCTTAGTTTCACCAATTATAAGATGGAGTTAATGGCTTAGAGGAATGCATGGCTTAGAGGGCTTTTACGAGATTTAATAGCCCACGTGCTCAAAGTACAGCTTGGCACAAAGTCAGTTAATCATTATGATTATCCCTGTTAATTTTGAATCAGGAGCTAAGAGAGACACTCACAATCTGGAATATTTCCAGAGGGGAAAGTAGGAGATAGTATTTACTGAACATTTATGAAACTTTCAGTCTGAGCTAAAACATTCTTATTTAATTTTTTCAAAAACACTCAGAATTAAATACCATTATTTTTGTAGTGCATATTCAAAAACTGAGTTAGAAAGATTATATAACACAACTGACATGTGATTAATTTTTGCTTGACTGAAATATCTTTACCCATGAAGGAATGTTCATTTGAGGATCAGCTAACACGACTGAGGAAGTTTAACCTGGACCATCAGGGACTAAGTAGAAGCATGTCGTCCCCTAACATTTGAAGGGCTGTCAAGTAGAACAGGGGTTTGACCCTGCCCAGTTAATAATATAGTCCTACATAAGGATTCCAGGGCTGGGCTCTAGTATGCCTCCTTATCTGCTCAGGCCTGGGTTTACTGCATTAACCTCTTATCTGAACTTCATACCACCAAGCTTTTCTTAGTACAATTCATCCTGCATCGTGTTATGAGATTAATCTTCCAAAAATACTACCACTGTTATATCAGCCTCCAAACGAAAACCCTTCTGTGCTTCCTGCATGGTAGGCAGGATAAAGTCCAGATACCTTAAATTAGCATTCAAAAGATTTTATGACCTGGTTGCAACCAATATCTAGAATCATTAGCTTGTAGGACCAAAAGAGGCCTCAGGCATAATGTCATTTTGTCCCTTCATCATCAGTGAGGAAAGTTAAGCTCTAAAAAGATACATACGAATATCCAGGTCTCTGTACTATGATTTCAAAAAGGACATTCAAAGCAAACCACCTTGTCCTGGACAGTATGGGAGGTTTTCCACATACATTTCTTCCACACATCTGAGAGGTTTTTCTTCATCCTCCATCCCCTCCCCACAGCCAATTGTAAAACTTTATTTTTTATAGCAGTTTTGGGTTCACAGTATGTTCCCTACCTGCTCACATGTGTAGTTTCTTGTATTGTCCACATCGCTTTCAGGAGTGTTACATTAATTACAGTTGATGTACCCACAGTGATTCATCATAATCACTGAAAGTCCATAGTTTGTATTAGAATACTAGGGTTCACACTTGTATATTTTATAGGCCTGAGCAAGAAAATAATGACATGAGTGTATCATTATAGTATCTTACATTTTCACTGCTCACAATATCCTCTGGACCCTTCCTGACTATCCATCCCTCTACTCCCACCCCTGGAAACCACTGATCTTTTATTGGCTCCATAGTTTTGCCTTTTCTGGAATGTCATATGGTTGGAATCATATAGCATATAGTCTTTTCAGATTAGCTTCTTTCACTGAATAATGGGCATTTAAGTTTCCTACTTGTTTTTTTTAGGCTTCCCTGGTGGCTCAGTCAGTAAAGAATCTGTGTTTTTTCATGGCTTGAAAATGTTTGTCTTCTTACAACCTGGCATTAGTGTCTTCCTCTAGTTTTGTTTGACTGGTTTGCTGAAAACCTATAATGTAACTCTAGGCAAAGTCAAGTGAAATGGCATGTTAAAGTCTGTGAGAGGATAACATGGCACAGTGTACAAGCCTGGTGTGAGGATGAACCCAGTGTAAGGATGAGCAGGGGTCCTAGGAGCAGTGAGTGCTTCTGCGTAGTTACCAAAATACATTCCTGCAGGTTCTAGAGTCAAATAATCCAGGCTTAACAACTTGGCTTAGTCCATTTCTAGCTGTGTGACTTTGGGCTAATAAGTACACCTCTCTGAGCCTCCATTTCCTAGGAGACCAGTTTATCTTACTTTTTGATACTTGTAGTTTTATCGAGAAAATGAATTGAAAAATACTTGTTCGGCCTTCAAAGGCTGAGCAAAGCCTCTGGAGGATGTGGGGGTATAAGGAGGCCGATTATGCTGAGTAGCAGTCTTTCAAACACCCAGTGTGGTTCTTCACACATCAACCTAGTGGGACAAAGACACTGGGCTTCCCTGGCAGCTCAGCTGGTAAAGAATCCGCCTGCCGTGCAGGAGACCCTGGTTTGATTCCTGGGTTGGGAAGATCCCCTAGAGAAGGGAGAGGCTACCCACTCCAGTATTCTTTGGCTTCCCCTGTGGCTCAGCTGGTAAAGAATCTGCCTGCAATGCAGGAGACCTGGGTTCAATCCCTGAGTTGGGAAGATCCCCTGGAGAAGGGAAAGACTTCCCACTACAGTATTCTGGCCTGGAGAATTCCATGGACTGTATAGTCCATGGGGTCGCAAAGAGTCAGACATGACTGAGCAACTATTAAAAAAAAAAAAAAAAGACATTAAAAATACAATATATAAGGTCTGCTGTTTTCACTCATTTGGATCGAGTGTCATTTCACTAATGGTTCCCAACTTCTGATGGAGCTGGAAATTTTCCCCATCCGAGCAAACCACAGCCAGTAGTTTCTACACTTCTTTGTGCAATGGGAAAAGCAGGCTTTCGTGTCCTGGCAGCTTCCAGAAACTCATGCTTCTCCATCCCTTAGGAAGTTCTCCTGGCCACTGCCCTGGAGGATCAGCATCAGTCCTATTACTAACACCCAAAAGACAGACAGGGCCCCCCTGCAGGACTCAGTTTTCAAGGTTCCTATTTTGAAAGATAAAACACATTTTTTTTTTTTTTCTGGGAAGCCCAAAGTGCTGCTCTCTCATTCTCTCAGAACTCACCTCCTTTCTCTGTGATGTCTGACATTTTTAGTTCTTGTCCCTTTACCCTTTCATTTAACACATCACTCCTTGACAGAGGCTCACCTTCACTGTCGGGGAAGAATAACCCCAGGGCAAGCCTTTGCTTATCATCCTCTATGGTGAAGAGGAATGCAGAGAAGTAATTTAGATTTTCCCAAATCTTTTTATTCTCTTTGATTTTTCTCATGCTTTGCTGGTTCGCAGGCATTCACTAGGGCGGCCACAGACAATGCACCAGATAATTTTTTTTATTTGACTCTTTTCTTCTCCTTTTTTACTCTTTGTCCTTCACATCATTGTCTAACCTCTTACTGTCAGAGTCTTCATTCCATACTAGGAGATGCAGAGTATTCACATTTCCATTTTAATCACGGCCTCTGAGGTTTGGAAGGGAACTTAGAGGTCACCAGTCTCAGCTCACATAGGAGCTCTGTCCTCAGTTCCTGTAACAGACAGCGTTTAGCCTTTCTGTGGACACTTGAAGTGGAGGGAGTGGCCCTGTTTTGCAATGCAGCCCATTCCATTACACAAGCACACCTGACATCAGGGATCTTCCTTATTTTGAACTGTCATCTGTCTCCCAGTGACATCCAGCCCTTACTGAGGTTGTCTGTAATGCTGTGCAGAATAAATCTACCACTTGTTAGACATGTTATCTCTTCTTTTGTGCTTCTTTTATTCTATCTATGCCTTTAACTATTCCTGAAACTGTTTTCTTCCTCATTTGTTTCTTTAGTTTTTGGTGGAAACAATTTAGTTTACAATTGCTATTTGCTCCTCAAAACTGGAAGCAAAAAGCATGTTAGGAATATAACTTTCTGTCACTGGAATAGTCCCTTATATATATATATATATATGTATATGTATATATAGTGCCTTTGCATAATTCTCTAATTATGCTAATTTATGCACCTCTGATGAGTACTGTTCCTATTAGGCTGGTAACAGATGCCAAGCTAATATTGCATTGACCAAAAACCTGTCCCTGAATTGGTGATTCCTTAACTTGGTATAATCTGGGAACAATTTGCTGCTGCTGCTGCTAAGTCACTTCAGTCGTGTCCGACTCTGTGCGACCCCATAGATGGCAGCCCACCAGGCTCCGCCGTCCCTGGGATTCTCCAGGCAAGAACACTGGAGTGGGTTGCCATTTCCTTCTCCAATGCATGAAAGCAAAAAGTGAAAGTGAAGTCTCTCAGTCGTATCTGACTCTTCACGACCCCATGGACTGCAGCCTACCAGGCTCCTCCGTCCATGGGATTTTCCAGGCAAGAGTACTTTGCTGCTGCTGCTGCTAGATCGCTTCAGTCGTGTCCGACTCTGTGTGAATCCAGAGAGGGCAGCCCGCCAGGCTCCCCCTTCCCTGGGATTCTCCAGGCAAGAACACTTGGAGTGGGTTGCCATTTCCTTCTCCAATGCATGAAAGTAAAAAGTGAAAGTGAAGACGAAGATAAAAAGAGGTTCTTGCAAACACACACACACACACACAAAAGAGAAACAAAAGCCAAAAAGCTTTTGAAGGTAGAATCATGTTTTATATGATGTAGTGTCAGGTGTTATTATAGATGCTCAGCAGGAGAATAGAACAGAGATTAAGATGGTCTATCAGCCCACTTGTGAAAAATACAAAGTAATTCAAACTAAACATCATAAAAGGAGAATAATGTGCATACCTATAAGTACAAAGAAACACACGGGCTAATAGACACCACTTTCCTATATATACAAAAGGGGATGTCTGCACACATACTCAAACATAAGGACAGAACCAAACTGAAAATCCTGCACAGCTCTGAGGCAGGTAGAAGTACTCTCATATATGGGAATATACACTTGCCAGCCACAGCCACAGCCACAGCCACAGTAATAGATTGACATGACTTCAAATTGGTTTTGTGCCTGGAAACAAGTGCCTCTGACAGCACAGAATGAAAAAAAAACCAGGAGAGAAGCAGCCTCATCTGCCAGGCTCCTGGGAGTTACCTATAGGCCTGGATACACAGGTGCAGAAAAGCAAAGTGAAAACCTCTAAGATAAAGATGCATAGGGTGGAAAGTGCCAGAAATGGTGTATGAGTGATTATGGAGGGCTTGGTGAGAAAGAGGCCAACTAGAAACAAGAGAAACGATAGTAGGAAAGAAAAATCAAACCTTGATTTGACATCAGTGTCATGTATAGCTTGGAAAATCTTCCTGAAGACTTTCTCATCTCGATCTTATATTTACTATTACATCTCGGGAATCATTTATTGGGCACTTACTATGTGATGGCTAATTGCCAAGCATTTCATATAGTATCTCAGCTAATTCTTCATAACTTGATAAGGTAGGTATTATTATTCACTTGTTAGTGAAGGAAAAAAGGCAAAGATCAAAAGGGTTAAATAATTGTTCAAGATTACATTCCTAGTAATGCAAGACTCAAATTCAGATAGATATAATATCAAAGAATTCAAGCACCATGGCATGATGGTGTGTGGTTATTTTTCCATAACATGTTGATCCAAATGACCTCCAAGAGTCATCTCAATGATTCCCATCTTGTATAGATTGTATTATATGGAACAAAAAAAGCAGCATTTTAGAATGGAAAGAGAACCAGCATGGGAACTTCGAGGGAGAGATTCTTGTCCCAGCTTGGCTCTTAGCTAAATCTACATCATGCAAGTCATTCAACTCTCAGAATCAGTTACCTCGGTCAGCAGCTGGAAATAATAACCTATTTCAAGGGTTATTCTGTGAATCAATTACATACTGCCTGTGAAAACATTCTGAAAATTAGAAGTATTATATGAATGTAGACTATTTGGATAATATAATCAGGTGATCTTCAGGGACTTTGATATTGGAAACAATATCAGAATCCATAATATGAATTAATCACATTATATTAAGTCATTTATGTATAAATTTGCACAGCATTTGTGGAGTGCCTACAGAACATTGTGCAGAGTATTAGGAGATATAGGGATGTGTAAAATGGCTCTTCCTGCAAAAGGTTTATAACTAAAATGTTTTTAATGGTTTTAGTTGCTATATTTCAGAAAAAAATAATTTTATTTTCAGCATATGTTTATTTATGTGACAATAAACTGTATTACTGTTCTAGGATTTTCTTTTGTGACTAAAAGCACAGTGGGAAAAAATGAGATTTTTATTTTGTTTTGTTTTGTATTTATAAATTCCCAGTATGAATTGTACATTTTAGCTTGGTACCTCTATTTTCCATGCTATAATATGTTCAAACTTACCTCAAGTAGAATGATGCTGCTGCTGCTGCTGCTAAGTCACTTCAGTCATGTCCGACTCTGTGTGACCCCATAGACGGCAGCCCACCAGGCTCCCCCATCCCTGGGATTCTCCAGGCAAGAACACTGGAGTGGGTTGCCATTTCCTTCTCCAGTGCATGAAAGTGAAAAGTGAAAGTGAAGTCGCTCAGTTGTGTCGGACTCTTAGCGACCCCATGGACTGCAGCCTAGCAGGCACCTCCCTCCACTCATTTGTAAATATAGTTACAAAGCACTTGAATCAGGAGAGATATCACAATTTTTGGGTGCTCACATAATTATCTCTATCCAAATTGAAGTCAGAAAAGTATGGGAATATTTCTGGAGGAAGCATTTTCCTCTAAGAAACAAGACTTTAAAGACCACTTCTTGACTCCGTAAGACACCTCTGGTTCAGCCTGTTAGCTTCCAGATTCTCAGGTACAGACACAGAGAATGGCAATCAGTAAATTATTACAGTTACTTTCCTAGGTGGACCATATGCCCAGAATAGCAAGAAGTTTACCCACTGGATTCATTCTATTGAAATTTCTGCCCCAATGAAATTCTCCATTTTATGTCAACCAAATTAAACAATTTCTCATCCTCATAGTTTCTCATCCTCGGTGATAGACTGGATCAAACCATCATGGTCTCAGAGATCGAGGAAGGGTTTGACCAATCTTATGTATAAGGGCCACCAAGCACTTGAAGCACCATGAAATTATCAACTATAACAACAGTTTAGATTGATTTTTTTTTTTCAGATATAGAGGTGGCTAAGGAAGAAATAAATTGAAAGACAGATATTAAATCTAGGGGGAAATTTACCTCTTTTCCTTAATTTTTTCCATTTTCTTAATATCTAGGGATGAAGAGAGTATTAGAAGGATAGAAATAATATTACAAAGAGATCGTGAAGTTGAGGAATAAACAATAGAGTAATTGAGGTATTTGGCTTTTTTATCTACTTTGATAATCACAAAGGTCAGTGTAGACATGCAGTAAAGTGATTATTATGAACTTTTATCAACTAAAGTAACAACACAGTCTTCTCCATGGAAATGTATTACAGCTGTTTCATCCTTGCTGGTTTGGCCATCTGCCCAGGAGGCTTCTGCACTCTTGTCATGTACCTCTGAGCCTGATAGGATTCTTCCTGTCTGGGATTGCTGCTAAGAAACTCTTCTTCTTTCATGAAAATGATTTCCCCCAATAATATTATCATCATTTATAATTTAAAGATCAAGAGACAGAGAGATTAAGGACCTTAAGGAGGCTGGAGTTGATGGGATCTGGCAGTGGGGTTAAATGCAGCTAAGGGAGATTGCCCTCCAGAGAGACAAGAGAAAAGATTGGAAACAACTAGAGAGAAGTCAGCATGTGGCAAGGTAGACGATTAGTGCTTTCTCTCTTGATAGCTGCAGCTCCGGATACTGTAGGAGACAAGAGACAATAGTGAGCTGGGAAAACTCGTGAAGAGGAGTGGAGATTTGAAATAGTTGTTGAGGGAGTTTGGGTGGAGAGATGACTAGAGAGGACACTGGTGAGATTGAGATCTTGTCCTAAGCATGGTTCCAGTCCTCAGGGCTGGTTGAGTTTTTGCAGCAGAAGGCAATAGTTAACTCTGCCACTGGAGCAGCTGGAATAACACAGTTCACAAGAAGGATTCTATAGAAAAACAAGGAGCAGTCGATGCAGGTACAGCAATGGGTGAAACAATGGACAATGGAATGTTGTCTAGGTTGGAAATAAGATGAGGTTAGGATTAAAATTATTAACTGGAAGAAAAGTATAGGGCCTAATAGGAGGTCTTTCTACAGTTAAGAAGACAGTATTATTATATTGGAAGTACAAAAAGTAGTGGGCAAGAATACTAAGTTGTAGCCAGAGAGTAATAATACTTGAGATTTCAGAGATGGGATAATTCTATAACAAAGTCAAACTTTTGCCAATGGAAATGGATCACTAAAATGGAATGGAAGTGAGGACAGAGTTGAAGATGTCAAGGAAATGTTAGTCTAAGACATTCCGTGGGTTAATGGTATAGACATTTAAGTCACCCAAGCTGTTAGTGGAATCAGAGATGCAGAATAACATCATGAAAGAGCCAAAGTCTCCTGAAAAAGTGATTGGATGAGCATGGATTTGACTAAGTGGCAGAGAAGGCAGAGAAAGTATGTGTGTGTGTAAAGTTTTATATATTTATTTCAGACTGTTTCTACAGTCAAGAATGTCTTGTTTTTATTTGGTGTAGAGACAAAGTAGGTTTGAACAATAAAATGAAGTTAGAAGGTTCTCCTTCCACAAGCCCTGTAGTACCCAGAGAGTGGGAAAATGAGTAGTTTCCAATGGATAATCTAGGGAGGAGGCATCCTTGGGGACGGAAAGTAAATTCACATCAGTCCACAGTCAGTCCACAGAGGTTCAGAGCAGGAAGGGAAGGCAGGGCAGCCATGGAGGCAACCAAGATGGAATGAAAGGAGGCAGTAACTTGAGGGGCTAGGATCTGGGACAGTGATGAAGGACATCAAGAACAAGTGACAGGATAGCAGTAGTCACTGAAACAATGATTTAAAGATGTGTCTGTGCTCAGTCACACAGAGGCGCTGGGTGCAGCAAGATGGCACTTGCTGTCTGTGACTCGTTGCAAAGTAGCCTGTGTTACAGAAGGTAGAGAGATCAGAAAGGAATATTTATTACACTATAGATAAATTATCTCATTTACTCTTCATAAAAACTTCAGAATGTAGGCATAGTTAGCACCTTTTTTTAAGAGATGAAGACATAGAAACTCAAAGAGGTGAAATATTTCTTCTACAATTACTATTGTCAGCAAAGACTTAATCCAAAACCCAAACCCAGGCTTGTCTGAACTTTCATTCCTTTGTACCAATTTAGAGCTGATGTCTATCTCTGAATACACACGTTCTCTAATGAGTCAATTAATTTCTGAGTCTGATTCTTTATCTCAAAATACAGCAATAATGTCAACTTCACTATCACTGACTTTTTAAATAAACAATTTAGATGTTTGTAGAAACAGTCTGAAATAAAACTTTATACACACACACACACACACACATATCACTCCCTTCATTCATGAGTCTCTTTTTTGTACCTTTAAATCCAGGTAAATATACAAGTAAAAATACAGGTCAATCAATTACTCATTCAGACTTTAAATGTAATCTTGTTTCTATAACACTATCCTAAGAGAAATGGCTAGATGCAGAAAGTAGAAATATTTAAGATAAGACTGAATTGTTTTCTAGAAGAGAAACTTTCTCCAACAATGTAGAAGGGATTGTGTTCATTCATGTTCTTTTCACCACTTAGTGTGAAAGTCACTCAGTCATATCCGACTCTTTGTGACCCCATGGACTGTAGCCTACCAGGCTCCTCCGTCCATGGGGATTCTTCAGACAAGAATACTGGAGTGGTTTGCTGTGCCCTCTTTCCAGGGTATCGTCCCAACCCAGGGATTGAACCCAGGTCCCCCACATTGCAGGCAGATTCTTTACCATCTGAGGCAGCAGGGAAGCCCTGGTACTTGGTAATGTAATACTTCTTTGTTGTTGCCCATGCCTACTGGGAGTAAGATGGTATCTCATGGTGATTTTCACTTGCATTTCTTTGATTACTGATGAGGCTGAGCATCGCTTTGTCTATTGATCATGAATGTTTCCTATTCTGTGAAATGTCTGTCAATACTTCTTATTCATTTTTCTGTTGTGGTTATTGCCCTTTTCTATTTAGACACTCCCACTCTAGAAACGCCGAGTTTGCATCAAGAAGAAGGATGTAAGGTATACAAAACCACGCAACAAATTGGTAGAAGAGCCTAAGCTAGGACTGAACTAATCCAGTACTTTTGTATTATGTCATGGCCTCTTTTCCACTGAGATTCCTCCTCGTCAGACAGGGACCACCTGGGTGAGGCTGTTTGCACAGGATTGTGTGGGATATCCAGCTAGGATGGCTTTTGTTACTTCAGCTTTATTTTTCCAACAGAAATGTAACAAAATGTGCCAGACACATACATCAATTACAAGAGAACCCTGTCAATGTTGATGATACATGGAGTTTGTTGTAAAGCTACCACTAGCACAGAACTCCCAGTCTGGGGAAAGATGGGGGTCATTGTAGATAAGATTTGAAACCTTGTATAAGATATATGATAGGCATTAGAGGAATGACAATTGGAGCAGAAAATAATAAAATGTGACTTGCTAGAGAGTCTGGCTGGCTGATCAGAGTTAGGTTTTATCACTGCAGCTTCCTTCTTCTTTGTTTCATGGTATTTATAATGCACTTGATAATTTGTCGTTCATCCCTCTTTGATTGCATATGAGAAAAGAGGGAGTAGGAGATTGGCATGTGAGAAGACCGGGGGAAGTGATTTTCTGTCATTTCCTAATAATATCCTAAAATAATAATGTGAGATCTGGAAAGGAAGAATACTGCACAAGGGCAATATTACAGTGAATTCACTCATTCATTGATCCATCCATTCCCTCCCTCCTTCCCACCACCGTTATTCATCATTTTAAGCACTGAATCATTTTCCTTGAACTAGAGTTCAACTAGAGAAAAGTCGTATGTTTCTACTGAGAGGTATCCTGTGGTCTTATGCATTCTTTCTCTTTACCTACTGTCAGTTTTCTAGATTCGGTCACCCTGTCTTGCTTTCTTCCTCTTTTCTCTCTCCTTATTCTTCAGTGGCTGTCAGATTGAGGAGAAAATAATGTTTATGAAGCAACTCAGATGGGTCCCCCATCAGATGCACAGGATCTAGCTTTCTATCCCCTTCAATATTGCATTGAAACCACAGATCTTCAGGGTTGGTAGGAGCAGAATGTGGTCCATTAGTCAGTCCCACTGTGTTCTGTGAGGTGAATGCCGTGGCGAGTGGGCTGCTTGTCATAAGTGCATAAGTCGATGGATGGGTTTATGGGGATGTGAGAAGAGAAAAGTCCTTTGAAGACATCCAGTGTCTCTTTCCAATATTTGGTACAGGACAAATAGTTCTTTTTCTAATAGGATGGTATAAAATATAATATTGGTAATTACACTATGTTCTATCATTACAGAATGCAAAACATTCCTTTCAAAGCAATATTTTAAATTAATTTCTCTCTTACCTAATTTGTTTTCTTTCTACCTTCTTTCTACTGTTATTACCATATTCACTGTATTGATTTATAGAATTAATTAAGCTATTATTGAAGATCTTATAATCCAACCATGCTGTTTTACAGAAGAGGAATTGAAGAGCAGGGGCATTATTCAGCCTGCTTAAGTTCTTAAATCCTTAAACTCTCATCTTCTGACTTCTCAACTAGTATCCTCTACTCATTATGAGTAGAATTTATACTCTAGGAGACTCCCTCTCAGACATCTTCCGACAGCCTTGTGGACTTTCTTCTTTTCTTCTTTTAAATAAATATTCAGTGACTGAATATCTAGGTGTTCCACATTCCCCTAGGTTAGTTGTCATTATCAACACCACTGACTTCCTGGTACTGACAAATAGACGTTTCAGATGCCGTTTGGGGTCACCATCCTCTATTTCAAGTTACCAAAATCAATCAAGTATAGAAATAGCTTTTCTGGTGCACTTTTTTTCTCTGATTCTCCAAGATCACAAAGATCTTGGTTATAAGAGTGGTTTAACTTATTTTACCTATCCTTAGGAACCCATAAAAAAATCACATAAAATGGGACATTTAATTATGCCATGTGCATGTTAATTAATTTGACAAATGTTTATTGAGTACCCGGTATGTGCACTCACCTGACAGGTAGTGAAAATATAGAGGATAGATGTGATTCCTGTCTTCAGAGAGCTCATAGGCAGTGGCGGAAACAGACATGGGAACCATCATTTTTAATTCTATGCTAGAGCAGGTGTGTGCCCTGAAAAAAGTAGTCATTATTTTTTCATGCAGACAGCGCAGCCAGGGAAAAGTATGGCAGTATCAGTAAGGTGGTGCCCGCGGGCTCAGGGTTGTACCCTCCCATCCCCCTCAGTGTGGGTCCATCAACACCGCAGCCTGCAGTGGACTTATCCAAGAAGCTGGTTATTGCCTCAAAGAGGCACCTGCATTCTGCTGTTTTCCTATCCACTTTACCTCCATCCTCTGACTATGATGATGAGAGGGGAGCTTGGGCCAAAGCTGAACTAGTTAAATATGTAATGAAGAATGAATCTTGGTGGAGAAATTGATTTTTAAACATGATAGAGCCTTCAGAGCTCAGCTATTTACACCAGTCAAAACTTTGGGTTCTTCCTTTGTATTAACAGACTGAGTGACATCTATATAAGCTATCAAAATCGAAGCAGACATGATCCAAGGTCAACCAATTTGTCTCTCCTGTTCTTTACTTTATTGCACACGCATATGTATATTTCCCCCCAAAATGTCATTATTCAAAGTTAGTGACTGCTTGAGCAAGTAAACCAGGTGCACATGTTCAGCTTTGTGTGGAATCTCAAATTTTCACCATTCTTTCTTTTACTTGTTGCTCATCTTTTAGAATCAAAAGAGGGTGAATCCCCTCTTTTGATTCTAAAAGATGGGTAACCTGTGGCGGATCCATTTTGATATTTGGCAAAACTAATACAATATTGTAAAGTTTAAAAATAAAATAAAATTTTAAAAAAAGAAAGAAGAAAAATATAGAGGAAAAAAAAAAAAGAGGTAAATCATTCCACAATTCTGCCAGCTTCTTCCTCCATATTACTTGTCATTCCACAACGTCCCATGGACTTACATCTTATTGTCTATGTTTACATATGTTTACTTTGTTTATTTGATTTCTTTTGGCTAACCCTCTTGTGTTTTCCTCTTCACATTCAGTGGATTCTCTATGTTTACTTTGTTTATTTGATTTCTTTTGGCTAACCCTCTTGTGTTTTCCTCTTCACATTCAGTGGATTCTCTGAGTCCCCTTTCTGATTATTTCTCCCCTGGGGACAATGAGTTCATGGAACTACAAGCAACACAGGAAGAGTAGAATATAGGAAAAACATGAAAAACTTTTTGAAAGGTAGCTATGCTGGGCGTATTTCATTCTCCACTCTTTCATCATGCTTCATGTCCCAGGAAGCTGACCCATATAAGACTTCATTGCACGAGTCCTCTTGCTCTTTAGCTGCCAATTGAGTTCAACAAATGGAAGGCACCAGAAGGTCATACAGCAAGAGGATAGTTAGATTAATGATATTTATTACCTTATCTCTCCTTATGCTAGGTCAGTGTAGATTGCTATTAATATATCCCTCTACTGAAGACTGAAGTAGCTGTCAGGCAGCCCTCACTATGGAGTTTCAGCCTAATTTCAGGAATCTCCACTTTCTTCCCTCTTCAGGCCTAAAGATATTAATGAGTCCTCCTTTTATTGGACTTTGCTTTCTTGGTTTCTTTAGGCTCTTTGGTGTAGGTGGTAGAATATATGAGCCTGAGGCTTAGAATAGAAGTTCTAGGATAAAAGTATAGATTGCTAGCTGAAGTTGGGCATGGTTTGCAGAACAAGAAAGGAAAATGGCCAAAAAAAGCTTGGCAAGTGCTTATAGATACCCTAGAGGGGTTTTCCCTTGGTGTTCTTATCATATTATCCTCTTCCTTTCTCTTTATCCATTGAGTATTGCCTCCATTCAAAAATATATAGCCATGAAAATAGAGTGATACTTTAATGGGCAAAAACATAAGCGAAAATTTTTAATTCTGATATATAAACAAGTCATGACATATTTGGATCTGAATAATAAGCTTTATTATAAATTCCTTGACATGTTTTATGTGTTACAGAAAGAAATGCTTTAGTTAGATTCCCTTTTCACTAATAGCATTTCTCACTGGCTGCTTCAATTGTTTTCTCCTCTTTACGGCACATTAATTTAAAAGGAGCAGGTCTTGATCTGTATGATAATTTTCATTTAGCTGGATGTTAATTATTTTCACAGGTAAAGGAACTGCAGGATAAACCATTTTCCACAATTTCCCTTATTGCTCCAGTAGTCCCAATTTTCATTTAGCAATAAAAGAGTTTTAAACATTTGTGTTTTCCTTTAATACCAGGTAACTCATTTTTTGAGCAAAGCTTTCACCTTTCCTGTCTATTTCTCATGACCAAATTCTAAAATGTATCCTGACTGTCCTTTACTAGCTAAGATATTTTATACTCCATTCATATCAATGCATTAATTCAGTTCTTATAAATTATGTTGCTGATCCAAATATTAATAATAATGTGAGTGGAAATGGCAGTTGTAGTAACTATTCCTTTGATGTTTCAAGTTGGTACATGTTTACTTCTTTGGAATATTCCCCCCTCAGTCTCCCCTGCTTAACTGTTTATTATTTCCACAATGGCAAATTCTCAATTTCAATATCAAAATAGAATGAGATGCATTCTACTCTATGCATTATCAGCATATTATTCATCAGATGCCAACCATGAGCTGTATATCCACAACCATGATGGAGCATAACTTAGTTCACCGTTTGATTCCCACGAGGGATGCTTTGGCCTTTTTCTTTTCATGTTCTTTTCTTAAAGAGACACATTTAGTCCTGTCAATCTGTTGGAGTCCTAGAAAGTAGTGGTTTGAGCAGTTGGTTTTGCATAATTTTGGATTAACTACTCTCACACACTAAAGTGTGAGGAGTTCTTTATGCCCTTTGGTGCCTGTTCTTATTTACTTACTTTTGGCCGCACTGCATAGTTTGGGGGATCTCAGTTCCGCAACCGGGAATTGAACCCACACCCTCAGCAGTGAAAGTGCAAAGCCCTAACCATTGGACTTCAGGGAATTCCCCAGGGTAGTTCTTTTTTAAAAATACTGTCATAAAACTAAGTTTATAACAATGAGGACTTAATGAGGACTTGTTCTCTTGATGCTTGAATTTCAAGGTGGCATATTCAACATACATTATCTTTGCCACGTGTTGTAAATCACCATATGAACACTATACTTGTCTGCATATATAATGACTTAATTTTAATTTCTTTGTTATATAGTTTATTTTACTTGAGTAAGTGGGGATAATGCATCAACTGATACTTACTGAATGTCTTTTCTCATCCTGTACCATTCTTGGTGTTAGAAATAAAAGGAAAAGTGTCTAGATTCTCAGTCACCCTGATGTAGATTTTTGGTGGGAAAAGAAGAGATACTATAATTGTCATCACAGAGGGTAGAATTTTAAGGGTTTTGAACAAGGAGGGTGATCTTGTGAAAGGATAAATTCTATTTCAAGATTCTGGAATGGCATAGAATGTAGCATATGGCCTCTATGAGAGAAAAAAAGAGAAAGGATTGTTAGTCAGTGGCTTTTTGTTTTAATTCTTCCTTGGTTTTTATGTATTCTTTCTTATGTACTATTTCTTTTCAGTTTGAACTGTTTTCAGATGATCCTTAATATAAATGTACTGTTTAAGGGGAAGTGCCAACTCTTAGTCATCTAGAAAAGCTGCTTGACTCTGACCTAAGATTAATGGGTATAGATAGTAACAGGAAGCCCAGATTGGAAATATATCTGGCTTCAAAATTCTCCATTACAGAATACCAATATATATAAAAAAGATATAAGTGGAGCTTATTAGTTGCAAAATGGCAGGAAGCCTCTACCCACATTCCCACTCCCCCTCTGCCCACAGGGTTTGAAAATTACTAGTATACTTCTTTTCTGTCGTTAGATCATATTATCCTTTGTTATTAAATTAATGAGGACTGCTGACACAGGAGCCTCAACTCCAGTCCCTTTGCCTGTGGCTATATATTCAGTTGCTAAGAGGGCTGTTTAATGTAAACTAAAGTAGCAAATCAATATAGACAGGGAACAGAGACAAGGAATGGGACCATAGCAAGTTGTTTGTTTTTTGCTTTTATTTTTATTGTTATTATACCCCTTGCACCACAGGATACGTGCAAGCAGTAGGATGATGACCCCTCTTCCCACTGACCCCCTCAGCAAACACTGGCCACGTGCTGGTTGAAGGTGATGTAATGGTAATGTGAGGTTAGCCCGGGACCCACTGCTCAAGAAAACTGGGGAGACTCTTCCACCTCCAGTTCTCCTCCGGAGTGCCTGATGGAAAAAGTAGGTATTTTGGCCTGGGTTGTCAACCATCTTGGCTAGCCCTGTAGACCAAGTGCCAAAACTCCACTTCAATTTGTTCTGGGTAGGCAGCAAAATAATGGAGGAACTCACCTGGGGCAGGAAGCCAGTTCTCTGAATGGCCGTTTCTCCTGTGCCTTGTTGAGCACATCTTTTGGAGGCAGCCCGCTTCTATCAGTACAAAAGCTGTCTTCGTGTTGTTTTCTCTAAAATATCTCTGTTAAATAAGGAACCAGGTAGTTTCATTACTGACAAAGTATTCAGTGGGTTCTGATTTCAAGGTTGTTGACTTACTACTGGTCCAGTTGAGTTCATTTGCTCCTACAAATGAGCCAAAATTATTAAACAAAATGATAAACACTCAAGTCAGAGAAACATTATATTATAGTATCCTTAATATTATAAAAATATCAGATTGTCTTTTGGACTAATGTTCAGTGACACCAGAAGAGAGTTATGACCTATGACAAGTGACGAATATATATGGGAAGGTATGTACATCTGAGAAACCAGGCATATACCAGGGCTATGTGTCTCTATATTGCATTAAACTTCTAACATCCAGCCACTTCTCAGTCAGTTGAAAAGTTTTCTTTACTGAATATGAGATGTTTTGTAGAATTCTGAAACCAATTTTAAAATATTATGACCTCTCAGTAACTTTGGTTACTGCATAAGAAATTTTCATATCTTTACTGCTTCACAATAAAATACAAGGATTTTATTGAAGCCACATCTTGTAACATTGTATCAATTCAGGAAAAAATTATAAATTCACTAAGAAAATCAAATTAATTTTTGATACTTTATGAACCAAACTGGTTTAACAACTAAATCTTTGCAATTTGATCACTTGATTTGGAAAAGTAGCAGCCACTCACTGTGGTTGCTTGATGTTATGCAGTCTGTACAATTTGGAGACAATTTTGGACCTGTTTACACTGGTATCATTTTAAATAATTCTACTAATTTTCTAACACAAATTTGGTTATCATTAATTAAGGACACATTTGTATGAGGATGGAAGGGCTTCCCTGGTGGCTTAGTGGTAAAGAATCTGTCTGCAGTGCAGAAGATGTGAGTTTGATCCTTGGGTTGGAAAGATCCCCTGGAGTAGGAAATGGCAACCCACTCCAGTATTCTCACTGGGAAAATCCCATGGACAGAGGAGCCAGGCAGGCTACAGTCCATGGGGGCACAGAGTCAGACACGGCTGAGCACTAGCACTTGACTTGACTTGAGAATAGCCCAGTGAGAGGGAAGCACAGAGACAATGGAGAGACATCTTGGAGTAGATGAGAAGATGAAGCCTATTGAACCAGGCAGATGTCCCTAGCTGGAGTGCAGAAACTTCATGCCTGGTGGCAGCAGACTGGGCAGGGTACGTGGCCTTGGTGCTAGTAACTGTGTCAATGGCATAATGAGAACATGTGGATGTTTTCTTTAATTCACTTCTGATATTTTACTGAAAGAAGAAGGAACAAGGTCATCTGCTGAGATTAGAAGGGTAAGGAAGTGCAAGGGTTTGGAAGAGACATAAGTATTTACATGAAGCAGCCCTACAATGGAAATTGGAAAGAAATGGGACACCAGCTCTGTCCTTAACACCTCTTAATTTTACAGTAAATTGTTATTCCAGAGTTTTAAGAGTTTGACTGTATGCCTCTAACTATGGTCTGTCTGAGGCTCACCATTCATTCCCGTGCCTTTGAAAATGTCTGGAAAAAGAGGCTGAGAGACTTTTTTCGTTTGTGCCCTGGAGACCCTGAATCGCCTCTGACGTCAGGTGAACAACAGTGATCTGAGTCACCCTCCTCACCTATTTTCCTTTCATCTCTCTCCTCTGCTTTCCTTTTTCCCCATGTATGCTGACTGGTTCTTCCTCTCCTCCCTGCTTCTTTCCTTTTCCTTCTCTTCATATTCTCTTCATTCTACCTTCCTCTCACCATCCTTTCCCACACTCCTTTCCTTGCTTCTTAACTCTAATGCCATTCTCTATAGGCATCTTTAGGGAATCCCTGGTGGCTCAGCGTTAAAGAATCCTCCTGCCAGTTCAGGAGACCTGAGTTTGATCCCTGGGTTGGGAAGATCCCCTGGAGAAGGAAATGGCACCCACTCCAGTACTCTTGCCTGGAAAATCCCATGGACAGAGGAGCCTGGTGGACTATAGTCCATGAGGTTGCAAGAGTTGGTTATGACTTAGTGACTAAATCACTTTAAGCATCTTTTCACTTCAATAAGAAGCTGAGAATTTATCCATCAGTAAATTTGCATAACATAAATAAATAGTGTATCTAAAACTGAACTAATTTTTACATTAAAATATATCACAGTGTATACCTTTTAAAGGGAGCTGTGCTCTTTTGCCCAAGATAAGTGACTCAGGTGAGAGAGTAACAAGGAATTTGTCTATTAAGATAAGGATGCCTGAGACATATGGATACTGATGTCCAGTTCTGAGATTGCCAACCCAACAGGCCCATACTGAGCTCCATCAGAGTGGAGAGTGGATGCTGGTGAGAGAGCTGTTAGAGAAGCTTCACAGTGTCCCCAGAATGTGGAAGATGTGCTTGGACAGAAAGCAGCTCTCCCACATCTTTCTGTTCTAGAGATTTTTGAAGTGTGTGATAAAGGGCGAGCATACACTGAAGATAAAATAAGGGTGGCTGACTATCCCACCCCAATTTCTGGGAGCCTCATATGGTACAGATGCTACCCCCATTGGTTCCTGAGGCTCCAGGTGAAGGAGAACAGATAGCAGAAGGCAGGAACTCAGTGGCTGTCCCAGAACCAGGTGACCAAGAAACTGTGCTCCAACCTGAGAGGGGATTGAAGGAGTGAGCTATTGCCAGTGGCTGAAGATGGACAAAACTGCTTCTCTGTGACTGGGTGTTAGGAGATAGAAAGGGCTGGAATAAGGCTGCTCACTGACCTAGAAAACTGCTTCCGTCATCCTTGTGGAGACTGCCATGTTGACAGAAGTTTTCAGAAGCCCAGAATGAGCTAGGACCTAGGGCTGCCTCTACCTAGTGTCGGTGTAAAAAACTGCGAGAGGAGCTCCTCCTTCTCTCTTCCCTCTTCATGATTCAAACACCACCGGAGGAACGAGGTCCTGGACACAGAGGAAACAATGTCCTAGGGCCAAAACACTGTACTCACTCATTCCGAAGTGCTCAAGTAGGGGGAGGAGTCAAATAGATCAGGAGCCAACCCAACTCACTCAGGAACCAGAGAATTAGTCCCTGCTGACAGAGGATATCTTAAAGTAGAATGGACTAAATTGTAGTTACCAAAAACAGCTGGGATATCCTTCAAATAACCTTAAAGAGTGATTTTCACCAAGCATGGTTGAGCCGATGCTTAATAAAATATTTACAATTTCATGTTTATAGCTCACTGTGTTAGACTCAATAAACCAGACTCATAAGTATAGAAGTAAAACACTTTAAACCTTTAAATTACTGTATTCTAAAATTTACCCCAAGATAATTTTATGATGATACGTCTTCAACCAAATTGCTCACACTGAAAATATTTCTAATTCTACCTTTTTAATGAAAGTTCCCATTCAAATAACAAATTAAAAAGTAAGATTTTAAAATATCACTTCTTTTAGTTTTTCCTCATTCTTTAAAATTTATACTTTGGAGTATATTTTAATGTAAATATTAAGACAGGATTAAATTTACCTTTACTCATTTATTTAAAAATTATGTGAATTTATTGATGAGTAAATTCTCAAATTTTTCTTTTTAACTGAAAGAGGTATCTAGATAAATTTTGTTAGAGGAAAGAAGTAGGGAAAGGGGTCCAGAAATGGAAAGCTGAGAGGAAGGAAGAAGCAGAGGAATATGAAGAGAAAGAAGGGGAGAGGAGCTCACAGAAGAAGAGCTAGGGATTTGTATGTGGAGAAAAGAGGAAGGGGGTGAGCAGAAGACAGGCACGAAGACTCGGTCACCACTGAGCACCAGGCATCAGTGCCAGTCCCAGAAAGGGTTCAGGTTCCAGCTACTAAGCCACTTTTCCCACTATCTGTAAAAGGTAATGAAACAGCTGGAGGTCCTCGGATGGACTACACTGAGGAGCATATTGACAAATGTTTAAAACTCTAGAGTAATAATGTTATTGTTAACTGAATGTGTGGTAGCAGGGAGAGTGGTGGTAGAGAGGGGAGGGGAGGGAAAAATTAGGTAAACTCTAAATAAAAACAGAAAGCCTTTCCCCGGTCGCTGTTAACAGACCATCTGTTAGACTTCTCATATTTAAATGTGAAAACATCCTTTCAATTCAAACTTAATGGACAAATAAAATTTTTGAAAAGAGTAGGAATTTCATTTTCTTGGAACCAGTTTGGGGGAAAAAAAAAGTACACACTTAGAAGATATGCTTCGCATACTAGAGAATGGCATTGTGTTAGGACTAAACAACAGCATCTCTGTTTCAAGAGTCAGTAGAGGGCTAATGAAAATATACATTTATGCAGAGTACCTTGTGAAGTGAAATTGGCTCAGTCACTTCCAATTTTTTGTGAGCCCATGGACTATACAGTCCATGGAATTCTCCAGGCCAGAAGACTGGAGTGGATAGCCGTTCCCTTCTCCAGGGGATCTTCCTTAGCTCTTCCACATTGCAGGCAGATTCTTTACCACCTGAGCTGCCAGGGAAGCCCATGCAGAGTTCCTTATATAGTTATGATTAAATTATAATTAACTTAGATGTTTAACTTATATGTGTGTGTGCTTAGTCACTCAGTCATGTCCAACTCTTTGCTCCTCTGTCCATGGGGATTCTCTAGACAAGAATACTGGAATGGGTTGCTGTGCCCTCCTTCAGGGGATCTTCTCAACCCAGGGATCGAACCCAGGTCTCCCACATTGCAGGCGGATTCTTTACCATCTGAACCACCAGAGTTAACTTATAACTTATGTTCAGTTCAGTTCAGTTGCTCAGTCACGTCTGACTCTGCGACCCTGTGGACTGCAGCACGCCAGGCTTCCCTGTCCATCACCAACTCCCGGAGCTTACTCAAACTCGTGTCCATCGAGTCGATGATGCCATCCAATCATCTCATCCTCTGTTGTCCCCTTCTCCTCCCACCTTCACTCTTTCCCAGCATCAGGGTCTTTTCAAATAAGTCAGTTCTTCACATCAGGTGACCAAAATATTGGAGTTTCAGCTTCAGCATCAGTCCTTCCAATGAATATTCAGCACTGATCTACTTTAGGATGGACTGATTTGATCTCCTTCAGAGAAGGCAATGGCACCCCACTCCAGTACTCTTGCCTGGAAAATCCCATGGACAGAGGAGCCTGGTAGGCTGCAGTCCATGAGGTCGCTAAGAGACGGACACGACTGAGTGACTTCATTTTCACTTTCACTTTGATCTCCTTGCAGTCCAAGGGACTCTCAAGGGTCTCCTTCAACACCACAGTTCAAAAGCATCAATTCTTCGGCGCTCAGCTTTCTTTATTGTCCAACACTTACATCCATACATGACTACTGGAAAAACCATAGCTTTGACTAGACGGACCTTTGTTAGTATTTGTTACTAACTTAGTATTTACAGAGAATGAATGCTAGCCAAACTTAGTAGAACTGAATTTGTGATATTACCTGGGAGAGTGGGAGTAGGGAGCAAAAGTGTGTATCAGAGGGAAGAGAATTACTTTTGAGTAAAAATATTGTCCAAGAGTTCAAGAAGAGCAAAACAAAAAGAAACAGAAGGGAAGAGTTCAGAAGGTTTAGACCAGAAGAAAAGAAATCAAAGATGAAATGAGGGTAGCCAAAATAACGGCGACGTCAGTGCCAGAATGCTTGCCCTTCTCTTTATATTTTCCATTAACTAATACATTTATTAAACAATCACTCATTTCATAAGCACCATGCATGGTGATGAGCAATGAAGAAATAGAATTAAAGAACACATAGGCCCTATCCTGGAAAAATTTGTGATTCTGGGGAAACATTAGTTACCTTGCGGTGGGGGTGATAGATGCTTCTCCAGAAAAAGGTGTTCATGGAAGCTCAAGAGGAAGTTAATTTACTGCATGTCCCAGAATCTAAGAAATCTTGTTTTTAAGGATGAATATAGAGGGAAAAATATGCTGAAATTAATGTATGATGTTGATTTTTCTTTGTCTAAGACATACTTCCCCAATAATCTCCTTCAGATATGTCAGCTGTGGTTCATCTCATCTGTTCCCACCTAGAGGCATGGTTTTGCTTACCAGGGATCTTAGCCTTGATTTCACACTAGGATTACCTAGTACTAATGCCTGGGATCCCATGCTCGAACGATTAAATCAAAACCACTTGGGTGGAAACTGGCCAAGAGCATTAATTTTAAAACTTCTCTAAAGTCATTCTAATGTGCTTCTGGAATTGAGAACAGCCTATCTACCTATCTGTCTAGACTTGGATAGACTCTTGCTATAGCAGAAGTTTATCAAAGATTTCTGATTGGTTCCAAATGTTGTAAACATAAAGAGCCTCTTCTTGCGGTGGTACTTATGTCCTTTCATTGCACTTCCCATTTGAATCCTGGACTGTTTGGTTGAGTCCGTATGACATTTGGTCATTGAAATAGATTTCATTTGTGAGATATTCTTATTTTGAAACTTTGGCTGTCTGCTGCTGGGCCACACATTTTAACACAGCAAACCAAGTAATTCTTCCCCAGGTATATCTAGTGAACAAAAGTAAACTCTGACAGTATCATATTTTCATGAGACTATAATTTTCAAATAATTTATAAATATCAGTTAATTGCAATGTCTAAGAAATGGATAAATATATCTATATATAATTTATATTTTAAAGAAAATTAGAAACAAATTATTGCTGTTCTTTCAGTTGCTAAGTCATGTTTGAATCCTCTGTCCATGGGATTCCCCAGACAAGAGTACTGAAGGTCGCCATTTCCTTCTCCAGGGGATCTTCCCAATTCAGGAGATCAAACCCACATCTCCTTCATTGGCAGGCAGATTCATCACCACTGAGTTACCAGGGAAGCCCACATTAAAGGATAGAAATATATAAATTAATACAGAGAAACATTGTAATGAATAGAGAAACAGAAGCAATGGTGTTAAGGATGATTTATACGGACTGCCTTGTCAAAATGCATTCTTAGGTATCCAAATACAGAAGCAACATATATTAAGGGTGAGGGAATTCAAATCTATATATTAGTTAGGAGTCAATTTTTTGTAAATAGAAACAATCTAAAAGGGAATGTCATGTTTCACTGTCAATTCCATACCTCAAAATTGAAGTAATAAATGGAATTGATACTATGGATTTCCTTCTCATTGACAAAAGCAAATTGATGGATGAAATAAAACAAAAAGAAATTGTCAGAAAGAATGGCCATGCTATTTTATTATAATTAGTTAGTTAGTCACTCCCATCATGTCTGACTATTTGCAACCCCATGGACTGTAGCCCACCAGGTTCCTCTGTCTGTGGATATCTCAGGCAAGAATACTGGAGTGGATAGCCATTCTCTTCTCCGGGTGACTCAGCCATTTTATTATACATAATAGGAATTATATTTTGCAAAGGAGACTTCAAAAGAGAGGGGGAGGCATTAGTAAAATTTTTATGTCCAGATACCATATAGTCTGACAGAGAAGGCAATGGCGCGCCACTCCAGGACTCTTGCCTGGAGAATCCCATGGACGGAGGAGCCTGGTGGGCTGCGGTCCATGGGGTCTCAAAGAGTCGGACATGATTGAGCGACTTCACTTTCACTTTTCACTTTCATGCATTGGAGAAGGAAATGGCAACCCACTCCAGTATTCTTGCCTAGAGAATTCCAGGGATGGTGGAGCCTGGAGGGCTGCCGTCTACAGGGTCACACAGAGTCGGACATGACTGAAGTGACTTAGCAGCAGAAACCATATAGTCTGAAAGAAAAAAAAAATAGCTCAAAAATAAATAGAAGGGCCCAGGAAATAAAATGAGAAGAATACATATAATTAAAACATCACGATAAAGAAAAAAAAGAAGCTCCTCTAAACACAAAATTAATTTAAACTGAGATTTTGTGTGAGTCTATATCACAGTTCCATAAACCAGGCTCACAGTGGTCAGCTACAGAAGCCATTATTATGATCAGTTCATGTATTAAAGGAGTACATATATAAATTGGGATGTGAAGCATATAGACAAAAATAAATACAAAGAAATGACATGTCGGAATGTGGGAATAGTATTTAGAGGTAAAATACATAAAAATCTAAGACATGTTATTAAAAATAAAAGAGAGAGAGAAAGACTAAAGTACATGGCAAAAATAACCACAAAATTTTATTTAGAGAAAGAGCTATAGGAAAAACCTGGGTCCCCTGCTTTGTGGAATACAGTATAATTTTAACAGACTGCTAAAGGGAAATGGAACACAAAGTATTGCTCTGCTTCTACATTTTTCTCTGAAGGAGAATATACTGTAAACTTGAAAGGGAAGAATAATAATCGATGCCAAAAAAGGAAAAGTTAGCATAAAAGAGTCTTGGTGGTTTGAATCACTGACTCCTAAGTGTTTGTCTTCTGCAAAGTAAAACATAATAATATTAATAATAAAAACAATTTAGATGAATTTTTAATAAAGCTCTAATTTAAAAGACACTCTTTATTCTGATATTTTCCTTATTTTTTTTTTGCAGATTTCACATATTTTTGTTTTTATTTTGATGAAATGATGGTTGTGGTAGATGTGAGTTGTAATGTCTTTATATAATGAAATAAAAAGCAATGTATATGTAATGATTGTGTCTGATAATGTGCTTCCCTGGTAGTTCAGGTGGTAAAGAATCTGCCTGCAATGCAGGAGACCTAGGTTCTATCCCTGAAGAAAGGAATAGCAACCCAGTCTAGTATTCTTGCCAGGAGAATTCCATGAACAGATGAGCCTGGTGGGCTACAGTCCATTGGGTTGCAGAGTTGGACACGACTGAGCACGCAAGTATGCATACACATTCACGTGTCGTATAAAGTTAGTTGTAATGTTTCTATACAGTGAAGTTAAACATTAGCAATGTTATGATAGTTCCTATTTTTAAGTCGTATTGGTTCTTAAAATCCAACTCGGGAGTTGCTAGATGTTTTTTCAATTTTTAAAGTTTTGTTGACTGAAAAATAGATGCACATGATAGAAATCGACATGATACATATAGTCACATACAATTTTTCCTGCTCTTGGCCTCCAGATTCTAGTCCTATAAGTTTCCTCCCAGAAAGCCAATGAATGGAATGAATTCTGTGCATAATTCTTCGCAGGTTCTTGAATTTGTGTAAAAATTACCCTTTTTACACAAATAACAGTATACACAACTGATCTGTGCCTTGCTTTTTTTGCATAGACCATAAACATTCCAGGACACGGTAACCACTTTTAATTGTATTTTGAGTAGAAACTAAATTTAGATATTAAAAACAATATATTGATGTACTTGTGAAATCAGTGTCAAAAGTTCTTAAAATTGCTGTAGGATGAAAGAAGTGTCACAACACAGGGAGGATGAAATGTTGACTTGATATTTCACAATGCAGAAAAAGAATAATTGAAGAACCTACATACTGGTGAACTTGACCTCAGTTATGAGCAAACTGTATGTTTAGGTTGATGGCTTAGGCACAGATTGAAAATTAGGATCTGGTGATGACAGGGAACAATCTTGAATTCATAACACTGTGTAAATAAAAACTTAAGTTTTTGAAAGGATAAAACTGAAGAATGTCATATATCTTGTACATTTTCATTATAAATAGCCAATTGACAATATTTTTCAGCATCTGTGTTTGGGCTAGAATATAGCAAGAGGATAAACTACAGCTCAAAAGTGATTCAAATGTTTTATCCAGAGAAGACTAATTATTTCTTGAAAAGACCATAAAGCCTAACTTACCCAGTGAGACTGTTGCAAGGTTTTCCCTATTAGAATTTTGTCAATGCACTGATGACAGTTCAGTTCAGTCGCACAGTTGTGTCCAGCTCTTTGCAACCCCGTGGACTACCACACACCAGGCTTCCCTGTCCATCACCAACTCCCGGAGCTTGCTCAAACTCATGTCCATCAATGGTGATACCATCCAACCATCTCATCCTCTGTATTCCTTGTCTCCTGCTGCCTTCGATCTTTCCCAGCATCAGGGTCTTTTCAAATGAGTCAGTTCTTCACATCAGGTGGCCAAAGTATTGGAGTTTCAGCTTCAGCATCAGTCCTTCCAATGAATATTCAGCACTGATTTCCTTTAGGATGGATTGGTTGGATCTCCTTGCAGTCCAATGGACTCTCAAGAGTCTTCTCCAACAACACAGTTCAAAAACATCAATTCTTCAGCACTCAGCTTTCTTTATAGTCCAACACTCACATCCATAAATAACAACTGGAAAAACGGTAGCTTTGACTAGATAGACTTTTGTTGGCAAAGTAATGTCTCTGCTTTTAATATGCTCTCTAGGTGGGTCAAAGTTCTTTTATTCCAAAGAACAAGCAGGTTTTAATTTCATGGCTGCAGTCACCATCTGCAGTGATTTTAAAGCACCAAATAATAAAGTCTCTCACTGTGTCCATTGTTTCCCCATCTGTTTGCCATGAAGTGATGGGACTGGATGCCATGATCTTCGTTTTCTGAATATTAAGCTTTAAGCAAACTTTTTCACTCTCCTCTTTCACTTTCATCAAGAGGCTCTTTACTTCTTCTTCACTTTCTGCCATAAGGGTGCTGTCATCTGTATATATGAGGTTATTGGTATTTCTCCTGGCAGTCTTGATTCTAGCTTGTGCTTCATCCAGCCAGGAATTTTGCATGATGTACTCTGCATATAAGTTAAATAAGCAGGGTGACAACATACAGCTTTAATGTACTCCTTTCCTAATTTGGAACCAGTCTGTTGTTCCATGTCCAGTTCTAACTGTTGCTTCCTGACCTGCATACAGGTTTCTCAAGAGGAAGGTCAGGTGGTCTGGTATTCCCATCTCTTTCAGAATTTTCCACAGTTTATTGTGATCCACACAGTCAAAGGCTTTAACATAGTCAATAAAGCAGAAGTAGATGTTTTGCTGGAACTCTCTTGCTTTTTTGATGATCCAACGGATGTTGGCAATTTGATCTCTTGTTCCTCTGCCTTTTGTAAATCCAGCTTGAACATCTGGAAGTTCATGGTTCATGTACTGTGATGCCTGGCTTGGAGAAGTTTGATCATTACTTACTTTGCAGGCGTGTGAGATGAGTGCAATTGTGTGATAGCTTGAACATTCTTTGGCATTGCCTTTCTTTGGGATTGGAATGAAAACTGATCTTTTCCAGTCCTGCGGCCACTGCTGAGTTTTCCAAATTTGTTGGCTTATTGAGTGCAGCACTTTCACAGCATCATCTTTTAGGGTTTGAAATAGCTCAACTGGAATTCCAACAAAGCTTCATTCCAACAAGCTTTGTTCATAGTGATGCTTCCTAAGGCCCACTTGACTTTGCATTCCAGATGTCTGGCTTTAGGTGAGTGATTATACCATTGTGATTATCTGTGTCGTGAAGATCTTTTTGTACAGTTCTTCTGTGTATTCTTGCCACCTCTTCTTAATCTCTTCTGCTTCTGTTAGGTCCATACCATTTCTGTCCTTTATTATGCCCATCTTTGCATGAAATGTTCCCTTGGTATCTCTGATTTTCTTGAAGAGATCTCTAGTCTTTCTCATTCTATTATTTTTCCTGTATTTCTTTGCACTGATCACTGAGGAAGGTTTTCTTATCTCTCCTTGCTATTCTTTGGAACTCTGCATTCAAATGAGTATATCTTTCCTTTTCTCCTTTGCTTTTTGCTTCTCTTCTTTTCACAGCTATTTGTAAGGTCTCTCAGACAGCCATTGACTGGGTAGCTTAAACAATGTAAGTTTTTTCTCAGAATTCTGGAGGCTGGGAAGTCCACAATCAAGGTGTTGGCCCATTCAGGTTGAAGATTTCTCACTGTGTCCTCACATGGTAGAGAGGTGGAGGAATGTCTGCCATCTCTTCTCTAAGAGTACTAATCCCATCATGCAGGTCTCTCCCTAAAGACCTCATCTAACCCTTATTACTCCCAAAGGTCCCATCCCAAATTCCACCTCTCTGGGGCCAGGACTTCAATGTATAAATCATGGGAGACACACAAACCTTTAGTCCATAACAGTGTGTTTATGGTTTGGTTCCAAACTGTATTTCTATCTTTATTTCCTTATAATTCTTTACATACTTCATCTTCTTCAACTAAATCTGTTTATTCATGCTTTCTTCATGACGCTTTCTGCTTTCATGACTCCCTTACAAATTATATCCCTCCACTCTTCTTCAAACCTACCCATCTTTAGCTTAGTATATTTCTTCTATTATTCTTATAAACTGTTTCAATTCTGTATTTTACTTAACTTGCACATGACTACACAGGGCAGGGAACACATAATTCTTCCAAACTACATTGTAGTTCTACCTTAGTGCAGAGACCATGTCATAGACTTCCTTGCACTGAATACCTAGGTTCCAGAAAGTAATTTTCAGCTTGATTTGCCTTCAAGTTCCTCATTCATCCAGCAGCATTTAATGACAAACCTATATTTTGCTAGCAGGTTAAATATAATTCTCCACCATGGCATCTGATTGTCAAAACATTTTACCCCTCCAAAAATGCCCTTGCCAATATATTGGAGGAAAAACAAAAGTATTTCTCTCTTCACTTTTTTCTTTATGGGTTGACACAGACTGTTTTACTCACTGCCTCACTGGTGACTTTCAGAGATTTTGCTGGTGACATAAGCCTAAGATCACCATTTTTTTCCCTCATTGTGAACAGAGAAGGTGAATAAATGTTCTTTTTTATTTCCTCAAATTTCAAAACATCTGAGGAAAATAGTGGAAAAATTAGGCAAAATAAATTAATTCTTCTTCTCCATTTTCCTGATTAATATTACATTTAGTTCAGTGTCTGGCAATTATGAGCACTGAAAAAATAGATTGAATGTTGACTAAAAGAATTCTCAAGACAATTGCTGAAATTTCCCAGCCTAAAAACCAGAAATTAGAATTAAGACCAAATCTCAGAGATCATTTACATCAAATTGTTCATTTTCTTGATGATGGACCAGAAGTCCACAGAAGCTAAAATGTTTGACCGTAAGCTTCCGTGGTGGCTCAGTGGTAAAGAATCTGCTTGCAACGCAGGAGACCTGGGTTCAATCCCTTGTTCTGGAATATCCCCTGGAGGAGGGTATGAAAACCCACTGCAGAGAATTCTATGGACAGAGGAGCCTGGCGCACTATAGTTCATGAGGTCACCAAGAGTCAGACACAACTGAGCAACTAACACTTTCACACAGAGAGAAGCCAGCATAGCTTGGGACTCAGATTCACTCTGCCCTTCCCACACTCTGTTAACTACATCCCATTGTTTAGACCACACTACTTCCATAAGTGTAGATTGACAGGTTACAGATACACTGAAGAAGTTTGGGGAAAACATGACAGAAAACTATAGTTATAAAAAGAACCGGGAAGAAAACCTATGACAAGAAAGAGGATAGATGTACTTTGAAAAGAAGAAAAAGAAATTGGTGATTGCTTTCTTTATGAGTTTGCTGAAGTTCTACATTAAAAACAAACTAAATGAATCTTGTGTTCCTTACAAGCTACAAGATCCTTTTTATGTTTTTTGTTTTTGAATCCTCTACTATCTGTATTTTTGGTGTTTATCTCTAAAGGGAGGAAAGCGTAATTAAAAACTCTGAACTGCATGTTTAACTATTTGAAAACTGCGGCTTTGTTTACATGATTCTAAAAAGGGCAAAACGCTTTGACTGTCTTGTACCTGATTGATCTGATATTTGGACACTACTCATAGTAAGCCTTAGAGGGATAGAACTGCAGTTGTTTGGGGGATGTCTGCATGACTCTTTTTTACCCTGGCTCTTCTCCTAAAGTTCAATAAAGGCCATCTTTCAAACGCACATAAATCCACTTACAGTTAAAAGAAAACCAAAAGATTTATTTTTTTATGTGAGAGTAAAATCCTTATTTATTTCTTAAATGCCTCTTCTACCTTCTGCCTTGGGGGATGTTTCTGGTATCTGTGTTCATTTTAAGCCTGTCTCATCTGTCCTCCTTCTTTGAATCTCTGCCTTGTTTTGTCCAACCTGGAGGATAACAGCATCTAATACTTTATATATCTGGTTTCCAGAAACAATAGCCTGTGGCACTTCCATTATTTATTCTCTCTCCTTCTGTCAGTGACATGATGGCCTGCCGCTTGCCAAGAACTCTGCTTTTCCAGGCCAGTGATTCCATTCCCCCTAGCATTTTCTCAGATTTAATTTCTTGAGAAAGAAAAAAGAAAAAAAAAAGTTATGGCTGATAGTTTTGCGAAATGGAACTCAGCTTTGAATGAATTAGATTGGAATTTAATATATATTGTGACAATATATATATGTTATATGTCATATATATGTTATTGCTGATGAAGGTATAGCAGTGGTTGTAATGGTAGTGGGTAACGATGGTGGTGGTTATGATGGTGACAGTGGTGGTGGTAACAGTGATGGTGATAGTGGTGTTAATGATGGTGGTAACAGTGATGATTTAAGTAAGATGGTGGTGTTGGCAGTATTAATAATGGTTGTGATGATGATGCTCATGATGCTCTATTTGTTGGTCTGTCTTGCTTTCTAAAGTGAAAGTCACTCAGTTGTGTCCCACTCTTTGCGACCCCACGGACTATACAGTCCATGAAATTCTCCAGGCCAGAATACAGCCTATCCCTTCTCCAGGGGATCTTCCCAACCCAGGGATTGAACCCAGGTCTCCCACATTGCAGGTGGATTCTTTACCAGCTGAGCTACCAGGGAAGCCCAGGAACACTGGAGTGGGTAGCCTATCCCTTCTCCAGGGGATCTTCCCAACCCAGGGATTGAACCCAGGTCTCCCACATTGCAGGTGGATTCTTTACCAGCTGAGCTACCAGGGAAGCCCAGGAACACTGGAGTGGGTAGCCTATCCCTTCTCCAGTGGATCTTCCCAACCCAGGAATTGAACCAGGATCTCCTGCATTGCAGGTGGATTCTTTACCAATTGAGCTATCATGGAAGCCCTTTGTTTCTAAAGAGCCAATTAATTCTTGGGATGATTTGATCACATTATAGAATAATAGAGGAAAAAATATATAACAATAGTCTAATAGTCTAATGTGTCAGCAAATAATTTATAATCAATATGCTATTTGATTCTCAAAAAAGTAAAATAGTTGAATTACCTTCCTTGAAAACATTTTTTATGTCATCTGCTTCAGTCTCCTGTTTTTGTTAATTTTTATGGGTGTTTCATGATAAATGTAAGAAATAAAATTGGAGAGTGGCTTGTGTTTATGTCATTTGAGTAAATCAATCTAAGCTTCTCCTAAACACACAATGCTGACTTTGTCACTGAGAAGATTATCTTGATCCTTATTTTAGGTCAATATATTTTAAGTCTAGAGATATGATATTCATTTATTCTATAAACATACATTGAATGGGCTTCCCTGGTGGCTCAGTGGGAAAGAGTCCGCTTGCAGTGCAGGAGCTGCAGGAAATATGGGTCCAATCCCTGGGTTGGGAAGATCCCTTGGAGGAAAGCATGCAACCCACTCCAGTATTTTTGCCTGGAGAAGCCAATGTACAGAGGAGCCTGGTGGATGACAGTCCATAGGGTTGCAAAGAGTCCGACACGACTGAAGTAACTTAGCAGCACGCATGCATATATTGAATACCTTCTAGGCCCTAGACACTGTGCTAAGAAGAGGAGATTCTGTGCTTAACCCCAAGCCCTGAGTACATAGAATTGCAAACATCATTGCACAGCAAGAAATTTGTTAGAATGAAAATACATAAATTGTACTGGAAATCATAAGGGAGAAAAATCTAAGTTTTATTGGAGTGGTGAAAAAAGGCTTTATTTGAGGGGAGAATGCTTTAGCTAAGACTTGGAAGGAAAATTTAAGCAGTGAGGCATTCAACTAGAAGAAACAGAATGCATGAAAACACACTGGCTTGAGTACATCTGCCTTATAGCAATCACTGTAGTTAACTTAATGTCGCCATTGTATATTACTCAGGTAAGAGTGTGGTGTGGGAGAATACAGTGCTGGCTTGAGACAAGGCTTGGCAGTCAGGCAGAAGCCATTGCACGGTTGCCTGAATAGCCTTGTAGGCCATTCTACGTTGGGATTTCATTCTCTGTCGAGTACTTTTCAACAGCAGATTGGCACAGTTAGGTTTGTAAGTTAGGAAGATCTTTGAGAGGTCCGAGTCGAGGATATATTTGAATCAGTAAGCCTGAGAGCAAGAGATCAGTTGGGTGGCCTTTGAGGGTGAGATCTGGTGAGACTATGAATACAATGACGGTAACCATACAAAAGTTGGTGACGAATGCACAGAATATAAAGCAGATAGAATGTTAAGGAGTTGAAAAACTTAAATGTGGGAAAATTTAAGGATGATTTCCAGACTTCTGGCTTGTTCACAGACTGAACAATGCAAGACAGTGTATAATTAGTTGCTAAACTATGCAGTTTCAAAAATAAGTACTTTAAAGCTTATAGGAGTGAGTAATAATTGAAGAAGACTCCTCGCAGAATGTGTCAGGATGTAAGATGATGTGAGAAGTGGTACACATAACACTCTGTTGGAAAAGTAATTTTACTAAGTGACTTAGGACACACTTTCTTTTTTCCTGCTTATGTTTCGGAGAGTCACTTGACTCCCACAGAAGAAGTTCTCCTCACTCTCCTTACCCTGAAAACGTAGGGTAAATGGGTGTAGACATCGTGCACTGCCCTTTCCCAAACAAAATTATATTTCTAATTAGAGAAATATATACCTTCTCTTTTTCGATGATACAGTGGATGTTAGCAACTTGATCTCTGGTTCCTCTGCCTTTTCTAAAACTGTTGCAGGAAGGAGGACCCCTTCCAGGGCCTGAAACTGGGCTCTTGTCTAACACTTGGAAATGAATTGTCTGAGGAGACACATGTGCTGACAAAGCAAGAGACTTTATTGGGAAAGGGCACCCAGGTGGAGACCAGTAGGGTAAGGGACGCCAGGAGAACTGCTCTGCTGCGTGGCTTGCAATGTTGGGTTTTATGGTGATAGGATTAATTTCCGGGTGGTCTTTGACTAATCCTTCTAATTCAGAGTCTTTCCTGGTGGTGCACGCATCACTCAGCCAAGGTGGATGCTAGCAAGAGGGATTCTGGGAAGTGGACAGACATGTAGTGTCTCCTTTAGATCTTTCCCGAACTCTTCCTGTTGGTGGTGGCTTATTAGTTCCGTATTCCTTATCAGGATCTCCTGTCATAAAATAACTCATGCAAATGGTTACCTGGCCAGGGTGGGTGGTTTCCCCTAACAAAACCAACTTGAACATCTGGAAGTTCACAGTTCACATATTGCTGAAGCCTGGCTTGGAGAATTTTGAGCATTACTTTACTAGCGTGTGAGATGAGTGCAATTGTGCGGTAGTTTGAGCATTCTTTGGCATTGCCTTTCTTTGGGATTGGAATGAAAATTGACCTTTCCAGTCCTGTGACCACTGCTGAGTTTTCCAAATTTGCTGGCATTTTGAGTGCAGCACTTTCACAGCATCATCTTCCAGGATTTGAAATAGCTCAACTGGAATTCCATCACCTCCACTAGCTTTGTTCATAGTGATGCTTTCTAAGGCCTGGTTGACTTCACATTCCAGGATGTCTGGCTGTGAGTGATCACACCATCATAATTGTCTTGGTCATGAAAATCTTTTTTGTACAGTTTGGAAGGAATGATGCTAAAGCTGAAACTCCAGTACTTTGGTCACCTCATGCAAAGAGTTGACTCATTGGAAAAGACTCTGATGCCGGGAGGGATTGGGGGCAGGAGGAGAAGGGGACGACAGAGGATGAGATGGCTGGATGGCATCACCAACTCGATGGATGTGAGTTTGAGTGAACTCTGGGAGTTGGTGATGGACAGGGAGGCCTGGAGTGCTGCAGCTCATGGGGTCGCAAAGAGTCAGATACGACTGAGTGACTGAACTGAACTGATACCTTCTCTATCACAGATCCCAGTAGAATAGGACAGGAGGAAAGGAAAGAGAAAGGAGCTGTGTTTAGTCATTCAGCAGTGTGCGACTCTTTGTTGTCCTTTAGACTGTAACCTGCCAGCCTCCTCTGTCCATGGGATTTTTCAGGCAAGCATACTGGAGTAGGTTGTCATTTCCGCCTTCAAGAGATCTTCCTGACCCAGGGATCATATTCATGTCTCCTGCATTGCAGGAAGATTCCTATGCCATCTGGGAAGCCCCAGTTTGGGGATTAGCTTGAAAAAAACTAACCTATAATGTCCCCAATAAAAGAAGATAAAATTCAACAATAAAGTAATCACATTGGCATTCTCAAATATTGAAATGTTCTCTTTTACTACCTTCAAAATCTATAATATCAAGGAACAAATATTTGCTGCTTCATTATAAATGCTATAATGTTTTTCTTTATTTAATCTCTTCCTATTGGCCTCATTTTTGCAAGTTGTTGCAGTGTTTGGGAAAAAATATGATTAATGCTCTTAATACAAGAGCCAACTGACAGAAACAAAACAAAAATATAGAGTAGGGCAATTTAATACCTTCTCCACTCACACTGTAGGTAGATCAGGAAATTTCAATACTCTCTATGGTAACGGTGCTCTTGTTTATACTGATATTTTCAAGGTGAGTGTATTGAGATATGTCTATGTGAAAGATACATTAGTACCTGTGTGTGACACAATGTTGTTTTATTTGGTTTGGAAGATAAAGTATCATGTTTATAGAGATGAGAGAATAATCTTTCCAGTGAAGTTCCATTGGAACTAGATCCTGAAGAATGGATAGATATTAACCAGTCAGAGAGAAAAAAGGATTATATTATTTAAAAAAGAGGCATATGTACAAAACCTGAAGGTTAGGCTAAGCCTAAGCATGTCTGAAGTATATTTAGGAAACTTCCAGGCTGAGCTTTAGACTGAATGGCAAGGAATAATGGGATTTATAAAGTACTATATAAGATAGATGGAGAAGGCAATAGCACCCCACTCCAGTACTCTGGCCTGGAAAATCCCATGGATGGAGGAGCCTGGTGGGCTACAGTCCATGGGGTCGCTAAGAGTTGGACACGACTGAGCGACTTCACTTTCACTTTTCACTTTCATGCATTGGAGAAGGAAATGGCAACCCACTCCAGTGTTCTTGCCTGGAGAATCCCAGGGACGGGGGAGCCTGATGGGCTGCCATCTATGGGGCCACACAGAGTCAGACACGACTGAAGCGACTTAGCAGCAGCAGCAGCATATAAGATAGAATATTTTCAAAGTTAGAAGTTTAGATTTGGAAATATCTTAGAAGATTTTGAATAAGAAAGAGGGTGAGTGACATTAACACTTTACAAATGATAAACATTAGCATTATAAGTACAAGTGAAATTTATAATAGATAACACTTAGTGGGGGCTTACTATTATAAATGCCAGACACCTAATAACTAATTTAATCTTGCTCAAGCCTAATAATGTAGGTGATAGTGTTATCATCCCTACTTTCCAGATTTGTAGACTGAGAAAGTGACCAGAGGATTTGCACAAGTAACACAGACAATGTATGGGAGAGCAGGTGTGTGAATTGGGCACAAGCTGGCCTCTTAACCTCTGCATAAAGTTTATTATTTGTAAAATATAATAAAAGGAAAAGAAAAGCTGACAAGTCTATTGTCTGAAATTTTGAGGTACTTAACATTAGTGACTATAGAGGAGGTCCCTCCACGAGCCATTTGCTTTACTTTTTTTCAGAGCGCAATATTCAAATTTAAGCTTATTGAAAGAAGGAGACTTGTTTCCTGTTGCAGAGATTGCTCTCACACCCAGGCCCGAATTAACTTGGTCCCTAGAATATGCCTCTAATTCTCTGTGTCCACCAGCAATAGTTTATTTCCCTCAAGAACAGTCATTTTCTGAATTCCATTCACAGAGTTTTGTTTCTGGAACTGATTCAGTCTATTGACTATGTAAATAGTGTAGTTGCTTTTCCATGAAAATGCATAAAATTCCTATTGTACTATGTGTGCTACTATTGGCTCTTAAGGAAAGAAACATAAGTAGCTCAGCATCATTGTAGGAGACAGAACATCTGTTTGCTTTGGAATCCAAAAGAAGCTCTCCACATGGCTTCCTTCTAAAGCAGATTGGTAAGCAACTTCGGAATAAATCTTCCCAAGGGCTTTCTTGTCCACACGACTAACAGTTTAACATCTCCTAGAACTGATTCCATCATTTTACTGGTTGTGTGGTACCCATTCCTCTGGGACAGGTTTCTAATGTTAAAGGGAAGCTGTGGTTTCCTCTGATTCCCTGAACCTCTCTCCTTAAAATCTTATTACATCTCTTCCTGATTAGCAAAACCTGTCTGAAGAAATGCCTCCCTGATTTTTCCCCCACTCATCTATTTATCAAATGTTTGTTCATCATTTCCCACATACAGGGTCTTATGAGAGGCACCAAGTTTATGATAAAGAACAAGCTATAGCCAATTCCTTCAAATAAAAGAAGTAAAAACAGTTGTAAATACTAATCCAGAGCTAGTTCACAGTATTAGGAAAGATATGAGAAGGGGCACCCCATGTAGCCTTGAGGTATTAGGAAAAGCTTTCCACAAGAAATTATTTTTAAGCTGGAACTTGAAAGGTCTCATGCAACATATGGACAGGGCAGGGGAGTGGGTGGATTACTGTTGATAGACAGTCATTGTAAGGAGAAGGAACAGTATAAAGAAATGCAAAGAGATAAAATATTTATGGGAATATCAAGGAAATTTCAACTATTTCAATTCAGATGTCCCATCAGTTTATTGATTCATTTGGCATAGTTCTCCTAAACTGTGTTCTATGGAATATGGGTTCAGTTCCTGGGTTGGGAAGATCCCTTGGAGAAGGAAATGGCAACCCACTCCAGCATTCTTGCCTGGACAATCCCATGGACAGAGGAGCCTGGTGGGCTACAGTCCATGGGATCACAAGAGTCGGACATGACTTAGTGACTAAACCACCACCACCATGGAATATGTATGTGTATATACAGTATGTGTGTAGGTATAGTGTATATACATATATGTGCTTGCTTGCCCCATTGCTTCAGTCATGTCCAGCTCTTTGCAATGCTATGGACTGTAGCCCACCAGGCTTCTCTGTCCAAGGGGTTCTCCAGGCAAGAATACTGGAGTGGGTTGCCATGCCCTCCTCCAGGGGATCTTCCCAACCCAGGGATTGAATTATCTGTCTCTTTATGTCTCTTTCATTGGCAGGCACGTTCTTTACCACTAGTGTTAACTGGGAAAGCCCATAAACATATATTCATGTGTCTGTGTGTATATGTATATATATTTATATAAATTATATATATCTTATAAGAATGTTTGTTCTCTGGTTAAATAATTTTGAGAAATATTGAAATAAGCTAAGTTAATGTTTTCTTGACTGCAACATTTTTAATAAAGCAGTGTAAACAGTGACTCACCAAAAGAATTGAGGCTGCAACTTTTCCTAAACTTATTTTATGATGAAATAAACGGTCATTCTAAAGAATATCTGTTAACAGCTCCTGAAACTAGTGCTCCATACTTTGTAAATGCTGGTCTAGCATCATGGAAGGTATTGGAGACCCTGATTCCAAATTTTCAACTCACAATATTGAGATGAAATCTGAAGGTAAACATGTGCATTTTAACCACATTATTTTTGACCAGATACTAGGATTTTAGAGATTGCTAGAACTCAGTTTGAAAGCCACCTCTAATATCTTCAATATCCTGAGTCATGATCTTTAAGAAACCAGTGAAGTTACATTTCTGTCTCCCGAGAATGTCTCTGCTGCTGCTGCTGCTAAGTCGCTTCAGTCGTGTCCAACTCTGTGCGACCCCAGAGATGGCAGCCCATCAGGCTTTCCCCGTCCCTGGGATTCTCCAGGCAAGAACACTGGAGTGGGTTGCCATTTCCTTCTCCAATACATGAAAGTGAAAAGTGAAAGTGAAGTCGCTCAGTCATGTCCGACCTTTAGCGACCTCATGGACTGCAGCCTACCAGGCTCCTCCGTCCATGGGGTTTTCCAGGCAAGAGTACTAGAGTGGGATGCCATTGCCTTCTCCAAGAATGTCTCTAAGAGAAACTAAATCAACAACTTAGAGATTGTTCCAGTGTAGCCTAACTTGTTTATCTTGTGTTTAGGACATATTTTAATGTGAGCATTTCTATAAGTTCCTTATGTAGTATTTCACTAGAGGTCCCTATATCAAAGTAAATGTGCTGCTTTATATGGGACTCAATTACTCTACAGAGAAGGCAATAGCAACCCACTCCAGTACTCTTGCCTGGAAAATCCCATAGACGGAGGAGCCTGGTAGGCTGTAGTCCATGAGGTCACTAAGGGTCGGACACGACTGAGCGACTTCACTTTCACTTTTCACTTTCATGCATTGGAGAAGGAAATGGCAACCCACTCCAGTGTTCTTGCCTGGAGAATCCCAGGGACAGGGGAGCCTGGTGGGCTGCCGTCTATGGGGTCGCACAGAGTCGGACTCAACTGAAGCAGCTTAGCAGCAGCAGCAGCAATTACTCTACTAACCATTTTGGATGAAGAACATATAAGATTACATCAATATTTTCCTTATTCATTTGGCAAAGACCAGCTTCCCAATGAGGTAATTTTTTTTTAACCAATGAGTGAGGCAAACAAAATCTAATACCTTTTCCATAGCACAGAGGATTAGAGGGTAAGGGATCTTGAGTATGGATTGTGCCTCGTATTTCATCTCTTTGATATAAAGAATCTTCAATAACCACATCAAGTGGCCCATCCTTCCACCATTCTAAAAACAGATACAATCAGATGATTTATGACTAATTTAGGCTGTGGTGGAAATGGAGTAATTATCCTTCTCAGCAGCCTCTGAACCCACTCCATAAGTATTTCTTAAGTGGAACCAACAATGTCTGTGTAAGTACCAAACCAAAACACATCCTTATCTAGGCAGTTTTTTTTTTTTTTTTAAGGCGTAAGTATAAAGTATTCTACTCTATTTCTCCAAGTAATCCATTTTTTATTTATATTAATACTTTCCTACTGTGTCATTCATTCTCCAAAAACATCTAAGCAATGTGCATATGGACTCTATCCTAGTATCTATCAATAGAACCTAAGCTACAAGCTCTTATGCAACAAGAGCAGAGTATATATACTGGTTCTGCAAGGTCCTGAAAATAGGTTAGTTCGATTCATTGTAAACCGTGCAACTGTCTGCCAGACATGGACTTCCTTCCTTCTCATGTCTCTGGTTCATCTGTTAAGATGTATTGGGCCAGTTTAAATCAGCTATATTTTCTCTTCCATGATTTGCCTCATCGTAATTTTTTGACAGTGTTTATCTTGTTAAAAATTTATGTGACTGTCCAAAGACTTACATCTAATAAAATGCCAAATAATGCTTCCCTCAATCTCTGGGGCAGCTCCAGAGATTCTTGATCAGGTTCAGTCAGCACCACCTGCATAATATACACCTTATCTGAGCCTCCTTTATCTAAAGGGACCTTTTCCAATTGTAGCAAAGTGGCAGTTTTATGTTGTTCAAAATCACTCTGATTGTTATGAGATGCAAACATCCTATATTGGATTTAATTTTTTATTAGTATTTATTCTTTCATTTATTAACTTAAATTCTATCTGTAAACCTATGCAAAATATCCCATACCCTGTATTGAGTTAAACCAAAGCAAAGGAGGTAAAACCAGAACAAACCAAACAAAAATGGTTTGCTGTTCTATTTGAGTAAGTATATCTCCAATGTCCTTGACACAGTTTCTTGCTGCCTTCAGGTATTCTTTCTTTTTAATTGTCTCCTTTCTCCTTTCCTCCTCTCCCTGAAGTCCAGGCTCACATCCCCCCTTTCTCAGTGGCCCCCCTCCAGAGTAGCACAGGGGGATTGTTACAACAGCAGCATCCCACCTTCAGAAGGTCTTTCTTTTGCTGCAGACAACCACTCAGAGGGTTCCCTCTTTTGCTTCAGACTCACCCTCAGCCCCATCCTCTCTAGGATTCTGCTTCTTTCTTCCCCAGATGGAGGCTGTCTCATAGCTTACTCATTGTGTCCTGCATTTGGGCTTTCTGAAACCAGAGACTTGCCATGCAGAATTAGAGGTCAGAAGATGGGTCTGGAGAAAAATTCTCTCAGAGCTACACCCAGGTTTTCTTTTAGTTATTAGATTAACTGAACACCATTTATTGCATACCCAGAATATACTTAGCATGGTCCTAGCAGTACGACCTCAAGGCCTCTCAAGTATGTACATTTGCCCCTGCTCTGCACAGAGACCACAACTGTGCCAATGGGCTGAGGTAGGGCAAGTGTATAAACTGTACCCAGGTAAGGGTGAATCAGTTACGGGTGCCAATGACTATTTCCAGGAGACCAACCTCAAAATTTGCATCCCTCCAGTCATAACCAATCAATCCTGATTATTCATTGGAAGGACTGATGCTAAAGCTGAATCTCCAATACTTTGGCCACCTGATGCCAAGAACTAACTCGTTAGAAAGACCCCGATGGTGGGAAAAATTGAAGGCAGGAGGAGAAATGGATGACAGAGGATGAGATGAGATAACTGTATGGCATCATCTACTCGATGGACATGAGTTTGAACAAGCTCTGGGAGTTGGTGATGGACAGGGTAGCCTGGTGTGTTGCAGTCCATGGGGATACAAAGAGTTGGACACAACTGGGCAGCTCAACTGAACTGAAGTCATAACCAAATTGTCCTCTAGGGGGACACTTAAATATTCTCTTAAATACATTCAGGCTTTAGTTATGTCCTTCTTTCTTTCAGGGACTGTGTGTAACTTGCTTTACTGATCCCATGAGTTCCAACATTTTTATTTTATTACATTTTTTACAAGCAGTTAGGTAGGGAACCGGAGAAGGCAATGGCACCCCACTCCAGTACTCTTGCCTAGAAAATCCCATGGATGGAGGAGCCTGGTAGGCTGCAGTCCATGGGGTCGCGAAGAGTCGGACACGACTGAGCGACTTCACTCTCACTTTTCACTTTCATGCATTGGAGAAGGAAATGGCAACCCACTCCAGTGTTCTTGCCTGGAGAATCCCAGGGACGGGGGAGCCTGGTGGGCTGCCATCTATGGGGTCACACAGAGTCGGACACGAATGAAGCGACTTAGCAGTAGGTAGGGAACAAAGGCATATAGATTGGTTTTGTATTAGTATTTTTCCCTTCTAGTGTAAGATGAAATATGTGTATGGATATCATACTTAAATTCACAAACATCTCATCCCCCTAAAAATTAAAATATATATTAAAAATCAATGCATTTTCTTCTAGGAAAGTTTGTTTTATAGACAGATATATCCAGAGAAATTCAGGTGTAGTAATCACAGTGGTTTCTCATTGAAAAGGAAAGGAAGTTAAAGGGAAGAAGAGAGAAGAGGAGGAAGTGAGGTCATGAAAGGAACCCCTGGGGCATGGGAAGAAATAAGTTGCATGACAGAAACAATTAATGTAGTCATCTGTTGAAATGGAATTGCAGTGAATAATTAATAATTTGTGTAGTAATAGCTAACATCTTTGCTCACTCTATTGGCTTCTATGCTATACATTCTACATAATTAGCTCAGTTAATACTTATGGCAATATTATAATTTATTCATTTTGTAGAGGAGGTAACAGAGGCTTAGAGAGGTTAGGTAACTTGATCAAGTTATATATGTCTGAGTTAGAATCCAGGGATACAGTCTGCCTCAGCCTGCATTCTTTACTGCTTTTTACTGCTTTTCTAACTGTGGTAACAGAGTAAGCAACCATAATTTAGAGGTCAGTTAATTCAACTCTGTCCTGAAGCCATTGCTTGCCTGAGAAGATGAGCAAGAAAAGAAATAAAGTAATTAAATATATAAATATATACAAAAATATGATTTAATATTATCATATATATGTGATTAAACTACAAGCCATTGCCATTTTTGTCTTTCAAAATGATTTAATATTAGCAATTTCTATGGGACAGCCAAATAAATGTCTACATATGTAAATGTATATTTTATATATATATACACATACATGTATGTTATATAAAGACAGAAATCTCCACATTCATAATAATACATAACACTTATTTTGTGCATTTTAACAAATATTCACAATGCTTTATATTTATCATTTCCCATAGTCTTTCTGTCACACCAATTAGCTGGATAGCATTTTCCCCATTTTATAAAAGAGGACTTTTAATACATGGAGATGCTCTGCAGCTTTGAAAGTCACATGATTAAGAAATGATAGAGCCAGGACCTAGTCGTCATTAGTCTGCTTTTAGGAATCATTTCTCTTGATCACAGTGCTGCACTGACTCCGTATTTTGCATATTTATTCTATGCATGTTACTGGAAGATCTGTGAAGGACTCAGTATTTACTTATATGTTTTTTTCTTTTTGCATCTTGCCTTCATATATCTCCTCACATTTAATGGATCTTCTTTATTTAATATTTAAAGACATGAAGGTTAAGGTAGTTACTTCACTTATTCAAGGTCACACAATGATTAATGACTGAAGTAGAATTCCAACTTAGGTCATTAGGATCTAAGGACTTTTTCTATCTCAGTGTGATATGTGGTAAATGTAAACCTATGCAAAGCCAGATGCTTAATTGAGAAGCATTTTATATAATGAGAATAAAATCTACCTTGTCCTGCAAGCTCACTGCTAAAGATTCACGTCAGTGATCTCCACAGTAGTCTCATTAGCCTTTTGTAGGGAGATTAAGTCCCTCTGCTAATTCAAGTTCGCACTAATGATAGAAATGCGTGTATTATCTTTGACTCCTTCTCCTTTGTCCTCTGCATTGTCACACACTTTAAAACCTAACATCTCTTTTCCTTTCCCATCATTTCTGCCCTATCTCTATTCTTTATCATGGATTGTTGCTGTGACCTAGGTACTGTCCTCCCTACTAGGGATCTTGTGTCTTCGAATCCACCCCCTCAGGATGGTCTCATAGATCTACTTAAAATGTAAATTTATTCATTGCTTAGAATCTGTTGCCAGATCTCCATCGTCTACAATATAAAGTCTGAGTTTCCTTAGCAGGACACCAGAGTGTTCCATAATTTAATTTCTTTCTGACTCTTGGCCACCTCCTTTCACCCTTCCCAGACTCAATTTTGCACTTCCTCACTGCTGAATCTATGTACTGTAATTTCTTGTCACTCTAAATATTCTCAGTCTGCTCCCTAACACATGATCATGGTCATATTTAGTTCTTATAGCAAATTGTTGAGTTGGGTTCCATAATTATTCCATTTCAGAACATTGCCAGGCTTGGGTTAGCTTTCTATAGCTACCATCTAGAGGTCTGGAGGGAATATTTATGCAAATTAATAGCCTTCTCCTGGTTTTCTTTTTGTCTGATGAAAACTCTTCTACATGTATGCCTGATAGAAGTATATGCATAATCAATTTTGAATGATGCTATGTGAGGGGAACTTGGTGAATACACTTCATCATGAAAGCAAACCTCAGTTGCTAAAATGAACACATTTTATAGACACAACTTTAAGCTGCATTAAGTCACAATAATCCTTGGAAAGATAGATATGTCAGGTCAAATTGAACATCAGATACTATTATGATTTTTAAAATAACAATTAATCTAGGTTGCCATGTTAGGATATTTTATTAACTGCAGCCTAAAGTGACTAAGCACACGCCAGAGACAACCTATTCATTAAGATGTGTCTGCTATTCCAAATCAAGCTGATTCTACTTATCAGAAAGAGAGTCCATACACTGTTTTAAGCACATTGCTTAATATATCACAATTTTCTGAGTTTGGATATTTGTCTTGATATCAACAAACAAACCTCCATTCTGATTAGTGCATAGGCTCTTGACCTTTATCTGTTAACTACTAAAGAGATAAACTTCATTTCAGTACCAAAGAAAAGAGAATTGTGAGGTAAGAGGAAGCCAGAGAAACATGCAGCAGAGACTTTCATGTTCATAAAGAGGAGGAAATAAAGAGGGTGAGACTGACGCTGAGGAAATATCATTTTCAAAATTCTATTGTTGGTTACAAAAGATGTAGATCACAAACATATAACAATATGCATATGTTTAGGTTGTAATTTATATATAATAATATTGCAAACACACATATAAAGCCCAAAAAAACCCGCAAAAACCCTTCCAGTCAGTAAATGCTTATTTCACATGTGATGATACTATCTAACAACAGAACTAAGAGGAATGAAAGAAGCGATGCCGCTCAGTTTATCAGTACATATAGTGTCCGTAGGCACAAGCTAGTGTAAGTGGATTCAGTATACTCGATGATTAACGGCAGCCTAACAACTGAGGTTTTGAATTTGCACCTAACAAATAATTTGAGATGTTTTCCCCATACAATGGTTGAAATATAATAAGTGAAGTCGCTCAGTCGTGTCTGACTCTTTGCGACCCCATGGACTGTAGCCCACCAGGCTCCTCCCTCCATGGGATTCTCCAGGCAAGAATACTGGAGTGGATTGCCATTTCCTTCTCCAGGGGATCTTCTCGACTCAGGGATCAAACCCAGGTCTCTCACATCTTTCTTTTTTGTTTTCTTGATTCAGATGTACATTTGCAAATTATCAGATAAGTTCTAGTAAGTTCTGCTGTTAAATGGGGCATAATATTAATATTTTTCACAAGGCTTTAGTTTCATTTTCTATGTTGTTATTCATAATTATTAAATATTTCACTTTATTTGTGGTTGTTTTGGTATCATCATTGTGTCAGTCAAGGTTTTCCAAAGAAGCAGAACCAAGAGAATACACACACACACGTGCACATATAGTTGATATTCATTATGAATGGATTCCAGGACTGTGATGGGGAACGTGTCTGCCAAAGCAGGAGATGCAAGAGATACTGGTTCGATCCCAGAATGGGGAAGATCCCTTGGAGGAGGAAATGGCAACACTCCAGTATTCTTGCCTGGAAAACTCCATGGACAGAGGAGCCTAGTGGACTTCAGCCCCTGGGGTCACAAAGAGTCAGACAGGACTGTAGCAGCTCAGCGCTACGGCTCTGGGTTACCTGTTCCAGACCACAGCTGAGGTGTGTGGGGCCACCGGGCAGGGTTCTGGGAAACCCTCCAAGAAAGTGTTCACCTGTTCACCTGAAATAGACCTCAATTCAACCTCATGGCAGCCTTGGATAGTGAAAGCCACACGGCTCTTTCAGTGGTTCTCCACGCCTAGCTGTGACCTCTAAAACTCAGATTGAGGTGGCTATGCTTGTCACCCCAGTCCAGTACTCTTACCTGGAGAACCCCATGGATGGAGGAGCCTGGTAGGCTGCAGTCCTTGGGATCGCTGATGGTCGGACACGACTGAGCGACTTCACTTTCACTTTTTGCTTTCATGCATTGGAGAAGGAAATGGCGATCCACTCCAGTGTTCTTGCCTGGAGAATCCCAGGGACGGGGGAGCCTGGTGGGCTGCCATCTATGGGGTCGCACAGAGTCGGACACAACTGAAGTGACTTAGCAGTAGCAGTATGAATGGATTCTGTATTTGTGAATGCACCTACTTGCTAAAATTTCTTTGTAACCTCAATTCAACACTTGGTGATTTCATGGTGATTTCCAGACACACACAGAGCAGTGAAAATCTGAGTCACTTGACACATATGTTCTCAGCTGAAGTCAAAGAAATTGATACTGTGCCTTCTTGTATCCTTTTCTTGGTTCATTTAGTGTCTCATTTTTGTGTTTTTTGGTTATCTTCCTGCTCAAAATGATCCTCAAGCATAGTGCTGCAGTGCTGTCTAATATTCCTAGACACCAGAAAGCTGTGATGTACCTTATGGGGAAAATACATATGTTAGATAAGCATCATTCAGACATAAATTCTAGTGCTGTCGGCTGTGAGTTTATAGTTAATGAATCAGCAGTATTTGTTGACTAAGATGTCTTTAGATATTTCCCAGGTGGCACTAGTGGTAAAGAACCTGCCTGCCAATGCAGGAGATGCAACAGACCCCGGTTCGATCCCTGGATTGGGAAGATCCCCTGGAGGAGGGCATGGCAACCCACTCCAGTATTCTTGCCTGGAGAATCCCAAGGAAGGAGGAACCTGGTGGGCTACAGTCCATAGGGTGACAAAGAGTCAGACACAACTGAAGCGACTTAGCATGCATGCGGCATACAATGCAAGCTGTCTTTAAACAGTAACACATACACACACAAAGCAAGATTATGTATTAAGTGACAAAATGTTGTGACCAGAGGTTTGCAGAAACCTAACCCTATATTTCCCCTAGGAGCAAGGGTTAGTAGTCAAGTGGATTTTATAGACTTTAGATACCAAGAATAACAAAGATGTACTATGTCTATCTATCTACCTATGTAGATTGGTTTTAAAGAACTGGAGGTACAGTTAATAGGGACCAGAAGGTCTGAAATCTGTAGAGCAGGCCAGAGGGTTAAAAACTCAGACAGGAGTTGATGCTGCAGTTCTGAGGCAGAATTTCTTCTTTTCCAACCCTGTTATTGCTCTTAAGACTTCAACTGATTGGATGAAGCCTGTCACATCATAGAGGACAGTCTCCTTTACTTCAGCTCAACTGACTGTAGATGTTAATCACATCTACAAAATAGTTTTAGAGCAGCAGCTCCAAAAATTTGTATTTGGTGAAATAACATACTATGGCCTAGTCAAATTGACACATAAAATTAATCATTATAGATTTGATACTGATGAACTTATAATGATTCCAGTTCACTGAGTGGTGTTTAAAGATGAGTTATAACCGTCTTCTCACAAAGACACACACACACAAAGAGAGAGAAAAAGAGAAATAAAGCATGTTTCTGCTTTGACAAGTGGGAAGTTTACTTGATCAGAAGCAAAAAGTTTTTCGTACTAGAGCCCCTTAGTTTCAAGTCAGCTCTACTACTAGCAGGCATTGGAAAATTTACTTACCTTTGCCATTTCCTTCTCCAGTATGTTCTTTAGTTTTCTTAAATCTAAAAAGATAATAATAGTATTACCCTTGACATCGGGCCTGTTTTAGATATTCCAAAAACATGTCAGCTTTTCTCAGTACTAGCTCCCTGGGGAATGTGGAGAGACAGAAGGCTGTGCACATGTACACACTTCCTCGAAGGTTAAGCCACAGCCCCTTTACAGGTGTGTGAAGGGTTAAGGATGGCAACTGATGGGAAAGCAACCAGTTCTAGCCCAGTGACTTCCCACTTATCACCCAAATAAGCCCAGGCTAAGAAGAGCATGGTGGTGGTGGTGGTTGGTGGTTTAATCACTAAGTCATATCCGACTCTTGCGACCCCATGGACTGTAGCCCACCAGGCTCCTCTGTCCATGGGATTCTCCAGGCAAGAATACTGGAGTGGATTTCCTTCTCCAGGGGATCTTCCTGACCCAGGAATTGAACCCAGGTCTCCGGCATTGCAGGAAGATTCTTTACCAACTGAGCTATGAGGGAAGCCCAAGAAGAGCATGGAGATGGGATCAGTTCAGTTCAGTCGCTCAGTGGTGTCTGACTCTTTGCGACCCCATGAACCACAGCACGCCAAGCCTCCCTGTCCATCTCCAACTCCCGAAGTCCACCCAAACCCATGTCCATTGAGTCAGCGATGCCACCCACCCATCTCATCCTCCGTCGTCCCTTCTCCTCCTGCCCTCAATCTTTCCCAGCATCAGGGTCTTTTCAAATGAGTCAGCTCTTCACATCAGGTGGCCAAAGTATTCAAGTTTCAGCTTCAGCATCAGTCCTTCCAATGAACACCCAGGACTGATCTCCTTTAGGATGGACTGGTTGGATCTCCTTGCAGTCCAAGGGACTCTCAAGGGTCTTCTCCAACACCACAGTTCAAAAGCATCAATTCTCCGGTGCTCAGCTTTCTTCACAGTCCAACTCTCACATCCATACATGACCACTGGAAAAACCATAGCCTTGACTAGATGGATCTTTGTTGACAAAGTAATGTCTCTGCTTTTTAATATGCTGTCTAGGTTGGTCATAACTTTCCTTCCAAGGAGTAAGCATCTTTTAATTTCATGGCTGCAATCACCATCTACAGTGATTTTGGAGATGGGGTAAGTGTGAGATTTAGACCATATTTCACTAATAAAGAAAAACTTTCACATGCATTAGCCATCAAATTCTTACTCCAAAGTTCTGTGATCAAGAAAATAGAAACCAAAAGCAGAGGACATAAGTAAGATGAGGAGAAATACAGACCCCCAAATACTTTCTATAGTTGTGTGTTTTTTTTCCCAGAAGAAGAAAGAGCTCACAAAATCAGTCCACATAAAAGTCACAGTCACCCACTGAAAAGCAAAAAATTCAATCGGTTAGCTCATAAACATAATGCTAAAAAACTGTTGTGATCATGTTTCCACTCTTTTGTTTAAAAGCTGTTTATTTCTGTGACTGTGGTGCTGTCATGTAAATGCAGAGGACTCAGTAATGAAAGGTGAAATCAGGACTTTGCTGTTCCAGATGCTCTTTCTGCCTCTCTGAGTGTACCTGCTGCTGGGTGCAAGCCCCTTCCCTGACCTCCCCATCACGATCTGACAGACCTCGGGGAAAATGAGGGGACATTCTAAAACAAAAATAATCCTGTCACTTTTATAGTCAAAAGTGTCAGAGCTCAGACATCAGTGGTAATTCAGAAGAGTCAGTAATGTATTTTGTGTCTGCATTTATTGACATTTGGTGGTTATTCCATATGAAAGTTATTTAAAGGTACTATTGCATTGCAATTTAATCACTATCATATCTTTAGCTTAAAATATACTATTACAAACTTGCTGGTGGGCCACACTAAATAAGTCATATCAATACCTTATTTAATATAGATGTATTTATGTCTACAAAGAGTCGGACACGACTGAGCGTCTGAACTGAACTGATGTCATTAGACAACAGTCACTTTCTGCTCCTAACACAGAAGCAATTTAACTTTAATCTCAGCTAATTAGAGGGTGAAATAGTTGGTTTCATTGGAAAGAGGATCTGTGCAGATTTATGTACTGTATTCATTATTTTGGAAAACCTTCAGTTCTATGCAGAATAAACTTGGAGGCAAGAGATTAGCCAACAAGATATTTCAATAATCCTCATTCAAAGGTGAGAAGGCTGTGGAATAATATGAGCTTTAATAAATATATAAGCATGATTTTTAATATCAATTATCTGTATGTGGAAAGTGGCCAGATGCAAAACAATAGCTTTGCCATATGCATATATCCTATCTATATTATATAGAAATGGCCAAGTACAAAATAATTGCATTAACATATCCCTCATAGTCTATATGAATTATATCACAGTTAGAAATATGGTGACAAGATTATATTCATTGTGCAACTAAGAATAAGTTCATTCTTAATAAGATATATATAAATATGACTTGTGTCAAATACATATGAAGAAAACTGCAAGACATTGTAGAAGGACAAAAGCAAAACTTGAATAGGAAAACATTACTGGATGGAAAGACTTACTACTAGACAGTCATTAATTTTTTTCCGAATTAATTTATAATAGCACACTAAAAATTCCATAAGGAAAATTTCACAAAATACTCTGAGGTTTATATTTAAAAGCATGAAAATATAGTAAATAATTTAAAACAGTTCACTAATAAATGAATTTACTTATAATTAGAGTGTCTAAATATAAAATTAAAATAGGAAAATTAACATTATTGATACAAAGATAAACTGGATAAAATAATGGGATAGAATGGAAAGCCCAGAAATCTGAATTTTGGAAATATTTAGTAGATTGCAGAATTAACTTTTCAAATTTGCAGAGAAAGTGTAAGTTATTTAATAAATGTTCCTAGAGTGATTTGTTTAACTCTTTGGGGAAAATATCAAGATTACATATCTTCATACCTTATTCTCAAGTATAGGCCATGTATATATTCCATATAGTCCATAGCTAAAACTTCAAACTGATAGGATATTTTATTACCTGGTTTGCAAAGTTATTTTAATGATAATTCTTATTTTTATAAACAGCTGTAGGAAAGTAACATAATCATCAATTGCTGGTGGGATCTTACTATCAAAAACAGCAAGTGTAGATCATTTTGACGAATGATCCAAGTTTTAAGAGTTTATCCTAAGAAAGCAATTAGCAATCTATAAAAGAAAAAAAATGTACATGAAACCTCATTTCACCATTGTATACTAGAGTGTAAAATTGAAAAGGACCTAAATGTCACAAATAAAAGATTATTCAATTAAATCATGATATCATCACAAAACTAAATATTAGGTACCCACTAGAATGATGCATTAAAAGTTGCCTAAAGTCCATTATTATCTTTATTTGAAAATTTTATCAGCGAGTCAATGTCAAAGGTTATAAAGTAGGGGCCTAGAGGTCAAATCTGTCCACACAACAGACTTGTTTTGCTTGCTTCTCAGTATTTTATAACACTGAGCCAAGATTTGTAAATTAGGAGAACACACATAGGAATCCAGATTTCCAGTGTATCTTTACAGTTCTGAACACCTAACAATATTGTGACCACACTTCAACCTCAACTGGGACTGGACAGTGGAAGTTCTCCTCTCTTTCCCCCAAGGCCCACCAGCCAGGAACATACTTTTCTCACTCTTCCAGTTCCCTACCTTGCCCCACTGAGATACTGAACTGATCTCTACCATGTGATCTGGAACTTTTAAAATTAAATGTGTGCATAGGTGAATATATTCATTGCATGCTCATGTGTGTGCATATAGGAAGATATACAACACAATTTCAATAGAAATAAAACTTCACAGGCACCATTGTGTAAGGTCTTTGGTAACAAGAAACAAGTCAACATTATTCACTATTTTATCTCTCGAATTTAGGTAAAAGAAAATTATTGTTGAATGGTCAAGTAAGGAAGATAATAGCTCTTATTTGTCATGTATGAATAATTCAGAATCTTTTTTTCTTTTGCATTACATTTCTACTGTGGTAATTTTAAAATAAGAAAGAAAATGCACAATAACTTTTACTTTTTTAATATCCAAGGGCAGAAGGAAGTCTGTAAGCAAAGGAAAATATATATTAAATAAATCTCATGTATTTATAAAGTAAAAAAGAAAACGGCATCATTAGTTGAGATGATGCAGAAATCCTTGGCACTGAATTCTGCTGTGTATAATACAAAACACAATACAAGAGCCAATTGATTCTTGTCTGATTTTGTACTTTTGTTTTGATTTCTCCAATATACCCTTCCTTACTCTCTGCAAAGTGCTACATATCTCAAACACACCCTTTCCAAGAGCCTTCCTCTCACTTCCCTCCTTTGTTGCTGGGATATTTAGACAATAATTATAATGATACTATCAAACCAGCATGTAAGTCACTGAATGATCATTTCTAGTCTGTCCACTAAGTAAGTCCAGGATGAAATCACCAGCACAGAGGTGTCAGTTAATTGAGGAATCAGACAGCTAGAGAGACCAGACTGTGAGAAAATACCCTTATCCCAAGGACAAACCTTTGCTCTGACATTGGAGAGAATACACAAATAAACTTGCCAAGTAAATTACTTTCCTTCCCTAATTCATGATCTCTTGCTCTAGTGCTAAAGCCACTATTTTTTTTAATGAGTTGGTAGGTAAATATGGAGCTAGATTGAGAGAATTAGTTCATGCTTGTACTTTTTCAATATTGTGAGTGAAATGAAGATACAGATAGCAATTTGAATCTAATTTGCAGGCTTGCATGGATGAAAAGTCACAGAGGGAAGCTGAGATGCACCAGGATGTTGGGGGTGGAAGGCATGGCGACAGTGACAAAACCAGCTGACACAGAGCAGAGGCCTCTTCAGTAAGCACAGCAAAACCAAAATATGATAAACTCAAGACAGAGCAGTTTTCTCCCTGTAGTTACATGCAGTACAATAGTAAGGAAAATATAGATCTAAGGCCAAAGCCACTGATGATCCTTTCTGACCTCCCAGTCATCACCATATGGATCCTAAGAAAATTAACATAAAGTTAGAGTCCTACAATGCATTTAAGCTGAAAGAGACATTGGAGTTGAACATTCTCACTGCACAGAGGACAAAAATCAAATCCAGGGAGGCAAGTACTATCTCCTGAAGGAGCCTGCAGATAATTTAACATCCCAGACCCCTGCTCTTGTCATGAGTGTAGACCCACACTGCTGTTTAAAAACAAAGAGATCAATATGTGAAATGGCATGAGTGAAGTGGTTATGTGTCTACAGTTGATTGGCTTGAATTCCTGAAATAGATGTCATCATCCATAACTGAAAATTTTTCTTTTGAGATGAAGCAGATTCAAAATAGAAACCCCTCCCAGATAGTATCCCCCAAGTTCCTAAATTAAAATAAGAAAACACACACACCGTGACTCAGGAGAATACAATAGGACCAGCAGAGAGCCAGCTAAAAGGAAGTAAAACGGGGGTTTGGGGGTGAAAGTAAGGGCTGCAAGGGAGTTTCCTGAGTCATTCAGCTGCCAATATCAGACAGTATCAAATCTTAAAATTAGAGGAACCCTTATTCAGATAAATTGATAATTTTGAGCCAAGGCTTATGTCACATGTTAGGTTTGTTTAATTCGGTCATTAAACTGTACAATTCACACTATTTTGTACTTATATCCTTCTTTTCTTTGTCATGTATATATTTTTCATCATATAGCATAAAATGGAAAACATTTGAGTCATTATTAATAAAGTCATTTACTGTTTATTATTCTTCAAAAATACATTAATAGTAAATTGTGGGCTTACAGGTGGCTCCGAGGTAAAGACTCCACCTGCAATGCAGGAGACACAGGATACATGGGAACCCACTCCAGTATTCTTGCCCAGAGAATCCCATGGACAGAGGAGCCTGGTGGGCTACAGTCCATAGGGTTGCAAAGAATCAGACATGACTGAAGCAAGTGAGCACACACACAGTCATACATAACACACGGCACATTTTTGCTCTGATATTCATATCTGATGCCATTTGCTCTACATAACAGGGTATGTAAAGAGAATACATAGCACAGACTGCCTTTCTAATAGGTACACTGATACTATCTGGCAACTTAAGATCATTTTCTGGTTCATGTTAGTGAACAAGAAACAATTATTAGCAAATTTACTTATAACAAATTTGTAGAATTCAGTAATAAATGGTGATTATTTGAGAGAGGTTGTGATTTCATGAAAATTGTCCTCATATGGATAAGTAGAGGAAAGAAAGTGAAAATGAAAGTCACTCAGTCATGTCTGACTCTTTGCGACCCCTATAGTCCATGGAATTCTCCAGGCCAGAATACTGGAGTGGGTAGCCTTTCCCTTCTCCAGGGGATCCGCCCAATCCAGGGATCAAACCTAGGTCTCCCACATTGCAGGCGGATTCTTTACCAGCTGAGCCACAAGGGAAGCTATGCAATTCATGTGAGCTTAGAAAGTTCACGAATATACTTTCTAAATAACAGAAAGAAGTTAAGCAACAGTTCCAACAGACCTATTGTACTGTTGGCAATTTTGCAAACTATGAAAGTAATTCTCATTTCACCTTTGCTCCCAACCTAATCAAAGCTAACTTTAAGCTTTTAATTATTATTTTCATTGTTTAGTAGCTAAACCATGTCTGACTCTTTTGTGACCCCATGGACTGTAGCCCACCAGGCTTCTCTGTCCATGGGATTTCCCAGGCAAGAATACTTGAATGGGTTGCCATTTCCTTCTCCAGGGAATCTTCCTGACCCAGGGAACAAATACATATCTCCTGCATTGCAAATGGATTCTTTACCACTGAGCCACCAGGGAGGATTTTATTTATGCCTGTAGATGAATGTTGTTGGCACCCCACTCCAGTACTCTTGCCTAGAAAATCCCATGGACGGAGGAGCCTGGTAGGCTGCAGTCCATGGGGTCACTAGAGTTGGACATGACTGAGCGACTTCACTTTCACTTTTCACTTTCATGCATTGGAAAAGGAAATGGCAAGCCACTCCAGTGTTCTTGCCTGGAGAATCCCAGGGATGGGAAGCCTGGTGGGCTGCCGTCTATGGGGTCGCACAGAGTCGAACACGACTAAAGCGACATAGCAGCAGCAGCAGCAGCAGATGAATGTTGAGGATCCTTGGCTAGTATGCTTGGTTTAAATTCCTTTGTGTTATTTAATTCTTGAATTGGATCTGCTGAGAGGGTATTTTCACTACATAAGCATTGAGAAAACTTACTCTTGTAGAATTTAGAAGCTTAGTAAAACTTTAAATTGGGCTTATGTGCCCAGATTGGAATTTTGGATTGTCAAAGGGAAGGTATTCAAATTATGATGGGAAGGATAGGCTCAGCCAAGGCTGAAGCCAGAGACAGAGGCAATGAGAAAAATCAACTTGAAATTGAAATCCAGTTATACATCCTGGTCAATGACATTTCATGATACCAGCTTGATCAACATTATCAATAGTTTATTATAATATCTAACATAAGTGGTCTTCACTGTTATGGAGTCTCCACTTATCAGTCTCCATACTCCTCGGGTCCTCTGCCATACCCCACCTTTCCCATACTCCATAGATAGCTTTTTGAAAGTTTCCCAAACACCCAGTTCCCCGACATCCACAAAACTAATGGAATCTACTCTGATCCTTAACTCTTCTCTCCTTTTCACAATACTAAGTCTGGGGCTGTTCTCTCATATCGCCCATATACCATTCTTTTCTGCTTTCTTAAGCTCTTGCTGGAGAACTCTTACCTGGAAAATCCCATGGACGGAGGAGCCTGGTGGCCTGCGGTCCATGGGGTCTCAAAGAGTCGGACATGACTAAGCAACTTCCCTTTCACTTTTCATTTTCATGCATTGGAGAAGGAAATGGCAACCCACTCCAGTGTTCTTGCCTGGAGAATCCCAGGGACAGGGGAGCCTGGTGGGCTGCCGTCTATGGGGTCGCACAGAGTCGGACACGACTGAATCGACTTAGCAGCAGCAGTAGCAGCAAGCTCCTGCTTCACCAATGGAATTGATTGTTCTTAATTGTTTAGACCCGCAATCACTAGGATTTTCTTCTTTTCACCTTGTCATCCTTTTTTTAAGCATCTAAACAAAATATTTTTGAAGACTTCCCTAATCTTTCTTTGAAATCATCTTTCCTTTTTTCCCTTTGCTTTACCGTTGAGATACAAAATAGGAGTCTGTCTATTTTGTTGCTCTTATCTGTCCAAACCCTGACCATGTACAATACTACATTTAATGATTTCTCATTTTCTGGCTTTTATATTCAACTTCCATTTTATTACCATTTTCTTGAACACGATTCTTATTTTTTGTATTTAACCTCAACATGTGAGAATTTTATTTGGGTTCTGTAAATCCACTGAGTAACTTTTCAAGTAGCCATTTAAAGGTTTGTTTTCAGTTGAGTAAGAGTCTGTAGTTTATAGTAAGAAAAATGAAGCTAACTATAGTCAGCTCTTGAAAACTTGGTTATCAAACTTGGAATTATATTTAAACAGAAATTAAACTTTATTCAAGTGGCTCCCAATCTTTATTTTAAAACAGTTTGGAAATCTGAGGGTGTACTAGGCATTGTGCCAAAAATACTGACAATTCACCCCATTCCATCTCACAGTCCCTGTCCCCCAACATTCCTCTTTTGAGTGTTTCTGTAGTTTAGACGCTTTATCTTCCCTCCCTTTTCCCTTAGACAGGCCCATGCCAGTGTGACGTTCTGCTTTGTGCACCGTCATTTGTTATTTTAATAACAATACGAAAAAGAAAAAGAAAACACAACACGTAGCAAATTGAGTCAAGCGATCACCTTTCAGCTTTATAGTGGGCTTTGAAAGAACCAAACAAGGGAAGAGCCAGAGGCAGGCTGCTCACAAGTTACATTCCTAAATGCAGACACAGAACTGAGGATGTTTTATTATGCAGAGCAGACTCTGAGAGGCTGCCTACAAATGAGTCTTTCCTTGGAACACTTGGACAAAATGTTTCCATTCCGATAGCCAAGCATGAACCAGAGTGGAGACGGACTGAGAGACGCATAGACGTCATACCCAGAGTAAGGATGGGAAGTACACCATGGCACCCTGGAGAGGTCCTCCTCGGCAGGTTGGGTTGAGCCATCTCATTCCCCAAAGACTGTCCGTGCAATGGGTCCTAACCCCTCATCTTGCTATTGGAGGTCAGCTCTAACCTATTCATGACCTCTGGATTTTAAGATGATGAGGCTGTGTCTGCTGTCTGTGGAATAGTATTTCTAAATAAATGCTTTGTATAAAGTAACCATAACATAAATAAAGATTCTTATTTCTGGCCAGTCCCTGGTGGCTCAGGTGGTAAAGCGTCTGCTTGCAATGCAGGAGACCCGGGTTCAATTCCTGGGTTGGGAAGATCCCCTGGAGAAGGAAATGGCAACCCACTCCAGTACTCTTGCCTGGAAAATTCTATGGACAGAGGAGACTGGTAGGCTACAGTCCAAGGGGTCGCAAAGAGTTGGACACGACTGAGCAACTTCACTTTATTTCTGGCCAGTCATGGGAGACGAATAGCATGACACTGGAGATTAAGGAATTGGCCCCTCGTGATCATCCCTCAGACAACCTGTGCTATCTCTTACTTGGGATACTCACTGAAGAAAAGATGGATGAGGGACAGTGAATAAACACTTAAGAACTCACAAGAAATAGCATGGATAAACAATAAAAGGCCTAGAAAAACTCAAGAAAACTAGCATTTGGCAGAATGAATACTCTGTTTTGTTGTTAGAAAGTATTCTCATTCAATTAGCAGAACTGCTGAGTTAAATTTTAAAAATAGTTTGTTTTTTTTTCAAACAGCATTTAGAGAATGTGGTAAATGTAAGTCACAGATTCATTTTATACATATTCACAAAGCATATGACCATGTTGCTCTACACATTTAAGTTCAGACAGCTAGAAACTAGCAGACATAGTTCAGCCTCAAGTTTATCTCCTGCATCCAGAAGCCCATCATGGTTATCTGAGTATAAAAGCTACAAAGAGAAAAGCTAGACCCACCCTGACGGAGCAAAGAGGCCAGCCCTCCACTAGCACATCTCCTCGAGGGATATCTAGGCCCGGAGGGTCTTTGCGGCTCTCTCCTTCAAGAGGAAGTGACACTTTATGAGAAAATTTCCTCAGACGATTAGCATTTTCAGAGCAGAGACATTCTTTCACTTGTTTTTCAAGGGATCAATATCCATTCTTCTTCAGTGAAGGCACTGACAACTGGCACATACTTGGTTAAATGAAGGAATCGAGGGCAGCTTCTCATAGCTTCCTGTTTCCACTGATTTTACAATGTTTCAGAAATGAGTTAATTACCTACCGAACCCTCTTCTAACATGTTCTCTTAAAGGTCCAACTATGTGTAATCCTACCTTAGCAGATGGCACAAACTAAAACTGCTTTGCTGATGGTACAATTGTGCTTGAAGGACAGAGCATCCTGCCTAGCAGATTTATGCATGAGTCTCAATCCATTTGCAGTTTATTTGACAATCTTCCCTTCTCATGCATTATTTAGGTCCAGGCATTGTATGTAAATACCACTATAACATATACCGCTCAAAGTTAACTACTTTTTCCACTAACATAGTAGGGATAAAGGCGTATAAATTGTGTTGAGGGTAATGATTAGCCAAGATGGTATAGTTTGAGAAAACAGGTGTTATTTTTTGTCAGACTTCATACTGGGTTTGGTCAATATGGAAATTGCTTCTTGGGGAAAAGAAATGGTTAGGCCCTGTAATTCTAGCTCCCTCTGAATGAGACTTTTGATTTTTCAGTGTTTGGAGAGTCTGAAGGTGAGGAGTTCAGTTCAGTCACTCAGTCTGACTCTTTGCGACCTCATGGACTGCAGCACGCCACGCTTCCCTGTCCATCACCAACTCCCGGAGCTTGATCAAATTCATGTCCATCAAGTCAGTGATGCCATCCAACCATCTCATCCTCCATCATCCCCTTCTCCTGCCTTCTGTCTTTCCCAGCATCAGGGTCTTTTTCAATGAGTGAGTTCTTTGCAACATTTTTGGCCAAAGTTTTGGAGCTTCAGCTTTAGCATCAGTCCTTCCAATGAATATTCAGGATTGATTTCCTTTAGGATTGACTAGTTTGATCTCTTTTCTATCCAAGGGACTCTCAAGAGTCTTCTCCAACACCACAGTTTAAAAGCATCAATTCTTTGGCATTCAGCTTTATATATGGTCCAACTCTCACAGCCATGCATGACTACTGCAAAAACCATAGCTTTGACTATATGGACATTTGTCGGCAAAGTAATGTCTGTGCTTTTTAATATGCTGTCTAGGTTTGTCATAGCTTTTCTTCCAAGGAGCAAGTATCTTAATTTCAAGGCTGAGGTCACCATCTACAGTGATTTTGAGCCCAAGAAAATAAAGTCTCTCACTTTTTCCATTGTTAACCCATCTATTTGCCATGAAGGGTTGGAACCAGATGCTGTGATCTTCATTTTTTGAATGTTGAGTTTTAAGCCAACTTTTCACTCTCTTCATTCACTTTCATCAACAGGCTCTTTGCTTTCTGCCATAAGGGTGGTGTCATCTGCATATCTGAGGTTATTGATATTTTCCCTGGGAATCTTTATTCTAGCTTATGCTTCATCCAGCCTGGAATTTTACATGATGTACTCTGCATAGAAGCTAAATAAGCAGGGTGACAATATACAGTCTTGGCATACTCCTTTCCCAGTTTGGAACCAGTTGGTTGTTCCATGTCTGGTTCTAACTGTTACCTCTTGACCTGCATTCAGGTTTCTCAGAAGGCAGTTAAGGTGGTCTGGTATTCCCATCTCTTTAAGAATTTTCCACGGTTTGTTGTGATCCACAAAGTCAAAGGCTTTAGCGTAATCAATGAAGTGGAGGTAGATGTTTTTCTGAAATTATCTTGCTTTTTCTATGATCCAACAGATGTTGGCAATTTGATTTCTGGTTCCTCTGCCTTTTCTAAATCCAGCTTGAACATTTAAAAGTTCTCAGTTCACATAGTGTTGAAGCCTATCTTGAAGAATTGGGAGTTAGGGAATTTAAATATATAGTTGGGCTTGAACTTATGGTGTTGGGAGAAGAAAGGGGGTGGGACTGGGGGAATAGAGAGTTAAGACCGCATGTGATGACCTATGTGACACATGTATCGCATATAGTAAATTATGTCATGATTTAGCCTGTAGTTATCACGAACAAAGTGGTTTCATTTTAATCAGGTAGGAGAATTGACTGTCCTGATTTACCACATAAAGTTCTTCATTCTCTCTGGCCAATTTGCTTTATTTTAACTCTAAATTAGTGCTTTGGATACAAAAAATCCTTGCCGAGTTGATGTAGCTTTTTATGTTTCCTCATCTCAATTGGCATTAGATCATTTAGTAAAGACTTTAATCTGCTTCATGCTCTCATTTTTCACATTTTAGTGGGATAATACTGTGGTCATTTTGATCCGTTCTAGAAATAGGCTGCAATCAGACTCTGAGGAAACAATCATTTTATATTTCGATTGGAAACAATAAAAATAGTTGCTGCCCATTACTCTGTATACTTCGTTACTACTTTATTTTTACAGCTTTATTGAATCTGGTGTGAATCATCAGTATATGAGGCCTGTGTCATTTCTGTCATTGAAAAGTTAGAAAACTCAAGAGTCAACTTTTTGGAGTCCTTTGTTCTCTTGGACTCTATCTGTTCTAGGTTTTAGTACCAGAGGAATGATGGTGTCAGTTAAGCTTACACTGTGGGTGCATTTGTCTTCGGAGGTTATAGCCAAGAAAATTTTGTCTGTAAAATATAATCCACTTACCTTTACTTTTCATATGTGCATTTTTATGAAAAGAGCAATGCATGCATTAGCTTTTTTTTTTCTTTCCATAAGCAGTGCAACCTTAAGCAGAGATATGCTTAAAATAAATACTAGATTCCTAAATACAACCAAGTGTCCTTTTCTCCACTTACCTTTTATATGTGTCTTATCTAAATTTGCATTTTATTTATAGTCAGAAGAAATTTCACTTCTTCCTGTACCTCCTAATCCTTTCTAATCCCATTTATCTTAACAATTCCAGTCTGTTCTTCAGAGGAAACTATTAACTTACTTTTTAACTTCTCTGAGCCTAAACTGATTGTCATTCCTCTCTTCAAAGCTGTCCTTGAGTTCTGTCCAAAGTTCCACATTGCCCTGTGCTGTGCTCAGTCTCAGCTTTCAACAGAAGGCACGTGCACCATTGAAAAGAGTCTCTGAAGGGATGTATTGTTTGAAATTGCTCAGCTTCTCTAGGACAACAGCTTTCAATCTAGAATCTTCTATCAGAGTCATAACAAGCCTCAATCCCTCTGAAAATCTGATTCGCATGTTTAATTCAAGCAATGAATTAACTAATTTAGAGTTATTAAACCAGCAGCCTGCCGACTAGGAAAAGACAAAACAAAATACAGAAAGCCGACTACACAAATTTCCAGCTTCTCAAGATGGTAAGAAAGACACAGACATCAATTCAAATACAGCTGCCTAATCATATACAACTTTCAGTAGCTCTTCAAGAGTTGCTTCCATTTTTCCTTTTACTTCTTGTCCTTGTGAAGACATAACAACCTTTAGAGAGAGGGCTTTCTCCACTTTCGCTAAAGTTTGGTTTAGAACACACTATTTTGTCTGCCGTATTTACCGAATGATGTTGATCATCAATGTTGAAGTTCAGTCAAATTCCTGGTACAGAAAAGGATGGGGGCTGGAGTACTTATTCAGATGGAATTTCATTTTAAAAAGTCAACAGGATGATATATTCCAAATTGTGCTTTGTTTATAATTATCTAGACTGCTTTTTCCTTTTGGCAGGAGGTGTGTTGTGTTAAAAAAAAAAAAAAAAAGATAACTAAAAGGAGGCATAGACGTAGAAACAAGGACAAGAGTACTAGTTAAATCATTGTTAGCTCTCTTTCCCTCTTAGTCATGACATTTTTCTAAAGTAAGTGCTGTTTAGAATGTGTTTTGAAGAAGACAGGAGATAGCTTGGCAAACAGGGAATGGAAGTTTGTTCCAGCATCACTAAGAATAGTATTATTTTTGACAGGCAGCCAAAACTGCAAACATGTTTACATTGTAATAAGGACTTAGAAATTCTTTAAGATTTTCACACTGAAAAAACTCATGAATTCTTTTGTATTTGTACTAATGTGGGGATCAAATTGCTGTTTCAGCTACTTTCATGCTTATTTACCATTTGCTTTTACATTTTTTTTCCTTTTTTCAAATGAAAGTTCAACTTGCATTCAGTGAAGTGCATAAACCTTAAGGCTTGATAAATGCAATGTTTTAAGTGAGACTTTCTTTTTAAAAATGTTTTACGTAATGCATATCCAGTAAAATCTGCAATACTGTGCTGCAATTTTCTAAATGAGAAAAACTCTACACATTGCTTTCAGAATACTTTCAACACATCTTTTCAGATATAATTAAAAGCTCAGTGTAGGTGAGCCAGTGGCTAAGTTTTATTTTCTCTTTCTGAACCTGCAGGTGGTCAGGCCTAATGCACTGGGGTAGATTCCACCAAAGTACATTGTACTTTCCTGAGAAATATTATGTACAATCTTGAGAACACAGTAAAAAAAACAAAAAGTCACGCAAAGCAAATGGTGAAGGAAAAGAAAAAAGAGAAGTAAAAGGGAAATCAAAATATTAGGAAAGGTTTCCAGGAAGCCTTCTGTAATTTACTACATGGATTCTTAGCCCTGACACTTGTCATTGTTTTAATCCAGGGTTGTTTTACATAACTGGATATTTCATCAGCATTTTGTGTGTCCTCTAGATTATGAACTCTTTGTGGATAAGAATGTGTTCTATTTTTTTGTTTCATCACTCATTACTCCTTCACTGCGATCCTCCACAGCCCTTGAAGGCAAATGAAGATCTGTTCATAACAGAAATTCAGTAAGATGTTTTAGAATCAAGAAAGAAACAGAGAAAGCTCTGGTTTCCTAGCAGGGTTGCCATCACTCTCTAAGGCCACGACTCCCAGTATAGCTGCTCATGTAGTGAGATTCAGGAGCTCCTAAAAAGCTCTCAATATGTGTATTGACTGCTGATGTGTCACTTGAAAGAAAACCCGATTAAAGGGAAAGAAGTGGAAATTTACTGTACTTCTCCCTGATGCCAAAAAAGTACCAGAGTATGGAATGTCAGTATTATCAGCTAGTAGAGCTGCACTGTCTCTGGAAAAAACTCTTCTTTTCCTGTAAGTAAAATTGAAAGACTTTCAAGATTCATAAGCATCATCACAGTATCCGCAAATTTTATCATCTATTGCATCAGTATCAAAACCCTGTATGTTGAAACCTTTCTTTAGAGAAAAGGGACTTTGTTTCCCAAGACTTCCTTAAAAAGTCTCTCCCCAATTCTCTTTTCATTATTTTTCTCTCTAACACCATCTTTAGCCAGTGTGATTGTTCACTGATGTATAAATAATTTCAGGCCTATTAAATTGCTATCCCAAAAGTTTTAAACATTAGTGGGACTAATGGAAAGTGTGGAAGATCTAAAACAGAGTATATACTATATACTTCAGGCATTTCACAAGATATACTCTGAATAGAAGTTGAATAAACCGGGTGACAATATACAGCCTTAAGGTACTCCGTTCCTGATTTGGAACCAATCTGTTGTTCAGTGTCCAGTTCTAACTGTTGCTTCTTGACCTGCATATGGGTTTCTCAGGAGGCAGGTAAGGTGGTCTGGTATTCCCATCTCTTGAAGAATTTTCCAGTTTGTTGTGATCCACAGAGTCAAAGGCTTTAGCGTAGTCAATAAAGCAGAAGTAGATGTTTTTCTGGAACTCTCTTGCTTTTTCAGTGATCCAACAGATGTTGGCAATTTGATCTCTGGTTCCTCTGCCTTTTCTAAATCCTTTTCTAAATCTAACTGGTGATAACATGGTATTATATTAGCATTTCGTTCTTAAGGCAGTGAAGAGATAATCAGTTTAAATAGTTTAAATAGTCTCCTTGAATCCCGGGTGGCTCAGAGTAAAGAATCCACTTGCCAATGCAGGAGACACAGGTTTGATCCCTGGGTCAAGAAGATACCCTGGAGAAGGAAATTGCAACTTATTCCTGTATTCTAGCCTGGAAAGTCCCATGGGCAGGGGAGCCTGGCAGGCTACAGTCCATGGGGTCATAAGAGTCAGAAATGACTTACTAAACAAAAACAACTCCTAGACTATCTACTAGTTCCTTGTTCCTGGTATAGTCTTGTTTCTGATGACAGTCTGATATTTTATCATCCTTATATTTGTTCATATCTTTTAATAATAGTGGTTATTTTGTATTGACAGCTAGATATCTAGGCATAATATTGTCAAATGAAATGAAAGTCGCTCAAATAGTGTCCAACTTTTTGTGATCCCATGAACTATACAGTCCATGGAATTCTCCAGGCCAGAATACTGGAGTGGGTAGCCATTCCCTTCTCCAGGGGATCTTCTCAACTCAGAGACTGAACCCAGGTCTCCCACATTGCAGGCATATTCTTCACTAGCTGAGCCACCAGGTAAGCCCAATATTGTCAAAGTCAACTTTTAATTCTCTCTGGACGGATTGTGGTGTTCAGCCCTCATGTATACAATTTAAAGGGCTTCCCTGGTGGCTCAGCAGTAAAGAATCTACCTGCACTGTAGGAGCTGCAGGAGATGGGGGTTTGATTTCTGGGTCGGGAAGGTCCCCTGGAGGAGGGCATGGCCACCCACTCCAGTATTCTTGCCTGAAGAATCCCATGGACAGAGGAGCCTGGTAGGCTACAGTCCATGGGATCGCAAAGAGTCAGACACGACTGAAGCAACTTAGCAAGCACACATGCACACTTGCAATTTAAAAAGCTAAAGTGGGCCTTATTATGCACTCACTTGAGGGAATTTCAGGCCACACTAACCACTGAAGCTGATGTATTTATCCCGTGTTTGCTCAGTAATTAGGCCGCTTCTTAGAGATCAATGTCTGAAAGAAAGGGACAATGAAAACCCAGAAAGCTTTGCCATTTTTGGTAATGTGTTTAAATAGCAGAAGAAATTAGAAATCTGTGAAAAGTATATATGTTAAGATTACATTTTAAAAGTTAAATAAGTATATGAGTGAAGTCGCTCAGTCACATCTGACTCTTTGCTACCCCATTGCCTGTAGCCCACCAGGCTCCTCCGTCCATGGGATTCTCCAGGAAAGAATAGTGGAGTGGGTTGCCATTTCCTTCTCCAGGGGATCTTCCTGACCCAGGGATCGAACCCAGGTCTCTCGCATTGAGGGCAGATGTTTTAACCTCTGAGCCACCAGGGAAGCCCTAAATAAGTATAAACAATTGTAAATTCAAGTTTATGTGAATTCTTGTTCTGAAATTTTTTATGCATTTTTATGCATTGCGTATTTTCTTTACCTGGATTCCACTTGTTGTCAATCACAGGCTCCATTTTTTCCAACTTTTAAAATTCTTCTAGGAGGCTTTTTAAATAAATCAGCCTCACTTTCCTGGTATGACATAGTGAAAGAATGTGACCATAGGAGATACCAAAATTTGAACCTTGGCCCTAGTACTTACCAGCTCTGATCATTGTCAGATGTAAAGCTGGAAAAGATGACTATTGTTTTCAGAGTATTGTGAGAATTAAATAAAATAATGTGCAGAAAATTTTAGTGCTTAGGTTGCTCATATATTAATAAGTTTCTTGTTAGCTTATCACATTGTGGATACATCTATGGAAGTAATCATTACATATCAGGCATCTTGCCTGACAAGCACAGTGTGGGAAAAACCCCATTTATTTAATAAAATTTCCACTGCATATCCAAATATACATTAGAAATTTTTTAAAAATCATTTAAATTAGCGTTTTCTCTGTAAGAGTTCCAAAAGATTGTCAGTGTTAGAACTTCTACATAATTGGCATGAAAACTTTTGTGAGTAGTTATATATCAGTTTACCTGGTGATATGTTTTTATGATGATGCACTTAAAAAAATGCTCTAGACCTTAAATATCATGTAGTTTCATGTGCAGAATCTTGCTTAATAACTGTTTATCTTATTGTGAACATCTATCCAAAGTCACAGTATTGGCCTGGACATGATAATCCTCTGTTGTCTAAGCCAACAACCCAACTTAAACTTGGATCAGTTATGGCAGGTCAAAGTGATAAATCTGGGGGCTCACACTGGTGCCTCATAGCTCAGTTGGTAAAGAATCTGCCTGCAATGCAGGAGACCCCAGTTCGATTCCTGGGTCAGCAAGATCCGCTGGAGAAGGGATAGGCTACCCACTCCAGTATTCTCGGGCTTCCTTTTTGGCTCAGCTGGTAAAGAATCCACCTGCAGTGCGGGAGACCTGGATTTGATCCCTGGGTTGGGAAGATCCCCTGGAGAAGGGAAAGGCTACTACCCACTCCAGTATTCTGGCCTGGAGAACTCCATGGATTGTGGGACACAACTGAGCTCACTTTCACTTTCGCCTTCACACTGGCCAAAGGTAAATCCCAGACAAACAAGGAATATTTGTAGCTGAGGCTACAGCCAGGTTCTCTGGGTTTGAACGTCGGTTTAATTCTTAATTATTTGATCTTTAGTTCAATATTTATGAAAAGATGTATAATAAAAATAATAATTATCTTAGGAGTTTCTGTGAAGAGTAATCATGCTGAATTTAATATGACTAATAACAATATCATTGATAATGATAATTAAGTATTACCAGTACCACTATAACCTACTTCTCCTCTCTCTCAATCTATTCCACACACACACACACAATTTTCTGTTAACTATTAAGAAATGTGTTTAATTTAAACTCATTTAACAATTGTAAATATTAATAGTGTTTATTTAATGTTTAACATTTATAGATCAGAATTCAGAGACATTGTCTCACTTGACCTTTACCACAAGTCTAGAAGAAAAATAGGGTTGCTATTATTCTTGTTTGAGGGAAAAAAGGCAAAAAAGCACATAGCTAATAAGAGCAGAGATTAGCACCCACAGCTTTGCCAAGATAATCTTAAACCGTGCTACATTCCTCACTGCTACGTATGAGGACTCAAGTAGTGAAGCAGCTAAGGACAGAAATTTTCTTCTCCTAAGTTTTGTAGTACTTTCAGAACTTAGTCATAAACTAACATAGTAAAATGCAAATGGATTACTATATGTTTGCCATAGTAAGATATGGAGCCCTTTAAAAGTCTTCTTCATTGTTTAGTCTGTTGTGATAATGTTATTTCATCAATGATATAAAAACTGTTGCTTTAATAAAATCTTATGATGCCCCATCAGAGGTAAAAACTTTTACAGAAATGTAAATAACAGAAATGCCTAGAGCTTTACAAAAAAAGAAAGCTGTTTTCTTTCATGGAAAAGAAGCAGTACTTGCTAGCTTGTGTATTATGTGGGGAGAAAGGAATGCCGTTCTTCAAATACTTGTGCTTGCTTCTGAGTGAAATGTTTTCCATTTTTACATATAGCATTAGTGCATGCTCAGTTACTCAGTCTGCAGAAGGCAATGGCACCCCACTCCAGTACTCTTGCCTGGAAAATCCCATGGACGGAGGAGCCTGGTGGGCTGCAGTCCATAGAGTTGCTAAGAGTTGGATACTTTTCACTTTCATGCATTGGAGAAGGAAATGGCAACCCACTCCAGTGTTCTTGCCTGGAGAATCCCAGGGACGGGGGAGCCTGGTGAGCTGCTGTCTCTGAGGTCACACAGAGTTGGACAGGACTGAAGGGACGCAGCAGCAGCAGTCACTCAGTCATGTCCAACTTCTTGCACCCTCATGGACTACAGCCCATCAGGCTCCTCTGTCCATGGAATTTTCCAGGCAAGAATACTGGAGTGGGTCATAAACAAGCAAATAACTCTGGAAGTTTAGAGGATATGATAGCAACTAAGTATGCTAACACTGTATAAATTTACTATGTTCTACCTGGGTAAGCATTCCAGGACACACAAGTGGAATTTGTCTTAGTATCCTTTATTGGATAAAGGATAGTTCTCAAGATGGGACAGAAACAGTATCCAACCAAAGGGTAAGGACATTGAATTGAGTTGCAGACATTTACTCACTGGCCTTGAAAATGAGACAATTTGCTAATCTCTTCTTATAGCCTGAGTTTACTTCTAAGGATAAAGGGGAGGATAAGACCTGTCCTGTAATTTTATATGTTTATATGTTAATACTAAGTGAGATAACATATGTTTAGAACCCTAGCATTATTTTTTTTATCAATGTTATATTTTTTTAGTTGAAAATGTAAAGCATGCTCATGGTAAACAATAGAGGAGAGAACAAATTACCAAATAAACAATATGAAAAAGGTAGAGTGAGAATCTTGCAGCTTTACATTATTATAAAGTTTTAGAATGATAATAGATATTGTTATTAGCACAAGTTATGGCAAGAAAGAAATCCCTTATTCATTCTTATAGTTTCTTATTTCCATAAAATAAGAGATCAAGCTAGTTTATTTTTAAGTATTTTATATATATATAAAATTCTCCAGAGGAAGTCACCAGAGGAAGCCACCCAAAATATTTTAAGTAAAACAAATATTGCTCTATGTTTTATTAGAATGAATGTGAAGAATAAAGTGTCAAAAAAGTTATGGGACAATAAATATTTGTTACTTTTCAATCAGAGTATTAAAAAAATGAACATTTTGAAATGTACATATAACTCATTTCCAAAAATGTCCATGAATTTATCTAATGAATAGACAAAAGCAAGTTTATAAACAAGTCAGAATTCTGATCTTACTGTTATATTATCTAATAAGGACTCATTAGAATAATGATTGGATTAGTTAAATTATTTTGTTCAAGTAAATTACATGAATAAACAACTGTATGAATAATGACCAAAAGCAGTGCTATTGAAACAATTCCACTGATTAGGTAAACAGGGGTTGAATTAACAATAACAGTTGTTGATCCTATATTAATTCAACAAACACTTTGAGCACCAGTTATGTTTGAGGCAGTGAGTTGGATAGTAGAGCTACAAAGACTCAGAAGTCAGAATTCACTGTTTTCTTAGCGACAAAGAAAAATAATTAGATGGTGTATCAGTCGGTGCCGTAAGGGTCGAAGGTATATACAGGGATCTGTAAAAATTGAAACCCGAAAGGCTACTAACTGTATGAAACAAAGTACTCAGCCTTTCTAGTAATCAGAGAAATAGAAATTAAGAGAAAAACAAACAAACTACATGTTGGCTTTCTGGGATTGGCAAATATTAGGACGCTGCATAATAACAATTGCTTAAAGCTTATTAAGAAATGGAACTTACCTGGTCAGAGTAGGATCCCCTGCAGCTATCCAAGAGAATAATATGACTTAGTCAGAAGAAAGCTTATACCCATTCCTTTGTCCAGTGCCTTGGTCCCTAACTTAGGCTTATATGATAGTGAAATTTGCAACTCAAGTCCATGACACAATAGGAAAATTTTAATTTCAGCACTATTTCAAGCAGTTTGAGGTTGCAACCTGCATGCCCATCATTAGAGAAATGTAAAAGAAAAGACGCTATTATTTACTTACTATGGAATTAGGAGCAATCCATTTGAAATATCTGGAGCAACATTAAAACATGATATTGAGTGAAAAATAAAAAGAAACAAAACAACATCTAGAACACAGTATCATTTAGTAAACTAAGATAATAAAGGGAGAAATGTATATTTTCTAGAGTTGCATATCTAGCCAAAGAAATAGTACAAGCAACGTGAACAATTTTGAACAAGTTCTAAAGGAGAAATGGGATGTGAGAAATAGAAATGAAAAGAAGGAAAACATTGATAAAATTAAAATGAGGACCTTGCAGAGACTGATGAGGATGTTGGGTAAAGTCTAAGGAATATAATCAACTGAGCTTTCCACTTGACATTCAAATAGCTCTAGACAAATAGGCAAATAAGAGTAACAACAGAATAAAATGATATGAAGCATGATATGGAAGCAGAGATGGGGAAAAACACAACTATTAATAGTCCAAGAGCCATCAAAAGGGTTTCACAGAGTTGATGATGCCTGAAGGCTGAATAGGAGGCAGACAAGTGAGAAATGTGAGGCCGTAAAGATAAGGGGATGCGGGGGAGATGCTTTCAAGATAGGAGACCAGGATGGAAAATGACATGAAGATGTTACATACAATGTTGTGTTTAGATAATTTCTCATGCAATTGCCTTTACTGTGGGATATTTAGGGCTTCAAAGGTAGTGCTAGTGGTAAAAATAACCTGCCTGCCAACACAGGAGACATAAGAGATGTGGGTTTGATCCCTGGATTGGGAAGATCACCTGGAGGAGGGCATGGCAACCCACTCCAGTATTCTTGCCTGGAGAATCCCATGGACAGAGGAGCCTAGCGGGCTACAGTCCATAACGTCGCAAAGAGTCAGACACGACTGAAGGGACTTAGCACACACATACACATGTGGGATATTTAGGGGGGTTCTGAGATACTTCTGGAAAGATGCAAGGGGGAAAGACTATAAATTTTATCAAAGACCTAATTATTTTAAGAATTCAAGTAAGTAGGACCTAATATAAGGAAATGGGACTGAAAATGCAAACAAGGTACAATTGCAAAAGATACTTAAGAGGTAGAGTTGACAGGTCATGGCTGCAAGAGGTGCGGGGGAGGCAGGAGGCCAGGAGATGGCTCAGATTTTTAACTTGATGGTAATAGGATTCACTAGAAACGAGTAAAGCAAAATATGGAGAATTTTGGAATAAAATGCAGTAAGTTCCATCCCATCAAAACTATTTTCCTTGTTAAACTTTTCAAAGTTTCTCCATGACTTAGAGATTAAATTCAAATTCCTTATGTCTTCCTTAAGAAATTTATGATGAGACCTCTGTCAATGAATTCTTTTAGTGTTTCTAATTGTATTTTTTTTTTTGCTATAATATTTCTGAATAGACATCCTTGAGTAGACCTCTTGCACATTTTTATAACTATAGCTGAAATATAAATTCCTATATGTAGTATTCATGAGACAAGTGTTTCTCCATTTAAAATTTTAATACATGTATTTACATTTTCAGAGATATTATATGTTTCCCTCCAAGGAAATTACCCCAATAGTCCAACCAGTAACATCCAATAATTTTAAGAAAGGCAGATGAAGAAATGTTTTCCAATGTTTGTGTTTGCATTTTTTCTTAGTCTATATTAATTTGTCTTTGGGTGACTGATTTGGGTGTCTTTGATTTTGAAGGAGACTTAGAATGATGACTTAGCATTAGAACGGTTGGTCAAGGGATGACTAAACCGACTCCTAATGACAACATGCTTGCATTTTTAAATTGTGAGGTTGAATATCTTTTCATATGATTAAATATTAACATTTAATTTATTATTGATCTAACTGTATGTCAATGTTTTAGACTGTTAGTCTTCTCATCTTTCCTTATTTCATTTCACAGCTTTTTATATTAAGGAGATTAGGTAACTTTGTAATCATGTGCTTTTACAAATATTGTTTCCCAATTTTTATTTTTACTCTTCCATGCAAAAATTTCAAGTAATTTATATGATGTTTACATATATTTTCCTTATGGCCTCTGAGTTCTGGGTCTTATTTATTGAGGCCAAACTCCTCCTAAGTCACTGTTTAAAAAAAAAATACTTGAAGATAACTTGCTTTCTAAGAATAATCCAATTGTTTAGATGCTATTTGTACTATGAAGGTGCTTAGCTTAGCTTGATTTTCTACATGAGTTTCAGGGAACACCACTGTGCCATCCATATTTATTTTTAAGTAGTGGGACCTGAGTGGAGATTTCTGAATCTCAAAATGACAACAAATAATTTCTCAATAATGCTTACTTTCTGATCCACACAACTGGTTGATTTTGTCAACATGAGCTACTTTTTCCTTCAGATGTTGTGTCTCCAGAAACGTGTCACAGTTCATTTGATAAACAGCTTTCTTTCCTGTGTCCCTTATGAAAGATTGCTCAATTGTCCCCAGACTTCAGTAGTATTATCTGAAAATGGTGAACGTGTGTTTATTAAACACAATAGGGTTGGGCAACAGAAAGTGCACTCCAGTTTAATAACTGCTTCTTTATCAACCCATCATGCCACCAAAGCATATGCCTCTCAGAGGCAAGGACCTTGTCTTAATCATCAAGGAATACCCAGAGTATAGTACAGTGCTTAATCCAGAGTTGCTTAATAGGAATGTGAGGACAGAGTGAATGAGTGAATGGTTGAACAAACTAAGGTTCATAGTCTTATCTCTATCTAATATGTGACCTTGTATAAATTACTCAGTCTTTCCAGGCTTCAGTTTCCTGTTCTGCCAAACAAATCTAAATTCTAGCCTGACTGTGTCAAAGATTTGCCTGAAAGAACAATAAGGTGATAGACTTGGCACTGATTTGAAAAAAATTCAAAAAATTGATATAATCGTATCAATATACATTTAATAAATAACTTCTTTTTTTAGGATATGGAATATTGCTAACTACAAAGAATATGCTAACTATGGGACACTAACTGCAAATGTAAAATGAAGATCAGAAAAAATAATGCTCATTGGGGTAATGCATTGGCTAACAAAGTATCATGATTATCTTTCCTTTATTATCATCATTATCAGTATTATTATGAAAAAGAGCAATCAGGTGGAAAAGGCCACACACTCAATATTGACTATAAAAATCATACACTCAATGCCTGTTTTATGCTTCCTCCACAATCTTGTCCTCCTATTGGTTTATTATTCTTTATGTCTATACCAGAAAGCCCTTGGAGCTTTGGAAAGTTTTATGTACAATTTTGGCCTATTTAGTTCAATTCATCAATCTTATGCTCAGTTAAATTCACTTATGACAGATATTCAGTTTTAGATATGAACACATGCAAAATCGGAGAAGGCAATGGCACCCCACTTCAGTACTCTTGCCTGGAAAATCCCATGGACGGAGGCGCCTGGTGGGCTGCAGTCCGTGGGGTCGCTAAGAGTCGGACACGACTGAGCGACTTCGCTTTCACTTTTCACTTTCATGCATTGGAGAAGGAAACGGCACCCCACTCCAGTGTTCTTGCCTTGAGAATCCCAGGGATGGGGGAGCCTAGTGGGCTGCCGTCTATGGGGTCGCACAGAGTCGGACACAACTGAAGTGACTTACAGTACAGTACAGTACATTCAAAATGTTATCATACTTCAAATACTTTGCCAGCCGGAAAGGATCTTTTGAATCCTTCATTGAAAGTTTTGCTTTTTATGCAGGGAACTGAGGTAGGTAGTCACAATAAACATGTAGGAGAAATAAGGAAGATTTTGGAGTAAAAAAATATGGTTCAAAAAGGAGAAAACTGATGTATTTTAAAGCAGTGTTTATATTATGTATTTGTTAATTTTATTCTATTTCCCTACAGGTTTAAATGTTTTTTGACTACTTGGCTACTGATTAGAGAACACAAAATGAATAACTCAACAAACTCCTCTAACAATGTGGCTCTGACCAGTCCTTATAAGACATTTGAAGTGGTTTTTATTGTCCTTGTGGCTGGGTCCCTCAGTTTGGTGACTATTATTGGGAACATCCTGGTCATGGTCTCCATTAAAGTCAATCGCCACCTCCAGACCGTCAACAATTACTTTTTGTTCAGCTTGGCCTGTGCTGACCTCATCATTGGTGTTTTCTCCATGAACTTGTATACCCTTTACACTGTGATTGGCTACTGGCCTTTGGGACCTGTGGTGTGTGACCTTTGGCTTGCCCTGGACTACGTGGTCAGCAATGCCTCAGTAATGAATCTGCTCATCATCAGCTTCGACAGATACTTCTGCGTCACGAAACCACTCACTTATCCCGTCAAGCGGACCACAAAAATGGCAGGTATGATGATCGCAGCTGCCTGGGTCCTCTCCTTTATCCTCTGGGCTCCAGCCATTCTCTTCTGGCAGTTCATCGTAGGGGTGAGAACTGTGGAGGATGGGGAATGCTACATCCAGTTTTTTTCCAATGCGGCTGTCACCTTTGGCACGGCCATTGCAGCCTTCTATTTGCCTGTGATCATCATGACTGTGTTATACTGGCACATATCCCGGGCCAGTAAGAGCAGGATCAAGAAGGACAAGAAGGAGCCTGTAGCCAATCAAGATCCAGTTTCTCCAAGTCTGGTTCAAGGAAGGATAGTGAAGCCAAACAACAACAACATGCCTGGGAGTGATGATGGCTTGGAGCACAACAAAATCCAGAATGGCAAAACTCCTAGAGATGCTGTAACTGAAAACTGTGTCCAGGGGGAGGAGAAAGAGAGCTCCAATGATTCCACCTCAGTCAGTGCTGTTGCCTCTAATATGAGAGATGATGAAATAACCCAGGACGAAAACACAGTTTCCACTTCTGTGGGCCATTCCAAAGATGAGAACTCAAAGCAAACATGCATCAAAATTGTCACCAAGACCCCAAAAGGTGACCAATGTACCCCAACTAATACCACTGTGGAGCTAGTTGGTTCTTCAGGTCAGAATGGAGATGAAAAACAGAACATCGTTGCTCGCAAGATTGTGAAAATGACTAAGCAGCCTGCCAAAAAGAAGCCTCCTCCTTCCCGGGAAAAGAAGGTGACCCGGACGATCTTGGCTATTCTGTTGGCTTTCATCATCACTTGGGCCCCATACAATGTCATGGTGCTCATTAACACCTTTTGTGCACCCTGCATCCCCAACACAGTGTGGACAATTGGTTATTGGCTCTGTTACATCAATAGCACTATCAACCCTGCCTGCTATGCACTTTGTAATGCCACCTTCAAGAAGACCTTTAAACACCTTCTCATGTGTCATTATAAGAACATAGGCGCTACGAGGTAAAGCATCTTTGTAGAGAAGAAAGGTAGTCAAGGGGAGCCTCGTGAAAGAATAAAAGAGCTCCTAGTTCTCAAATCTCTGCCATTGCACTTTATAGTCTTATCGTGGAATGTGCAATTGAGGAGCCCAGCAGTGACACTCTTTGGTGCCTATGCTCCAGTTTGAGAAACTTGTACCTTAGAAACCCTGTCAGATGAGGAACAATGAGACCATAAAGGAGACATGTTGAAATTGTGGATTTAAGAAGTGACCTATGCTTTCTTGTACTCTCTTGAAGAAGGGCTTCTGAATCTATAATTTTATCTCTGCACAAAAAGAATAATAACCTCGCTGTGTTTTTTCATTTTTGTGTTCCCAAGTGAAAGGCCACAGTTACAAACTAACCTGGAGACTTAAGCCATTATACGATGGGGAAGTGAAGAAACAAGATCAAAACCGGATATAGAAATGGCCTCCAGAGTGTTAAACATATATTATTCTTTTGTTACGATTTTATGTGGAGAATTGCAACATAATAAATGCTTATCTTTTTTATCTTTCCCCTTTCCCATCATAAAAAGAGAGCAAACAAACAAAAACTTAGCTAGATTACATCATTATTTTTGTCACATGGCATTGGATTTTTTACTCCCATGTTTTACACTGTGTAAGTGCAAAATCTGCAGGACTTTCACTAAATGCAGAGACAGTCAGGAGAAAGCGAATTTCACCCCTGCCCACTGTGTCTTTTGCATTCTTTGGGGGTATAAAACTGTGAAGATTTAATTCACTTATGATTCTTTATGTGAAATATTTTCATCAATCTGGTTTTATACTAAATAAGCCCCTTATTTTAATAGAATAGCCTACCTAATATATAAACATGCTTGAGAAACCAAAGTCAATTTTTTAAAATGAGGTTTCATCAAATTCAACAATGTTCATTTTTTTTTTTTAAGAGAAAGTTTACTGAGGCCAGGTGAATTTTGAGATAAGAAAATAGAAGGTTGAAAGGGCATCCTGTTTCAACCTGATCTGCCTGACCTATGTATGACATACTAACTTGTAAAACATGAACTCTTGGCCTTTGCAAGCAGAAATAAAATGCTGCTTTATTCATCTGGAATCTTAAATAGGATTAAGTTATTCACATGACACCACTGACTTTGGGGTCAATCCCAAGAAAATAAGACTTTCTCTTCAATGCTTGATAAAGGATGATATTAAATTTATAGTCAAGTGAGATTTGTAACTGTCTTATGACCTGTAGAAGGAAAAAAAAATAGAGAACACTTACTGAAACCACACGTTTTGTATTCCTCAAATTGTCAATTCCCCTTAAAGTTTTTTAACTTCAAAATTCTGTTGATAGAAGTAGTAATCTTTATGGAAGAAAAGTCATGGATAACTAAACAGGCCAAGCAAGCACAACAGAACCTGAGAGTATGTGGCTGCACCTGTGCTGCTTCTCACCATTTTTTAATTCTAGACCACAAAAAAATCGTATCAGGAACAATTAACCTGTGTATGAGTTTCTTATTGTACCTATACCACTTCTCACCATTTTAAAATTCTAGACCATAGAAAAGTTATATCAGGAACAATTACCCTTGTCCATCTAAGACAGACATTTTTATTGGGATCCCAAATAAATATACAGCTATACTGATTCAAGCTTAGTTATTTTTACCCCTCAACATTTTTTCTTACGGTATTTCCTATAGTCTTCCAATCAGATTTTCTAAGATGGTCCAATCAATAGAAATTAAATTTATAAAACCCATTTCAAATTTCATATTTTTCATTTTAGGTTTATGAGCTCTACGATATCTTGATCAGTAGTATCCATATGAGTTGCATGATGAATTTGTCAGTATTAGACTTTAGCACCTTAATTAGAACTTTTTTGTGTGACTTGCCTCACTGATGGCATCTCAACAATTTTGAGAGCTGAAAAAAAAAAGCACAAAGCAAATAACAACAAAAAAGAACAATTAGTAAGAAGCAAAGTGCCAATAATTTTTGTACATAAGTTATCCTTTATAAAAATAACTTTCTGTTTCAATAACTTCAGTCATCCCTCCCAACCAAATCTTCTATTTATAAACATACAGCGTCAGTTCATACTGGTATCTTTTTTCTACCTTAATATAAACTTTTACATTTTAAATCCATATTTATTTTTGTTTTTTCAAGTAAATGCATCAATTGAGGGGAAAGTACATCAAGCAAATGTGCTATTTGGTTTCTTGTATACAAAACAATTGACTGGCTGAATATTTCACATATTAACTTGTGCTGTTATGATGGAGATTCAGCTTTAGTTGGGTTGAACTCTTTGGATTCAAGGATTGAGGATTCTGGATTTGGGTTTTTTTTTGTCTGCTCTAACAATCCAACTCATCATGAATCAAACTGCCTCTAACTGTCCATTGCCATTGCATCTTTTCTTTCTTCTGTTCTTGATCTTCACCATATCTACCACAACCTTATTGAAAAAGAAATCACCAAAAATTAAAGAAAGGAATTGAATATAGACTGATACATCATGGATGATTTGTCAACTGGAATCAGAAAAAGTGACAAGAATACTGAAAATAGTAGATGATTAGAAAGATGTGGAGACTGTATCCAGAGGCTTGCATTAACTATTTACTGGATTTGTTTATTTCAGTGGCTCCCAGCCAGGGACCATTTTGCCTCCCAGGGGACATTTAACAATGTGTGGAAACGTTTTTGGTTGTCACAACTCAAGGGAGGGCTCTTGGCATCTAGTGACTAGGCTCTGGGGATGTTACTGAACAGCTTACAATGCACAGGATAGACCCCACAACTAAGGATTTTTTTGGTACAAAATGTCAGTAGAGTCAAAGTTGGGAAATCCTGTATTAAGGGATTCTAGAGCTTGCTTTATATAAGTGGGAAAAATCATCCTGTATCTCTATTAGGACATCAGTGCAAATTGTTCATCTGTTTGAAAAAAGTAATTTCACCAGCCACATACCAGACACACTGTCATCCGTTGAGTCTGGTGTATTTGTAATTTACAGACTGGGAACACAGGACAAATCACCATACCATGCACACAACACATTGTTTCCAACATTTTAATGTCCAATTAGGAGTGCACGGAGTCCAGTTAATTGAAGTAACTGGCTATTAAAATGGTTGCAATTAATATGGTCACTTTCTATCGGAGCTGCTGTTTTTCCTCTCAAAAACATTAAGAGCCTCTTTCAAAAACAACATGATTCATCTCCTTTGTCTTCACTGGAAAGGTAAATATCTGTCAAGAATTTCTTCTTTCCTCATAGCAATAATGTAAATATCCCAGAGTGGTCTTAAAAGAAGAGTTTAAGAATGTGAAAAAGCCAGTTCATTTCTTGAAAAAAGAAATGATTGCCTTTTTACCAGTTCATCATTAATTTAACGCCACCTCCCCAAGTGGTAGGAAAAAGTCATCAATATAATAAGTCATGTAGGATATGCTTTTTGGTGAATGTTAAAGCTGGAGTTTCCACATACTCCTGGCTCTTTGTCCATTCATGGCTTTTTGACCCTAAAGATATGACATTGGGGGAGATGGGAGTTCAAAATGATGGCAACATATACTTAGAAATGCAATCTACTTTTATTTTCTCCTACTAGTTCACTGGTAGTTGCCTTTCCCCCAGTTTGATAGTATCCCTTTCAACACCCACAGCACTGGTGTTGCAAATAGATTAGGGAAGCACCCAAAGCTGGATGAATTGTGCGAAGTGTATTTTCAGCATGTATATACAATACCTTGCCTCTCAAATATGCTTCTCTTAAAAGGGTGCACGCTATAGCATGAACTGTGTGCATATTTAATGTATCTTCCTGGAATATGCTGTACGCTTAATATACATATTCTATAAATAAAGTAATAAAATGTATAATAGAAATACATATTTCTGTATGCAAATAAATATATTATACACAAAATCTGAGCATGTAATATGGTGTTTGTGGCTTCAGAGTGACAAAGGTAGAGTTTATACACCTAATTTTAAAAGAAAGTAGTATTTGCTTTTGAAGGGAGACATTAAACAACAACCCAAACTCTACCCATATTACTACTATACTGTTTTATAATTTTTGAAAACATAGCACTTATTTTAAATATCTCTTGGAGGACTATATTAATAAATCTTTGCTGGTGTCACCCCATATGACAACAATGCTTTTTGCCTCTGTGTTCCTGATAGTCCTCTAACTATAATCTTCCTGGCTGTTTTGGTTCCAACAGCTGTGTTGATCTCACGTCTGATTGCCTGATGAGATTGCAACCAGTTCATTGACATACAGCTTTGCTCTCCTCCAAATTAACTGATTTTTGTGAAATAAAAAATAATCATCCTGGGAGGAAAGGATGACCTTCAAAATGTTTTACACTTTGAAAAACAAGAAAGAATTGCACAAGCATTGTTTGTTACAAACCACTCATTTCAGTCTGGGGGCAATACAGCATTCCATACATTAATGCCAAAAAGTTGTGATGTAGTATGATGTTGAAAGTGTCTCTAAGAAATTACAAAACATATGGTTTGTCTCTAAGTGACCTACATCTTCTCCATAGCAATTCTCATCCTTCCCTTGGTGCCCACTCAACTACCTACCCACATTCCACAGAACGTTTTCTTTGGTCCATTAGCACGAGTCCATACTTAGCAAATTTTATGACATTAAGTGATAGTTAGTGGACATGAAGTCTCAAGAGGCACTTGTATTTTAATATAAAAAGCATAAACACTGAATATTTGAAAGATTCGTATTAGCCTTTATATACCAAGGCATAAAATGAGAAATACATTTTTCACTGAACTCTAGTTTTCTTTGAATTTCATGGCATTATTGGATGGCTACCCACTCTGAAATTTTACCTTCTGTCTCACAGTGTCCACCCTTGTGAATTACTGTTTCTTATGTAAACCAAAATAATTTCTAGAAAAAAAGAAAAATGATGTTTTCTATCAATTCTCATTAACTTATTATTGTTCCAGTGAAACATTCTCATTTAACTTTTTAGAATTAGAATTGAATACTGTATTGATGAATTGTCAAATGCTCTTCCTGACTAGGTGGTTGAAAATACTGAGAGGAGAAAAACATCTTGCCATCATAATGAAGAAACTTCCACTTTATAGCATATATGTCTTTTTCAGCCAAAATGGAAGAAGCATAATGTGGTAAGTTGTAGAATATAGATAGATATTTATTAAGTAGTGACATTCTAGAATGTCTATTCTTTGACTTCTTAAACACACACACGCACAGTAAGTCATGGGAAACCATGAAGACAAAAGGATACTTGCACCATTTCCCCAGAAGCTCATCTGAATACTTAAACTATACATTTACTGATAATGTGGATAGGTTTGAAAGTCATCTTGAAGGATTTTTTTTAATGAGTATTGTTTTCAAGTTAGTACTATAATATAAGAGATGGTGTTACTGAATAGCTCATCCACTTTTTTTGGCCATGCTATTTAGTATACAGGATCTTAGTTCCCTGACCAAGGATCAAACCTATGCCCTCTACATTGGGAGCATGGAATCTTAATCCCTGAACTGCCAGGGAAGTCTGGTGTTAGTGAATAGATTGTGTTTGTGTCCAGAAAGAATTATTATGGATTGCTGAGGTGGATGATTTAAATCTGGATAATAGTTGGATGATTTATATATTAAAAAGTTATGATTCACTTTATCCTTAATTATCTTCAGCACAGTAAGTCTTGCTTTTCTTACTGCTCTTGTATGTAGAGCGGGTACTTAACATTTGTGATGGTATGAGTATCTTTACTAGGGCTGTATTATATTATGCCTCATGTCAGCAGTTCTCAAACTTTAGCCTGCAATAGAATCACCTGCAGATCGTTGAGCCCTCTGAGGTGTGATATGCAAATCTGGGTTTCTAATAAATTCCCAGCTGATCCTGATGAGGACTGCACTTTTAGAACAACTGACTTTTGAGTCTAATTAAAAGTTTTACCAAAGCATTATGATAACTAGCAAAGCATCTATTATTTATGGCAAAAATTTACATTTAAAACATTATCCACATGGAAGGAAAGTTTTTATTGGACATAAAGTCTATTGCCTACTTATAAATAGATTCTTCATGTTTTCTATCTCTTGAGAAACTTTGCCATGATCTTAACATCAGAGTTTTAAAATAATAATATTGATATATTCACATAAAGATAAACTAACATATCAAATCTTTAAAGATAAAAACAGCGAATGCTTGAATTCTGTGATATCGCCAATAAAAGATACTTTAGACATACACTTTATATGATGTCCTACATCATGTATTTTTGCATAGATATGTATGCAGACACATTCTCCTAAGCGTATTCAGAATAAATCATTCCATTATTACATCATTTAGAATTAATGGTAATTAATTGGCAATTTAGAAGGAATTCTTCAACCTCTGAGTTTCCCTGGTGTCTCAGCTGGTCAAGAATCTGCCTGCAATGCAGGAGACCTGGGTTCGATCCCTGGGTTGGGAAGATCCACTGGAGAAGGGAAAGGCTAACCATTCCAGTATTCTGGCCTGGAGAACTCCATGGACTGTATAGTCCATGGGGTCGCAAAGAGTCAGACACAACTGAGCAGCTTTCACTTTTTTTTCTTCAACCTCTTCTTAATACACATACACAATCACACATACTCAGGCATGCACACACACACACTCAATGCTACACAGATATATATTCAAAAATACAGATGCATACAAACATACATTTTACCTTGTACTATATATCTTGACGGTGCCCAGAGGCATAAACTTTCTGCTACTTCCAAAAGCATTTGAAACTCTGCTAGAGAAGATACTGAACCCTCAGGTCAGCCAAATGATATTGAAGAAAAAAATCTATCTCCTCTGTGCTATGGCCAGTAAACTGAAGAATTTTCTCATAGCCTTTAGGATCTTATGAGCCTTAGCTTTGTGTCTGCCACCAATATATTCCAGTAACCCGAAAGCCATCTCTTCAGTGCATGCCAGTGATTACATGAGGTCGTGGTGAAAAAAGGTGCCCAAAATACACTATAGCACCTAGAAGGCACATCTACAAATACATATCTTTGTGATGGTTGCCTCCGAACAGTCTACAGCTGTACAACATGAGGCTTTTAATACCGATGTGACTATCTAGAAAGCTGAGTACAAGGGAAAAAAAGTGACAATTTCTCAGCACATTCCTTCCAAAATCCCTCTCAGACATTCTTTTTTAGGTTTATAGCTCTTTATACCTCTGAATGGTATAAAAACTTAGGAGTGATATTTACTTTGAATATGCAACAGATGGTCAAATATTCAAAATGTCTGTTATCCTGAAAAACAAACAAGACTGGAATGCAAGTCTCATCTTCCAGGAAAAGGAAAACTATCAACCAGATTATTTTTGCTTTTCTCAGTATTATCATTATTCTGCTTATGAATAAAGAAGGACAAGAGGTCATTTAAAGGCCAGATAGTAAATGGCTAAATAAAACCATTTTACTTTTTCTAACCCTACATAGAAGTAATAATCTAAAACAATGTTTTTACTTAAGCAGAAAAAATAACCAAAAGGAATAAAATTAAGACTGAACCAAGAGCAATAAAATAAGAAATTCCAGTGAGATTTAAAAAAATCTTAACATCTAAGCTCTCTCAAAGAATAGCAATACCTATTTAATAGAAATTCTTTTCTTTTTCCAAGTTCTCTGTAATTTCTTAAAAATTTTTACTTTCTTCATCTCTTTTTGATATTTTTGGTAAAGTCTTCACTAACATTGCTTTAAAAGCAATTTTTATAAATATTTTCAGAAGCAAACACAAAATTATTGTTTCCCTGGCTCTTGTTTTGATTTTTGCTGGGGTTGACATTGCTACACCAGAAAGCAAAAATAATTTTTGAAAGCTGCTGTTAATGATACATATGCTTTAAATATCAAAACAAAACAACAGAGCAAAAATATGGACAATGGGCAAAAGCATAACTGCAAATTTTAAAAAATGCTTTGTAGAGGATGGTTTCCATTTGTAATTATTACTGAAAAGCATGTGGTCTTGTGGGCCCTCTCATAGCCATTCACAAGGGGGTGGACCTGTGAAGAGGTCTGGACAGTGTACCTGGTTTTAAACCAGGCCCTGTGGGGATATGAGCGGACACTGCCATCAGCTGGGAACTTGTCATGATTAAGTATTGGACATAAATCTGGAAGCCTGCCAAGACTTTTGTTGAAGACAGTGTGTGAGAAGCTCTGTATGATCACAAGCTTGGGAGGACTGAGGAAGAACAAAAGTCTGATTCTAAGACATGATGCAAAAAAGCTTATGTTCAATGTGCACATATCTTGAAGAAGCCAATTTTAACAAATAGTTTTCCTTGACCAGGTAGAGGTTAGTTTATGTAACACACAAACTAGGATGATATGGTTACATCAGCTTTAATGATTCCTGGAAACCTGTCATGACAAGGGAACCTGGTATCTTTCTTGCATCCACTGCTTTGCTTTTTTATTTAAGAGTAAGAAATATAAAATTCATTAGAGAGAAATATAAACATGGTGTAGAGTCTTAGTCTTTTAAAAAAATCTTATATTAAAAAACATTTAGATGTTCTTCCCATTTTTTTGAGTGGATGATTTGTTTTGATGTTCTTAAGTATCATAAGCTGTTTGTAAATTTTGGAGACTAATCCCTTATTGGTCACATCATTTGTAAATATTTTCTCCCAGTGTGAGGGTCGTCTTTTCATTTTGTTTATTGTTTCCTTTGCTGTGTGAAAGCTTTTGAGTATAATTACTAGAACTAATCAATGATTATAGTAAAGTTGCAGGATATAAAATCAACACACAGAAATCCCTTGCATTCCTATACACTAATAATGAGAAAACAGAAAGAGAAATTAAGGAAACAATTCCATTCACCATTGCAACGAAAAGAATAAAATACTTAGGAATATATCTACCTAAAGAAACTAAAGACCTATATATAGAAAACTATAAAACACTGGTGAAAGAAATCAAAGAGGACACTAATAGATGGAGAAATATACCATGTTCATGGATTGGAAGAATCAATATAGTGAAAATGAGTATACTACCCAAAGCAATTTATAGATTCAATGCAATCCCTATCAAGCTACTGACAGTATTCTTTACAGAGCTAGAACAAATAATTTCACAATTTGTATGGAAATACAAAAAACCTCGAATAGCCAAAGCGATCTTGAGAAAGAAAAATGGAACTGGAGGAATCAACCTACCTGACTTCAGGCTCTACTACAAAGCCACAGTTATCAAGACAGTATGGTACTGGCACAAAGACAGAAATATAGATCAATGGAACAAAATAGAAAGCCCAGAGATAAATCCACGCACATATGGACACCTTATCTTTGACAAAGGAGGCAAGAATATACAGTGGATTAAAGACAATCTCTTTAACAAGTGGTGCTGGGAAATCTGGTCAACCACTTGTAAAAGAATGAAACTAGAACACTTTCTAACACCATATACAAAAATAAACTCAAAATGGATTAAAGATCTCAACGTAAGACCAGAAACTATAAAACTCCTAGAGGAGAACATAGGCAAAACACTCTCTGACATACATCACAGCAGGATCCTCTATGACCCACCTCCCAGAATATTGGAAATAAAAGCAAAAATAAACAAATGGGACCTAATTAAACTTAAAAGCTTCTGCACATCAAAGGAAACTATTAGCAAGGTGAAAAGACAGCCTTCAGAATGGGAGAAAATAATAGCAAATGAAGCAACCGACAAACAACTAATCTCAAAAATATACAAGCAACTCCTACAGCTCAACTCCAGAAAAATAAATGACCCATTCTCCAAAGAAGACATACAGATGGCTAACAAACACATGAGAAGATGCTCAACATCACTCATTATCAGAGAAATGCAAATCAAAACCACTATGAGGTACCATTTCACACCAGTCAGAATGGCTGCAATCCAAAAGTCTACAAATAATAAATGCTGGAGAGGGTGTGGAGAAAAGGGAACCCTCTTACACTGCTGGTGGGAATGCAAACTAGTACAGCCACTATGGAGAACAGTGTGGAGATTCCTTAAAAAACTGGAAATAGAACTGCCTTGTGATCCAGCAATCCCACTGCTGGGCATACACACTGAGGAAACCAGAAGGGAAAGAGACACGTGTACCCCAATGTTCATCGCAGCACTGTTTATAATAGCCAGGACATGGAAGCAACCTAGATGTCCATCAGCAGATGAATGGATAAGAAAGCTGTGGTACATATACACAATGGAGTATTACTCAGCCATTAAAAAGAATACATTTGAATCAGTTCTAATGAGGTGGATGAAACTGGAGCCTATTATACAGAGTGAAGTAAGCCAGAAGGAAAAACACCAATACAGTATACTAACGCATATATATGGAATTTAGAAAGATGGTAACGATAACCCTGTATACTGAGACAGCAAAAAGAGACACTGACGTGTATAGAACAGTCTTATGGACTCTGTGGGAGAGGGAGAGGGTGGGAAGATTTGGGAGAATGGCATTGAAACATGTAAAATATCATGTATGAAACGAGATGCCAATCCAGGTTCAATGCACGATACTGGATGCTTGGGGCTGGTGCACTGGGACGACCCAGAGGGATGGTATGGGGGAGGAGGAGGAGGAGGGTTCAGGATGGGGAACACATGTATACCTGTGGTGGATTCATTTTGATATTTGGCAAAACTAATACAATTATGTAAAGTTTAAAAATAAAAATAAAATTAATTAAAAATAAAATAAAAAAAAAAAAGAAAATGACGTGAAAGTGAAAGTCACTCAGTCAGGTCTGACTGTTTGCAACCCCATGGACTATACAGTTCATGGAATTCTCCAGGCCAAAATATTGGAGTGGGTAGCCTTTCCCTTCTCCAGGAGATCTTCCCAACCCAGGGATTGAACCCAGGTCTCCCACATTGCAAGCAGATTCTTTACCAGCTGAGCCACAAGGTCCCATTTTATTTATTTTTGTTTTTATTTCCTTGATTCTGAGAGATGGGTCGAAAAAGATGTTGCTACAATTTACATCAGAGAGCATTCTGGCTATGTCTTCCTCCAGGAGTTTTATAATGTCTGCTCTCACACTTAGGTCTTTAATCCATTTTGAGCTTATTTTTGTGTATGTAGTTAAGGAAAGATCTAATTTAATTTTTTACATGTGGCTGTCCCATTTTCCCAGAACCATTTGTTGAAGGGACTGTCTTTCCAACACTGTATAGGCTTGCCTCTTTTGTCATAGATTAATTGACTACAGGTGCATGGGCTTATTTCTGGGTTTTGCATTCTGTTCCATTGATCTATATGTCTACTTTGTGCCAGTATCATATTGTTTTGATGACTGTAGCTTTATACTATAGCCTGAAGTTAGGGAGCCTTATTCTTCCAGCTCCTTTTTTGTTGTTGTTGTTGTTCTGTATTGCTTTGGCTACTTAGGGTCTTTTGGGTCTCCAAACAAATTTTGAGATTTTTTTTGTTCTAGTTCTGTGAAAAATGCCATTGGTCATTTGATAGAGATTGCACTGAATCTGTAGATTGTCTTGGGTTGTATAGTCATTTTGACAATATAGTCATTTCTTTCAATCCATGAACATGATATATCTTTCCACCTGTTTATGTCTTCTTTGATTTCCTTCATCAGCATCTTATAGTTTTTGGAGAACAAATCTTTTGTCTCCTTAGATAGATTTATTCCTAAGTATTTTATGCTTTTTGATGTGATGGTAAATGGAATTGTTTCTTGAATTTCTCTTTCTGATCTTTTGTTGTTAGTATATAGAAATGCAACAGATTTCTGTGTATTAATTTGTAACATGCAATTTTGCCAAATTCATTGAAGATCTAAAAAGACATTTCTCCAAGAAATCAGATCAGATCAGATGAGATCAGTCGCTCAGTCGTGTCCGACTCTTTGCAACCCTGTGAATCCCAGCACGCCAGGCCTCCCTGTCCATCACCAACTCCCAGAGTTCACTCAGACTCACATCCATCGAGTCAGTGATGCCATCCAGCCATCTCCTCCTCTGTCGTCCCTTTCTCCTCCTGCCCCCAATCCCTCCCAGTCTGAGAGTCTTTTCCAATGAGTTAACTCTTCGCATGAGGTGGCCAAAGTACTGGAGTTTCAGCTTTAGCATCATTCTTTCTGAAGAAATCCCAGGGCTGATCTCCTTCAGAATGGACTGGTTGGATCTCCTTGCAGTCCAAGGGATTTTCAAGAGTCTTCTCCAACACCACAGTTCAAATACATCAATTCTTTGGAGCTCACCCTTTTTCACAGTCCAACTCTCACATCCATACATGACCACAGGAAAAACCATAGCCTTAACTAGACAAACCTTTGTTGGCAAAGTAATGTCTCTGCTTTTGAATATGCTACCTAGGTTGGTCATAACTTTCCTTCCAAGGAGTAAGCGTCTTTTAATTTCATGGCTGCAGTCACCATCTGCAGTGATTTTGGAGCCCAGAAAAATAAAGTCTGACACTGTTTCCACTGTTTCCCCATCTATTTCCCATGAAGTGGTGGGACCGGATGCCATGATCTTTGTTTTCTGAATGTTGAGCTTTAAGCCAACTTTTTCACTCTCCACTTTCACTTTCATCAAGAGGCTTTTGAGTTCTTCTTCACTTTCTGCCATAAGGGTGGTGTCATCTGCATATCTGAGGTTATTAATATTTCTCCCATCAATCTGGATTCCAGCTTATGTTTCTTCCAGCCCAGCGTTTCTCATGATGTACTCTGCATATAAGTTAAATGAGCAGGGTGACAATATATAGCCTTGATGTACTCCTTTTCCTACTTGGAACCAGTCTGTTGTTCATTTCCAGTTCTAACTGTTGCTTCCTGACCTGCATACAGATTTCTCAAGAGGCAGATCAGGTGGTCTGGTATTCCCATCTCTTTCAGAATTTTCCACAGTTCATTGTGATCCACACAGTCAAAGGCTTTGGCATAGTCAACAAAGCAGAAATAGATGTTTTTCTGAAACTCTCTTGCTTTTTCCATGATCCAGCGGATGTTGGCAATTTGATCTCTGGTTCCTCTGCCTTTTGTAAAACCAGCTTGAACATCAGGAAGTTCACGGTTCACATATTGCTGAAGCCTGGCTTGGAGAATTTTGAGCATTACTTAACTAGCGTGTGAGATGAGTGCAATTGTGCAGTAGTTTGAGCATTCTTTGGCATTGCCTTTCTTTGGGATTGGAATGAAAACTGACCTTTTCCAGTCCTGTGGCCACTGCTGAGTTTTCCAAATTTGCTGGCATATTGAGAGCAGCACTTTCACAGCATCATCTTTCAGGATTTGGAATAGCTCAACTGGAATTCCATCACCTCCACTAGCTTTGTTCATAGTGATGCTTTCTAAGGCCCACTTGACTTCACATTCCAGGATGTCTGGCTCTAGGTCAGTACAGATGGCCAATGGCACATGAAAAGATGTTCAACATCACTAATTATTAGAGAAATACAAATCAAAACTACAATGAGATACCACATCAGATGGTATCTCATTGATGAGATACAATGAGATGATAGCTAGAATGGCTATCGTCAAAACATCCACAAACAATAAGTGCTGGAGAGAGTTTGGAGAGGTGGGAACCCTCCCACACTGCTGATGGGAATGTAAATTAGTACAGCCACTATAGAGAATAGTATTGCGCTTCCTTAAAAAGCTAAAAATAGAGCTACCATACGACCTGCAGTCCCACTCCTAAACATATATCTGGAGAAAAACATGATCCAAAAGGATACATGCACCCCAGTATTCATTTCAGCACTATTTACAATAGCCAAGACCATGGAAGCCACCTAAACGGTCCATTGACAGAAGAATAGATGAAGATGTGGTCCATATATACAATGGAATATTACTCACCATTAACAAGGATGAATAATGCCATTTGCAGCAACATGGATGAACCTAGAAAATGTCATGCTGAGTGAAGTAAGTCAGACAGAAAAAGAGAAATATCATATGACATCCCTTATACGTAAGATTTAAAAAGAAATGATACAAATGAACTTACAAAATAGAGAGAGACTCACAGACTTATAGAATGAACTTATGGTTGCCAGGGTAAAGGACTAGTTAGGGACTCTGGGATAGTCATGTAGACACTGCTATATTTAAAATGGATAACTAACAAGGACTTATTGCATAGCACATGGAACTCTGCTCAATGTTATGTGGCAGCCTGAATGGGAGGAGGTCTGGGGGAGGAGGGATACATGCATATGTATAGCTGAGTTCCTTTGCTGTTCACCTGAAACTATCACAATATTGTTAATTGGCTATCCCCCAATACAAAATAAAAAATTCAAAAGAAGAAAAAAAGATTTAGATTTATAAAAATTCCAAATCCCATAATGAGAATGTTTAATAATGACAATGCACACACTAAAATAGCTGGACTGTTTATTCTTAAAGAAAACATAAGAGCATATTTTATTCTATAAATTGAGTAATTGCAGTTTTGATAGGATTTTAACATAATACTATATAATATTGCTATAAATTATATATATTTATTTAGGTCTATATTGCACATTTTATTTATAAGAGGAAAAGAGCACGTTTAAAGAGATGGTAGTAGGAATTTAATGGAAGGTTATTAAAAGGAATGAAACATGAACCAATGGAAAATATTCAACATATTAAAGGAGTGTTGACTTAGATGTCCACGAGGCATGTGTGCAAAGACATTCCAACTTCCAAATTCAGCACTGAGCAAACAGTGGTGCCAAATCCCAGAAATACTTGGAAGATGATAACAATTACATGCCGTGTCCTTGGATGTGTTTTGACCAAGTTTTATTCCTAAATGGAGCATTATACCAGTCAGAAAATGCAACAATATACTATTTTGCCATATGATTCATCATGTTTAGAATATGAACATTTTGTAAGTCAGATTCTAGGTACTCCTTGGCATTCTTTAAGAATACCAACTCAGGCAAATCCCCCACTTGATAAAGTGTTAATTTTGATACAAATTAGTGTGAGCTCTAGGTTTCCCTCATAGCTATTGGTTAAGAATCCGCCTGCAATGTGGGAGACCTGGGTTTGATTCCTGGGTTGGGAAGATCCCCTGGAGAAGGGAAAGGCTACCCACTCCAGTATTCTGGCCTGGAGAATTCCATGGACTGTATAGTCCATGGGGTCACAAAGAATCGGACACGACTGAGCGACCTTCACTTTCACTTTCACTTAGCTCTACCTTCAAGAATTTTCATTTCACTTTCTCAGTCACATGAAAACTGCCCCAGAGCACTTTTGTTATCCCCTGCTTTTCCATTTCTCAAGTAGCTAAAATCCTGCGTAGAGTGACTCCACTTGTGCTCAGGTTTCTAGAAATACTTGGTGGGCCAAGTGTGTAGGAAACCTTTCCTCTTTCTGTGCACTTTCCTCAAATGATTGACTTTGAGACCCTGACCTGGAATTCCTTTCCTCTTTCCAAATACGGAGAAGCAAGTCAAATTCCACACAAACTCATGCAGATTATTGTCAGATATATACAAAAAGTACCGTAGTGAATGGGCTCAGAGATGACTGTGTCCTTGCCAAAGAGTTCTGTTCAATCCAGCCCTAGGAAAGGATCCATTTAGACATTTGCCTACTCAAGTTTAGGGTTAACTTAGATGCTTTAATTTTCGAGGTTGGCCAAAATGTCTTTTGCCACCTATGCTCACCTCCATCTAAGAGCAGAAATTCTCAATAGCCTCTGTGATGGTCATTAAGAATTAGCTTCAGCTTTCCCAGCAAAGGGCAGTTCAGATTCCTCAAGGCTTCATACACACTTGGCCCTCTCTTATCTCAGTATTCTCCCCAAACATAATCTCATCCATAACTCCAGCTTTAATTACCACCTCAGATGTGACAAGACGTAAATATTATCTCCATCTGATTCATCTCCACGGAGCACCAAACCTGCATATCCTATTTTCTGTCTACTTCAGAACCCCTCTTGAATACGTCAAACATACCTCAAAACTTGCCACATCCAAACTGGTATTCATAAGTTCACCCACAAAATTAGCCCTGTTTCTTAACTGATTGTCTACTTAGTGCACAAAATGGAAACTAAGCCATCTTCCTTGACTTTCATACAATCATGCTTCAAATTCTCCCACTTTTATCTCATAAATATCAAATATATCAAATTATCTGTTTCTCCCATTTCCACCAATGCTATTATACAATGAAAGCAGCCTAACTGATTTTGCCATATCAACTCTGATTCCATCTCATCTGTCTTGTGCCTGCAGCCAGAGTGATCTGTTCAGAAGGCAGATCTGAACTCCTCTGCTTGAAATTTGTTGTTATTGTTGTTCAGCCACTCAGTCATATCTGACTATGTGATCACATGGACTGCAGTATGCGAGGCTTCTCTGTCCTTCACTATCTCCCAGAGTTTGTTCAGACTCATGTCCATTAAGTCAGGAATGCAACCCAACCATCTCATCCTCTGTTGCCCCCTTCTTCTCTTGTCCTCAGTCTTTCCCAGCATCAGAGTCTTTTAAAGTGAGCTGGCTCTTCGCATCAGGTGGCCAAAGTAAGGAGCTTCAGCTTCAACATTAGTCCTTCCAATGAATTTTCAGGACTGATTTCCTTTAGGCTTGACTGGTTTGACCTCCTTGCTGTCCAAGGGACTCTCAAGAGCCTTTTCCACAACCACAATTCAAAAGCAGCAATTCTTTAGTGCTCAGCTCTCTTTATGGTCCAACTCTCATCCATACGTGACTACTGGATCATCATTGAAAAATCAAAGTGTGACTATATGGACATTTGTTGGCAAAGTGATGTCTCTGTTTTTTAATATGCTGTCCAGGTTTGTCACAGCTTTTCTTCCAAGGAGCAAGAGTCTTTTAATTTCATGGCTTCAGTCACTCTCCACAGTGATTTTGGAGCCCAAGAAAATAAATCTGTTCACTATCTCCATTTTTCCCCATCTATTTGCAATGAAGTGATGGGACCAGATGCCATGATCTTTGTTTTGAATGTTGTTTTAAGCTAGCTTTTTCACTCTCCTCTTTCACCTCATCAAGAGGTTCTTCAGTTCCTCTTCACTTTATGCCATTAGGGTGGGTGTCATCTGAATAAAAGAGGTTATTGATATTTCTCCTGGCAATCTTGATTCCAACTTGCACTTCATCCAGCCCGGCATTTCACATGATATACTCTGCATAGAAGTTAAATAAGCAGGGTGACAATATATAGTCTTGACATACTCCTCTCCCAATTTGGAACCAGTTCATTGTTCCATGTCCAGTTCTAACTGTTGCTTCTTGACCTGCATACAGGTTTCTCAGGAGGCAGGTCAGGAAGTCTGGTATTCCCATCTCTTTAAGAATTTTCCAGTTTGTTGTGATCCACACATTCAAAGGCTTTAGCCTAGTCAATGAAGAAAAATTAGATGTTTTTTCTGGAATTTCCTTGCCTTTTCTATGATCGAATGCATGTTGACAATTTTTTTCTGTGGTTCCTCTGCCTTTTCTAAATCCAACTTGTACATCTGAAAGTTCTTGGTTCGTGTACTGTTGAAGTTTAACTTGAAGGATTTTGAGTGTTACCTTGCTAGCATGTGAAATGAGTGCAACTGTGTGGTAGTTTAAACATCCTTTGTCATTGCCCTTCTTTGGAATTGGCATGAAAACTGACCTTTTCCAGTCCTGTGGCCACTGCTGAGTTTTCCAAATTTGCTGGCATGTTGAATGTAGCATTTTAAGCATCATCTTTAAGGATTTGAAAGAGCTCAACTGAAATCCCATTACCTCCACTAGCTTTGTTTGTAGTAATGCTTTCTAAGGCCCACTTGGCTTCAAACTCCTGGATGTCTGGTTCTAGGTGAGTGATTGCACCATCATGGTTATCCAAATCATGAAGACCTTTTTTGTATAGTTCTTCTGCATATTCTCACCACCTCTATTTAATATCTTTTGCTTCTCTTAGGTCCATACAGTTTCTGTCCTTTATTGTGCCACCTGGGAAGCTCTAAAACCCTAGAGTGAGTTCTTCTTTTGACAATGTCCAGATTCCTTTATCAAAGCCCTTCATAGGCTAAGCTGCTCCCTCCTCTCCATCCTCACCTTTTACCACATTCCCACGTGATTTCCTTGCTCTTGCCATACGTCACAATTACCCTCATCATGTCCTCTCCTGCCAAAGCACCTTTGTGGAGGCACTTTGTAGGATTTTCTGGAAAGCTCTCCTCACCCTTCATTGCCTAGTTAACTCACAGTAATCCTTTAAATCTCAGGTCAAGTATGACATTTTCAGGAATGTCTTTCCTGATTTTCTAACTCCATTAAATCCCTCCTTATAATTCCCATAACATTTTTCACAGTTGCAATATTATTTATGCTTGCAGAATATGTGAATGAATTCTTGTTTCTGGCTGTAGACTTTACAATACAAAGAGAATGCTTGCATTTGTCTACTTGATACATAGTCACTGCTCTCTCTCTCCCCTCCTCTAGTAACTAGTTATTTGACCTTGAGAGAGACATTTAATTCCTTCATATAGAAAGATTATCCATATTCATATATATGCAGTAATACTATAAATTACATATTTTGTATAAGCAATATTTTGAGGATTAGAAGTGACTATGTAGAGTTTGAAAATTCCTAGCAGAGTGCCCAAGAAGGATGGACACTCAATAAAAGCTGTATAACACTTATTAAACTGGAAATCTGTAATAGGGACTAAAGATTTGAGGACTTTTCAGACTGTACTTTGCAGACCAGTCAATATTTCATCAATCCAGCAGACCTTTTTCTAAAACAAGTGAGACCACTGGACCCTCAGGATCACTTTTTCAGAACAGAGAATTAACTTTGAAACACTCAGAATGCAATTATTCTTTCCTTCTGGTTATGGTCAAATTCTTTCATATAGGATTTTGCTTGAATAACCATACATATCACAGTAATAAAATTATGGGTATCTTATACAGATATAACTCATTTTATATGCCAGGCATTTTAGTACTTAAATCTGGCCATAATCAAATGAAAAGTTGTTATTATACCCTTTTTATAGATGGGGAATTGGATGCTGTGTGAGACCATGTAATTGCCCAAAGTCACAGCTGGTGTGTGGTACAACCAGAACTCGAATCCTACAAATGGTTTGTCATAGCTGGAAGCACATAGAAACCACTTGGCCTGGTTTCCTGTGTCCAGATCTGGTTTCCATCAGCTGGCATGGTGTAATTAATTATTTCTTTTGTACCTTCACCCCCAAAAGTGGTGGTTTGGATATTATGTTATATGCTGTTGCTGCTGCTAAGTCGCTTCAGTCGTGTCCGACTCTGTGCGACCCCAGAGATGGCAGCCCACCAGGCTCCCCCGTTCCTGGGACTCCCCAGGCAAGAACACTGGAGTGGGTTATATGGTCCTTCTTTATTTTGGTGGAGTGAAGGGAGCACTGGGGCAACTGTAGGAGAATGACTTCAGGTCCCGATGGTACCATCCTGCTTGACTACCTCAGGAGATCTCATTTGTTTTGTTCAGTCAAAATATTTCATTATTCTCAGCACTTTAAAGATTAAACAAATTACCATCAGAAATATTTTGCAGAAGATTAGAATTGACGTTATGGGTTGAAAGTTGATATCCACAGTTTATGATGCTTTAAGCAGCTGCCCAGAGCTCATGTGATTTGAGGATTTGAGACTGATCTGTATGTGCCTGAGATTAAAGTGGGCACACCTCTCAGTAGGTGTTACAGAGAATTCATGCTGGGCAGAGTTTTATTTTGTGTATTAAGTCGAAAGATACATTTAGGAGATTAAATGGAATGCCTCTCAGAGTAAATTCATTCATCTATCTTTTCTGCCTAAAAATGCAATACAAGCGAAAAACTAAATAATCTCAAAAAGTATCAAGAAAAGTATGAGTGTTTCAACTAAATGAACTAAAGAGGATGAGGAATGAATATAAACTCTTTTTACACTAAGGAAAAAAAAGCAGTGCTATTTTAACCAGGAAGTGACTTCCATATCCTAGTTGTACTTAGCGGTGGGAGATAAGCACTTTATGACCAAACTGCATATTTTTCAGAGAAATCTGTTTTCAAGAGTCTTGTGTTTCAATACTAAAATTAAAAATATAGAGAAATTCTACAGGAAAGAAAAAAGAAAAAAAAATCATAATATTTCTACACTGGACTCCCCTATTCCTTTCCAGGGAATTCCTATTCCAGGAATATATATAAATATATATATTATATGCACACACACACTCATATGTATATTATATGCACACATATATTCATTTCTGTATTGACACGCCACTAGCGTTGTGGTATTAGGTGACAGCAGTGCAGCTCTTAGGAGTTTGAAGCTTTTGATAAGGCAGAACAACATTTTTTCCCCTTAAACTCTTCCAAGATTTTTATAGTAAATGAAATTTTTAGACTTTTGTTAAGATTGTCAGATACTCTGACATTAGTTTTCAAACAGAACAGTTCCTGCCAACCTCAAACAAAACAAAACAGTGAAACCATAATTAGTGGAAAAACGCCCTTTCATAAAAAGCCTAGTGACATTTTCAGTGAACTGTATTTTGCCCAAGCTACTTGTTACACCTAACTCTTAGCAGGAGGCATAATAATCCCCCTTTTCAAATGAAGAACATGTGATTTATGAAGTTAAATGATTTCGGTTCAGTTCAGTTACTCAGTCGTGTCTGTCTCTTCACAACCTCATGGACTGCAGCACACCAGACTTCCTGTCCATCACCAACTATTGGAGCATACTCAAACTCATATCCACCGAGTCGGCGATGCTATCCAACCATCTCAGACTCTGTCAGCCCCCTCTCCTCCTGCCTTCAATCTTTCCCAGCATCAGGGTCTTTTCAAATGAGTCAGTTCCTCGCATCAGGTGGCCAAAGTATTGGAGTTTCACCTTCAGCATCAATCCTTCTAATGAATATTCAGGACTGATTTCCTTTAGGACTAACTGGTTGGATCTCCTTACAGTCCAAGGGACTCTCAAGAGTCTTCTCCAACACCACAGTTCAAAAGCATCAATTCTTCAGCACTCAGCCTTCTTTATGGTCCAACTCTCACAACCGTATATGACTACTGGAAAAGCATAGCTGTGTCTACATGGACCTTTGTGGCAAAGTAATGTCTCTGCTTTTTAATATGTTGTCTATGTTGGTCATAACTTTCTTCCAAGGAGGAAGCATCTTTTAATTTCATGGCTGCAGTCACCATCTGCAGTGATTTGGAGCCCAAGAAAATAAAGTCTGTCACTGTTTCCATTGGTTCCCCATCTATTTGCCATGAAGTGATGGGACAGATGCCATGATCTTAGTTTTCTGAATGTTGAGTTTTAAGCCAACTTTTTCACTCTCATCAAGAGGCTCTTCAATTCCTCTTTGCTTTCTGTCAAAAGGGTAATTCAGTTCAGTTCAGCCACTCAGTCGTGTCCGACTCTTTGCGACCCCAACAACCGCAGCATGCCAGGCCTCCCTGTCTATCACCACTGCCGGAGTCTACCCAAACCCATGTCCACTGAGTCGGTGATGCCATCCAACCTTCTCCTCCTGCCCTCAATCTTTCTCAGCATCAGAGTCTTTTCAAATGAGTCAGCTTTTCGCATCAGTTGGCCAAAATATTGGAGTTTCAGCTTCAACATCAGTCCTTCCAGTAAACACCCAGGTCTGATCTCCTTTAGGATGGACTGGTTGGATCTCCTTGCAGTCCCAGGGACTCTCAAGAGTCTTCTCCAACACCACAATTCAAAAGCATCAGTTCTTCTGTGCTCAGCTTTCTTTATAGTCCAACTCTCACATCCATACATGACTACTGGAAAAACCATAGCTTTGACTAGATGGACCTTTGTTGACAAAGTAATGTCTGTGCTTTTTAATATGCTATCTAGGTTGGTCATAAGGGTAGTGTCATCTGCATATCTGAGGTTATTAATATTTCTTCTGGCAATCTTGATTCTAGCTTGTGCTTCATCTAGCCCGGCATTTCACATGATGTCTCTGCATATAAGTTAAATAAGCAGAGTGACGATATACAGCCTTGATGTACTCCTTTCCCAATTTGGAACTAGTATGTTGTTTCTTGTCTGGTTCTAACTATTGTTTCTTGACCTGCATACAGATTTCTGAGGAGGCAGGTAAGGTGGTCTGATATTCTGATCTCTTAAACAATTTTCCACAGTTTGTTGTGATCCACACAGTCAAAGGCTTTAGTGTAGTCAATAAAGCAGAAGTAGATGTTTTTCTAAAATTCTCTGGCTTTTTCTAATCCCTTGAATCTATTTGTCACTTCCACTGTATAGCCATAAAGGATTTGATTTAGGTCATATCCGAATGGTCTAGTGGTTTTCCCTACTTACTTAAATTTAAGTCTGAATTTTGCAATAAGGAGTTCATTATCTGATCTACACCAATGTGATTACCTTTAAATAAGGAAACAGATTGCTCTTTAATGTTTAAAAAAGCACTCTCAGGCAGTAGAAAATTAATAGATAATAGATTTCATATGTGTTAACAGTAGAAGTTATTGTGTTCCCTAATAAATTCATATTTATAAGAGAATTCTTCTAGGGGCTACTCTTAGGTATGAGAGCTTCCAGGGTAGCTCAGGGGTAAAGAATCTGCCTGCAATGCAGGAACCGCAGGTTTGATCCCTGGGTCAGGAGGATTCCCTGGAGGAAGAAATAGCAACCCACTCCAGCATTCTTCCCTGGAGAATCCCACGGACAGAGGAGCCTGGCAGGCTATAGTCCATAGGGTCTCAAAGAGTTGGACATGACTGAAGTGACTTAGCATGCAGGCACACTCAGGTATGAATCAGGAATTTCAGAATATTTTCACAAGATAAGCTGCTGCTATTTGAGGTTTCTGTCATTGCAGACCAGTCCCCAAGTGGTGTTGGTGGGACCAGCTATAGATTCTAGTGAGTAAATGTAAAAAAAAATTCAAAATAAGGTACCCACCCATTGAAATTACTATATTTGCTTTTCAAGGTAGTTCAAGAATCACCAAGACTGGGACCTTCTGGTGGTCTAGTGGTTGAGACTGCCTTCCAGTGCAGGGCATGCAGGTTCAGTCCTGGTCAGCAAATTAAGATCCCACATGCCCTGCAGCTAAACAAATCAAAACCTAAAACAGAAGCAATACTGTAACAAATTCAATAATGACTTTGAAAATGGTCCATAGCAAAAAAAAAAAAAAAAAAAAAAACTAAAACAAAAAAGAATAACCAATATCTGTTATGTGGTTTCCTAACTAGACACCAACTTGCTAAAATTAAAGTCTTCCCTTTTTATTTATTTTTCTCTTTTGGGGGTGAGAAGAGGATAGAAAAATCAAAGCCATATTTAGAAATATTCTGGATGAAATCTTAAGAAGCTCTTTGAGGTTTTCAAGTTAAATTATTGAGTATGAAAACTGAGACATTTGTTTTCTATTTCCCTTATTCATTCCCAAGAGTTCTAATCATGTTTCTTACATCAGTTGCCTCAAGAGTCAGAAACAATTTTTCAACTCAAAGTAGTCATAGCTGCAAGGAAAAGTCAGACAGAAGAGGTGGACTGTATCAAGCTATCCAGAAAGAGCCAATTAAATGAATGACATGCAGCTAGAGCAGACAGGTGAGGGAGCAATAGGTGGCCATCCATCAGAGAAGAGATTGACCAGTAGAGGAAGCACAATAAGAAGGGACCTTAACATTGGTCATTAAAGAGCATCCTAACATCTGGAAATTTGACCTAACAACATGTAGCAGGGCATGCCCAATATTTTTCTTTCGCCCCCTCCAGATCTGCTACCTTCTCCATTCCACTCTTTGGATTCTGGGAAGCTGATCTATATGCACTGCATTAGCATGCTCTTTGCCCTCTAGTTTCTAGTTGAAGTTATCCAAGGAACCTTGCAGGCATCCCTCATAGGTCAGTCAGTAAAGAATCTGCATGAAATACAGGAGTCTCAATTTCAATTCCTGAGTCAGAAAGATCCCTTGGAGAAGGAAATGGCAGCACTTTCCAGTAATCTTGCCTGGATAATCCCATGACAGGGGATCCTGGCAGGCTATAGCCCCTGGGGTCGCAAGAGTCTGACAGGACTTAGCAACTAAACCACCACCACCACAAGGGACCTTACGTGGTGTCAGAGGGTAAGAGGAGAATGAGACTATAGTATTTGTTTCCTCCCTTCCTTTTGGCTCACCGTAATTTGACTGCATCCTTCTACAAGAGACCTGTTTGGGTAGTCTCTCTGGCTTCAATAATTTATACCTTCCTTGGAATTCAGGGCTAGAGGTGGGGTAGTGATACTTCACCATTACTAGCCCCAGGGTATTACACTTCTCTTCCTTGGGTTTCTTAAACACTGCCATCACATTTGTACAGAATTATTATATATATATATTCCATAGTATTCTTATTAAACTTTCCTCAAAGTACCTATTTTCAGTGGACCATCTGTTACCTACTGTGTACCCCAGTGATAAGCAAGGATAGTCATTAAAACAGAAGTAGAATGATTTTCATTGAATCCTTAAAAAGTAATTTAAGACTCCATTTCAAAAAGATGGATTTAAAAGGCAGAATATCAGGACAAGGACTAGAAATAAGAGAATCATTTGGCATTTGATTTTTTTTTAGAACTATGGCCTAATTTGATGGACTGGCCAAACAAATCAGGAGTCAATTATTATTTATTTTTCCATCTGTTCATAAAATCAGTTATTCAGCAAATATTTATTGAATGGAAATTCTATGCCTGACTCTGCAGCACTACACAGGGAAGAGACAAATAGGTTTCTCCATGGAATCGGTGTGGATGAAGATGAGTAGATGAAATTCTGGGAAATGGTCTATGGAGCCACTAGTCTATGGAGACGTTGGTCAGATTGTATTGAAGATTTTATATACAATCTCTATGAGAGAAAAGGGTAGGTACACTTCCCAACTCATTCTTTGAAGTTAGTATTACAAAAACTAGACAAAGATAGCACAGAAAAGAAGACTGCAGACCAACACCCATCAGGAATATAGGTGCATCATGATCAATTGTGCTTTATTCCAGGAATGCAAGATACTTATTCAACATCTGAAAATCACTTAATGTAATCCACCATACTGACAAGCTGAAGAGTAAAAATCACATGACTATGTGATGCAGAAAAGCATTTGACAAAATTCAACACCCATTCATATTAAAGTCCTTTCAGAAAAATAAAATTAGAGGGGAATTTCTCAACTTGATAAGTGAGAACTTTGAAAACTTATCTGTTAGCATTATACTTAATAACAAAAGACTGAATGCTGGCCATATAAGCTCAAGAACAATACAAGAATATCCCATCTTACCATTCATATTACATGATTCTGGAAGTACCATCCAGTGCAGTAAGGCAAGAAAATGAAAGAAAAAGTATACAGATCCTAAAAGAAGGAGAAAAACATCCCTATTTGCAGATAACTTGATTATCTATGTAGAAAATCCCAGGGACTATACCAAAAAACTCTTAATAATAACAAATGACTTCAGTAAGGTCACAGGATACAAAATAAGCATACAAAATTAATAATATTTCTGCATAATAACAATGAACATGAAGACCACAAATTTGCTAAAATATACAGTGCCTTGTACAACCACTCAAAAAGTTGTATACTTAGGTATAAATCTAAGAAAATATGTACAAGATATAAGATGAAAGCTAAACAAGGCTAATGAAAGAATATTTTTATAAAGATCTGATTTAATACAGATGCACACTGTGTTAAGATACCAATCCTCCCCAAGCTACTACAGATTTAACATAATTCCTATCAAAATCTAAGCAAGATTTTATTTTAGATATACATGAGATTATTCTAACAGTATTAGGAATGGTAAAGAAACTAGAATAGCTAAAACAGTTTTTAAAAAGAAAAATAAATTGAAAGGAATCAGTCTGCTTGATTTCAGGGCTTACATAGCCACAGTTAACAAGTGTGTGGCATCAGCAGAAGGATAGACATATACATCAATGGAACTAAATTGAGAACCCAGAAATATGCCCACACAAATAAACCTGATTCTGATAAAAGTGCAAAAACAATTCAAAGAAGAAAAATAGCCTTTTTATAAAATAGTGCTAAAACAACTGGACATCTACAAGCAAAGTAAACAAAGCCTCTAGCTAAATCTTTTATCTTATATAAAATTTAATTAAATTGCATTATGAACTTAAATGTCAAACATAAAATTTCAAAACTTAAAGAAATATACACACTCAGAAGAAATACCCTTGGTTCCAGAGCTCGGCAAAATGTTCTGAAATTTGACACCAAAAGCATGAGACACAAAAAGGAAATTTGATAAATTAGACTTCATCAAGATTAAAAAGTTTTGCTCCTTGGAGAACTCTGTGAAACTAAAAAGACAAGCTACAGAGTAGGAGGAAATATCTGCAAGTCACATATCGGAGAAAGTAATAATATATAGACAATATGAAGAGTTTTCAAAGTTTAGTTCAGTTCAGTTACTCAGTCGTGTCCGACTCTGCAACCCCATGAACCGCAGCACAGCAGGCCTCCCTGTCCATCACCAACCCCCAGAGTTCACTCAAACTCACGTTCATCGAGTCGGTGATGCCATCCAGCCATCTTATCCTCTGTTGTCCCCTTCTCCTCCTGCCCCCTATCCCTCCCAGCATCAGAGTCTTTTCCAATGAGTCAACTCTTCGCATGAGGTGGCCAAAGTACTGGAGTTTCAGCTTTAGCATCATTCCCTCCAAAGAACACCCAGGGCTGATCTCCTTCAGAATGGACTGGTTGGATCTCCTTGCAGTCCAAGGGACTCTCAAGAGTCTTCTCCAACACCACAGTTCAAAAGCATCAATTCTTCGGCTCTCAGCTTTCTTCACAGTCCAACTCTCACATCCATACATGATAAAGCCTCCTTATTCTGGGAGAGAGAGGAGTGCCTAGATTCTGTGCTAAGGGAAAAATTCTGCTGTGCATTGTTTTACAAGGCTACTGATTCCATCATCAAAGATGGGTATCCTTGTCTATTATTTGCTTGGCCTCATGTAAAATACGAATCAACATGTCTCCTGTCAATATAAGGAGTTTTTATTTTTGTGTGTATGCTTGTTTGTATATTTAACTCTTAACAAAGAATTTTTGGTGAAAATTGTTAAAATCTAAGTAATAAGAAGGAAGGCAAAATTAACTAAGTGTGAAATGCTTTGCAAGTTTAAAGAAATGGACTAGATAAATATATGTGAAAAAAGCATTGTAAAGCAGTTTTCCTCCAATTTAAAAAGAAAAAAGAAAATGGTAAAATAATAGGCACAGAAAATAAGTCTTCTATTTGCAAGTATAAGTTAACACAGACACAGAGATAAAATATTTTTACAATTTTCAAGTACATGTATATGTATGTAAATATATGGGAAACATTTTGGAAGATTACACAACAAACTAAAAATCACCTTATTTCAATAACTAAAAAATAAGAATTGACAGTGTTTGTCACAGAAGACTATCATTCCTGGTAGTGTTTTAATTTTTAAACAGAGAAAAATATTACTTGAGGGATTTGAAATTTTGAAAACAGTAACAATTGGAGTGAAATACACCAACATGTTAGCAGTAATGGACACAAGTGATTGAACTGTGATTGCATTTTCTTTGCTCCATTTAGTATTTCTCTTGCGTTTCTTAGGGACATATCTTTCTATTTAAAATTTTAAATCATCCAAAGCATTTTAATTAAAATCAATTATGATGTAGGCATAAATGCAGATACTTTCACATTAAAACCTAGATGGGTTTTCTTGTCATGAAAAGTTGTTCACACTGTTTGGTTAACTAAGGACAGTTTGCAGAGTAGAATATCATGTTTAAAGTTATAGATTGTTGTCAGAAATAATCAGTCTATAATAAGAAGAGAGTTTTATTCTAGCTAACCTGAGGACAATAGCCCAGGAGACAGTCTCTCAAATAGCTCTGAGGAAGTGTTCCAAAGAGGCATAGTTTTCAGCACAATTTTATATCTTGTCCTACCAAAGAAAGGGTACATGCTTTTAAATTTTCAGCAGAAAGACAGATGAGCACACGCACAGTGAGTCAGTGTGGCCTTGATTCCTGAGTAGGCGCTTTATCACCAAAGGAGTGCGAGCAAGAACATCCCAGGAAAGGGAAGCAGTTCCTCTGCCTTCAAAATGGACATTCTGTACCCCAGACAGTACTATTTGCTTCAGTGGTTAAAGCAGATGGATCATGTATGTGTGATAAGCCCTAAACCAATCTGTTCTAGTTAGCGTAAAGTTTAAGTTACATTATGTATAAGCCAGTATGACTTCCTTAAACTTCAATATATGAAAATTTCCTCCATCAGGATTACCATTTATTTTGAAGAAACAGAAACCCTCACAAGCTAGCTTATGGAGAAATTTTTTTATAAAGAATCATGTATCACAGAAACATGCAAGAAGAGACAAGCTTATGCAGACAGAGGTGAGAAACGTAGTGTTTACAAAGAAGCTCTAAGTGCAAGAGCAACGCTGCCATTCCCTGGGATGTAGAGTTTTCCTCCAAAGCGTTTACCACATGAACTGCTCCACAGAAATGGCAGCTAGAACTTAGCTTCTGAGTCGAGGTATTGTCCTAGCTCCCGTCTTCCTTCTTTCTTTCTTTACTGGCCAGAAGTGTGGGTGCTCAGTGTGCCATACCGAGGACACTTAGGTGACGTCATCTGGATGCGTCTCATTGCCCAGAAATACTCAACTACATTTTGAGTATTTTTGAGTATTAGAAGATAGTACTGTCATCTGTTTTACTACTTCATGACTCTCAAGGCTGTTGTCCCATCAATTAATTTGATCACTTCAGCTAGTTAGAACCCACCATTTTTGGTGATGTTGCTGAGTTTGACAACTGGAGAAATACACAATTCATGTCAGAATCTTCTCTACCACTTTGGTGAAGAATATAGCATATAGCAGTGCATGCATGCTCCGTCGTGTCTGACTCAGTGCGACCCCGTGGACACTAGCCCTCCAGACTTCTCTGTCCATGGGATTTCCCAGGCAAGAATACTGGAGTGGGTTGCCATTTCCTGCTCCAGGGGATCTTCCCAGCCAAGTCTCTTGTGCCTCTTGCATTGTGGGAAGCCCATACAACATGTAATTTTACCCAAATAACCTCAAACCCTCAGTCTTCAGTAGTAATTCAGAAGCAAAATCTCCTGAAAAGATAATTCCGTAATTAAATGTAAAAACTTCGATTATATTTGGATTTAATTATAAATAAGCCTCCACACTTTTGAGCAGATTTGCTCCTCAAAGCCCCTATGTCTTTAATATAAAGAAGTTTACTTCAAACAGAAAAGTAGCAAGTACTGTTGAATGCTTCCTTCAAATTTTTACTATGAAATGTGGAAATAATACAAAATATCTAATTCATTCATTGCCGAGGACCAGCCCCGGCTGATCCAGGGTATTCGAAGGGGAGACGGCGTCGGCGACCTATTCAAATGGTAATTAGAGATATAAAGAGTAATAGAATGAGGATAGCTCAGTAGGAAAATTCAGTGGAGAAAAGAGGCTGAGTAGCTTGGTTTACGCGGAAAATCAATATAACCCGTGACACCAGGTTAGCTCTGACCACGGAGGCCGCAGGCGCCCTCTCGAATAGCGGAAGGTGCCCCACCTTAGACACCTTCTCGAGTGGGTCTTAGAAGCCCAGGCAAATAAGTGGTCGCAGAGGATATCCACGCTCCAGATGGAGACTTCAGCCGGATGTTAAAGGAAAGAATGACATGGGGAGACCAAGCATTGGTGAGCAAGGCCCGTAGCTTTATTTTTAACAGGGGCTTTTATACCCTAAGTTACACATAGAGGATAATAGGGGATGCAAAGTCAGCAGTCTTTGATTCTTATCAAAAACCAGGGTTTCTTTCCTGCAAATTTATCGTATACAAATGGTTTAGGTGATTTACATCATCTTCTGGCCAGAAGGCCTACTAACATTTTATGACTCTTGACAAGGACTTATCAACAAAGACTTATTTTCTCTAAGAGTAATTATTTTAAGGTTTGGCGCCACCTTCCGAAGATAAAATTGCATTCCTATAGGGCGGATGTGTAATGGGTTTACAACAAAGGAAAGAATTTATTACCTTAAGGGTCTAAAGTTACTAACACCAAGGCCACTACTTATTTTTTCTACATACCCACTATTAATTAATACATATTCAAGGATACAATTCAGGGGATGTGAAAACTTGGCAACAAACATTGACTCATCAATGAAATCCTTTACTAGTTTATTCTGACAGTTTCTAACTCTCTGAGAGGCTCTAAGCTATTTGAATATCTTAAGCTTCCCGTGCCTCTCGAGGCTGGGAGACTGTAAACAATCGTATGCAAAGCTGCAGGAGTCCCGGGTAAACTTGTCAGGTGAGTTAGAGAGCCATCAGAGGGGTTTGGATTTAAACACTCCTAATTGCCCAGGAACTTTATTAATTGGAGCTGTAAGTTAACTCTTTGACAGAGAGAGCGAGATGGTGGTAGGGGACAGCCCCCAGTAAAGTCAGAGGTGAGAACACAAAGCAATAAAGTAGGCAGACTCTGGTTTTTTGGGGGGTAGATGCTCGAGAATATCCGGGCGGACTCCTGAGGCTCGATCCCGCCTTTGCGTATGCCGAGCCTCCTTCCTCATGACCTTTGTCACGAGTGGAATGCCTCACCGGCTCCCAGCAATTCATAGTCTAAATATATCATCTAAAAGTGGATCTGAGTCTGCATAATCTGTAAAGGAAAGCTTTTTCTACAGATTTCAGTGTTCTCTGAATGAAAATTCAACTCGTGTTGCAAATAGATGCCCTCCACTATAATGGAATAACCCTGAATTTTAAGCATTTTATTTAGAATCTGATAGCAAACTCTTCAACTATAATTAAAAATTAATTTTAAGTGGCTGCACTTTTTAAGGAACAAAACCAAGACAACGATGCTGTAATTTGAAATTAGGCTAAATGCCTGCTTCCCTCTACTTCTCCATGAAAGGCCAAAGACACTGTTCCTTATCTTTAAATTCTGGAAAAAGCCAGTCATTTCAATGATAACTTCTTTTAGCACAAGCTTTTCATATTTCCTTTCTGAACATATGTGTAAGAAATGTTAATTTCAACCCGGATTAAAGATTTTTCAATGAAATGTCAGGAAAAAAACAACAATGCCAACAGTAAACAAAACATACTATAATATTCATAATATAAAGCTATAAATAATTTCTTTTAAATTTCTACTGAAACAACCTTAATGGTTTCTATCATTCACAGAATTTGGGAGAATTGTTGGAGGGGTATTTGGAGTTACTGCTGCAGAAAAAATTATATAATTGGAGGGAAATACAAGTGCCCACGGGGGAGGTATGACAACAACAACAAAAAACCCCAAACAAATAAGGATTAAAAGTAAATGAAAACCAATTAACAAGGCAAGAAACCTTAACAGCTGAAACAGATCAGAAGCCTATCTTAATATTTGTTAACCCAGTATATAGCAAACATTCAATCTCTTTATTCAGCATCTCATAATATATAGGGCATTGTGACAAGTACTGGATAAGAAGAAAACTGTGGCATACTTCAGGCTCTCTTAAAACGTACATTCCTCTGGTAGAAGCTACAGAAATAGTTGATGAACATAAGTTATCCAGGAAGGAAGCAATGAATAAATGAGTAAGTTGATGAATAGTCCTCTTTGATAAAAACTTAATACAGAAAGAAATCATTTAAACAAGTCATCTTTCAATAAAATATTTAGACAGTACCTATAACATTATTGATCACCAGTGTATGAATTGAATGTTTCAGTTTGACTTGATTATAAGCATAAACATCTACTGGTTATCAGAACCTGCTGTTAACAATTTGTCTGTTCAACATATTGCTGAACCCACAGACTTAGAATAGGGTCTCACATCTAGCTACAGATCAAGAGACATTTTCTGGATTGCTATAACATGCACTTAACACAATAAATCAAAATACATTTTTAAAACACCTCAGGATCATCAAGCTCTAGGATCAAGTCATCGAGTCAATGGTAGAATCAAATGTACGTTTTGAGCCATAAGGATTCTCAATCCCTGTTAACCAAATAAATAAATTCTGAATGTTAATATACAAGGAAAGCAAAGTTGCGTTCCTATTTAAAAATTCAATAAAGCTGACTTATATGAGTTCTGGAATAGAGAATGTTGCATATGAGATTTCTGTTCCACTCAACATTGCCCTCCTCCCATGGAAAATCAAAATATTTTCTCTCTCTCTCTCAACTTCTACCTCCCTCCCTTGTCCTTGATATTCAGAGGCATCATGAAGTCAGCTGGAAATGGTAAAAACTCAAGTGCAAATTACTCCTCACATCACCACTTTTCCATCATTCTAAATTAGTATGCACAGTAGCTAATATGCCATGAAAGTCACTTACTGATAACAATGCGATCTCTGAATACTAATCTGAATGGGCAGCCACCAAAAAGAGTAGACCGTTACTGTGGTTGGATGAAGCTAATAAGGGAGCCTTGGGCGAAAGAAGTGACAGCTCCTCATTTTCACACATCTCCTCCACCCTGTATTGACTCACCTCTCCCCTTTATCTTTATATTCCACTCAAAGTAGAAATACCAGCATCAACTTACAAAAACAGTTTGGCATCCATTCTTGGTATTACTGCTAGTTCCCATATCTACCGTGCAATTGTGATATATGAATACTTAAGTCTATTCGTAGAACAATCACATTTGGCTTTTTTTTTTTTTCCTTGAAATTAACCAGTGGATTTTTTTAGGGGTTTAAGATAACATTCATTTCATCTTTCTGGAAAAACCAATTCCTACATGCCTCAATAGATTACATACAGTGGGTCTCAAAACTGACTGTATACTAAAGTCCCCTAAAGATCTTAAAATAACACCAACACATTGGAGTCACCTCGGGACAATGGAATCTGAACCACTGAGAATAGGACCCCAACCTCTGCATTCTTTAAAGCATGCTAGGTCCTTGACGAACAGGAAGAGTTGAGCACGATTAGCTGTGTTTTTTGGTTCACCTCTGCAGAACCAATGTTACATTCGTGAGCCCTTTTAAGATCATAAAGGTCAAGGTTGTTCTTGGAATATCTGTCTTCCGGAAACTGAGGAGACCAGGAATAAAAGATACTGGTTGGAGCAAGTACTTCCCCACTTTATAAGGAAAGTGCGCATTCTAATATAGGCATCAAAAATGTAACCTGTATAAGGATTCTATCTTAAGTACTGAGTTTGCTTGGTTTTTTTTGTTGTTGTTGTTTGTTTTGTTTTTACCTTTTGTTTTGGAATAATTTTAGATAAACAGAAAGTTCCAAAGATAGTACAGAGAATACCCATTTAGCCTTCCCCCAGCTTTCCCTAATGTTAGCATCTTACTTAACCATAACATAGCTGTCAAAACTCAGATCTTCACATTGCTCAAATGCTATCACTTAAATTATAGACTTAATTTGGACTTTTCCACTTATTTCCCTCTTCCATTCCAGAACAGAGTCCTGGATACCCATTTGCATTTAGTCAGCATATCTGCTTAGCCTCTCTGTGAGTTTCTGTCTTTACTTGTTTTGTATGACTTTGATAATTTCAAAGAGTATTTGTAAAATGTTCACTGGAATATCCCCAATTTTGACGTGTTTAGTGCTCCCTCATAATTAGACTAGGGTTATGGATTTAGGGGGGAAAAAAAACTACAGAGTTGAGATGTCATTTTATTGCATCAAATTAGAAAGTGTATGATATTGTGACTGGTTACTATGTTAACTTGATTATTCTGTTAAGGTGGTGTCTGCCAAGGTTCTCCACTAGAAAAATACTTTTTTTTTTCCTTTAAATGCTCTATTTTTAGAAGTGAGTCACTAAGTCTAGTCCTTGCTGAAGAGGAGGGAATTAACTATTATTATTTGAAATTCTTTTGTAAGGATCATTTGTTCCTTCTCCACAATTTACTTATTTATTCAATTGTTTATTTTTATCAGTATGGACTCATGAGTATTTAGTTTTATTCTTTGGAGTATAATGCAATACTATTACTATTTATTTATTTCATTGCTCAAAGTGTTTCAGTTTGGAACATTGGAACATTTTGCAAACATTTTGCAGTTGGCTCCTGTGTCAGTTTGATAAGCCCTATTTTTGTTTGTTTGGCTTGACTTTCTGTTTGTTTGTTTTTGGTTTCTGGCATTAACAACAATCTCTAAACTCATCTTATGTTTTCCATGCCCTAGTCTTAGCATCATCCATTTCTGCAAGGAGCTCTGCTTTCTTCTATTGGAATTTGGTCTTTAGAAGCTTAGATCTGAATACTAGATATGCTCTTTATTACTGGAGTGTCACTGTGGTGAGTTTCTAAAAGCTGTTTCTTTTTGACTCAGCATTCATGTTCAAATCTCGGCTTTTGAATAACGATAAAATTCTTAGAATCTACACATGGAGGTGAAAATATGATCCACTATAATTTTGAGACATAAATTCTCTCTCTTAAACTGGTGCTAGGGTAGCTAGACATTTTTATTATCTTGCCTTTCTTTTTCTAGACAGTTTTATTATTGATTTAGTATATATTATATTCTGTGTTTTTTGCCAGACTCATAATAGTTCTGCCAACTATCTTTACTTGAAAATGATACTCAATCATATCCCCCAGAAAAACATCGTGTATATGCGTGACCTTCTTGGGCCCCTGCGGTGTTCTCAGTGTTGATGTGTACGCGCACACAGTTGCTCAGTCATGTCCAACTCTTTGCAACCCCATGAACTGTAGCCCACCAGGCTCCTCTGTCCATGGGATTTTCCAGGCAAGAATACTGAAGTGGGTTGCCATTTCCTTCTCCAGAGGACCTTCCTGACCCAGGGATTGAACCCAGGTCTCTTGCATCTCCTGCATTGACAGGCAGGTGCTTTACCACTCTGCCACCTGGGAAACCCTCTCAAAGTTGATGGACATTATCAAATTTCTGGAGCACCTAACAGCTGGCAGCTGAGTTACTTACCTGCCTTCTTACATCAACTGTCAAGAACACCACATGTTAGTGATTAGGGTTTTTTTAAATCTCTTTTTTATCCTTTTTCTGTTTGTTTGTAACCTAAAGTGCTCTACAAACAGCTGCTTCTAGGTGAGGCTTTCACTGAGTCATGGCAGATTGGGGTATGGGTTAGGGTTAGTCACAGCAACATTTGTAACTTATACTCCAACGATTAGTAGAATTCAATATCAGAAATTGATATTAAATCCTGATTATAGCATTGTAATTATAGAATCACTTCAGAGAAAAAGGAAATAAAACAAGAGTGAGCCTTATGAAGGATTCGTGTCCAGTACAACTGTGCGATCAGGAAAACTCAGTAAATATCCATAGCAGTTCAAAGGTGAGAATCACACAAAGTAGGAGTGATTTTTCCTTGCTCTAGAGCTACTGTACCTACATCCCCTCTTCCCAATAACATCAATGGAAAATAGATTGAATAGGAGTGTGATATACAAGCTCTTAGGGAAGACAAGATGTCCAGAGATAAAGTGCCATTTTCTTGGTGTGTGACAGATGGCAACTATGATCAACACTTTGTTATTCAGTGATCTTTGTTCATTTGTTTCAGTTGTTCAGAGAAAGCCACGCGGCTACAATATGATGAGAAATGTTCTGTTGAAAGCATTTACACGGATCTGTATAACTGGGAGACGGAGGTGCATAAGGCCACCCAGAAAAGTCAAAGAAGGCTGCAAGCAACAAAACTGAGTCTTCAAGAGTGAATGGATGTGCAAAGCATGTAAACAAAATAAATAGGATAGAAGAAAGCTTAATCATTGCCCACAGGAAGACAATTCTAACTCGGACATATAAGACTCCAAAAGGAAGGAAGAATTTTTTTTTTTTCAAATATCAGATGGTTTCATTCAACTTAGTCTACAGTGATTTCTAGGTGTTCTAGAAAGCCTTGTTCCCTGAAGGGCAAACACAAACACTTTCTAATTATTTAGTGGAATTGCTTCCAGGACTTTATCTATAGTTTTAAAGTATTTACTGTGGTGTAACAACCAGGAAAACACACACACACTTATGAAAGTGATTCATCTTCTCATGCTGAGAAGTCAATATCATGAAAATCCTTTAGTCCAAAATCAAAATGCCCTCACTAAAACCAGAACAACAACAAAAAAATCTCTAATCTCGTTATGCTGTTGCCAGAAAGAACAATCCATTCCTAGTCCCTCTTTAGTTTTTCTTTCTGTTTATTTCCTTTCTGTTGCACTGAGAAGATAACCTTTGCTTTAACAAAATTTGGAGAAATGAGAGTACAAAATAAAATAAAGCAGAGGGTTTGATTAGTAGGGTTTTCATAAGAATTTTCCAGGAACTGTCCTTACCCAGTTGAATTTCTTAGTGCCCTTGAAATAGAATTTGATGTTCCAAATTAATTGACAGAAATATTTTCATTTAAAAAATCATTTTCTTGAATCTTAAACCTTTCTAGTCCTATGATTCCCACTATCTGTTTTTCTTTTTTAACTTTACAATATTGTATTGGTTTTGCCATATATCAAAATGAATCTGCCACAGGTATACATGTGTTCCCCATCCTGAACCCTCCTCCCTCCTCCCTCCCCATACCATCCCTCTGGGTCGTCCCAGTGCACCAGCCCCGAGCATCCAGTATCGTGCATCGAACCTGGACTGGTGACTCATTTCATATATGATATTATACATGTTTCAATGCCATTCTCCCAAATCATCCAACCCTCTCCCTTTCCCACAGAGTCCAAAAGACTGTTCTATATATCAGTGTCTCTTTTGCTGTCTCGTAACCACTTATAATACTAGTAATTGTAATACTTTAACAGCTAATCAATATTGCTCTTATGTTTCTACTTTGTGCTCTGAAAGAATTAAAGAAGTGGAAGGTCTAATTCTGTATTCAAGAATGACCCAGATAATTGGGGATACTAAGCGCAAAGAGTCAGACATGACTGAGCGACTGAACTGAACTGAACTGAAGCACTTTATAGGGCTTCCCAGGTGGCTGGTTCAGTGGTAAAGAATCCCCATGCCGATGCAGGAGACACAGGAGACGTGGGTTCATTCCCTGGGTTGGAAAGATCCCCTAGAGGAGGAAATGGCCACCCACTCTAGTATTCCTGCCTGGAGAATTCCATGGACAGAGGAGCCTGGCGGGCTACAGTCCATAAGGTTGCAAAGAGTCTGACATGACTGAAGCTACTGAGCACACTCCCAGAAGACATTACAAGGAGAATGGCAAGGAAACCCACAATTATTCAAGTTAGGAGAAAATACTAAAAGACATATCTTAGAATCATATTATTTTAGAAAGTGTGTTTCCAAATACTGGATATGTTAGAACAGAAGGGGACTTCCGAAATTAGATCAAGTTACACTAAACATTATCAGTGTTTTCCTTCAAACGCCTAAAGGTCACTCCCAAAGAGGTACAGAAATCTACATTTTATAGACTTCTCAAGATGATTCTATTGACCCATTACCTAGGGTCGGCTTCCCTGGTGGCTCAGACAGTAAAGAATCTGCTTGCAATGCGGGAGAACTGCGTTGATCCCTGGGATGGGAAGATCCCCTGGAGAAAGGAACAGCTACTCACTCCAGTATTCTTGCCCTGGAGAATCCCATGGACAGAGGAGCCTGTTGGGCTACTGTCCATGGAGTTGCAAAGAATTGGACATGACTGAGCAACTTTCGCATTCACATTCATTACCCAGGGTGAAGCAGGAGATCTCAGGACCATGGGAGCTTGGAAGGCACTTTAATCATTCCAGCACAACTCTGATTACTTTTAAATATTAGAATTTTAAGTAAGATTATTTCTGAAAATAATTGTTTTGCCACTTAAAAATAAGTGTAAACATCAAAGAAAATTCTGATTTTAGTTCTATTTTCAACTCTACAGACTCTCTTCTCATACTAAGACTAGAATTGCCAGAATCCGCACTAACAAGAATTTCTTCCAATGCCGTATATAGCACTAGAGCACCAGCATTTTCTCATTTTTATAATTTTTTAGGCATGTTTATCAACACATTTTAACAAAAGATATTTATGATTTATGAAACAGCAATATTTTAGATATTTTGATAGCAAAATATTTATCTCCTAAAGAAATAAAGGTCATTTTGCTTATATATTTTGGTAAGACATTGTTTTGTTTTGAGGATTTTCAGATACTACTTAAATAGTTTCATTTTTTTCAATGATGGGAGTAAGAGCCTGAGTTGTTAAGGGTCTGAGTACAAAAACTTAGGCTCAAAGTTTTGATAATCCTTTCCAATGTGAATTGACTTGAACAGCATAAATTCTGAAAACTTGTTTGATGAAAATGTACTATAATTAATACCTGTACTTTCGTTCACATTTTCACACATTTCTAGTTTACCACCATAGAACCTGAACTTAAGATGCGAATTTCCCCAAATATTTTCTATTCAGTGTTAGGGTTCTAAAACATATGCATGGGTTTTAATGTGAAAGTGATTATTATGGCAAAGCATTTGGAAAGGAGTTTAAAGGTGATCCAAGTTTGTTTACTGCTGACTTCTTAGAACGTGTTTGTATGTACTGCAAGTCCCAGGAGGAAAACAAAGTAAATTGCTTAGGGAACTCTTTCTTTCAAGAATTGTCTCCTGGGATTGCTACTCTGCAAAACACATTTAGAAAGTCACTCACTTAGATATTTTCTCCTTTTTAAAAGTTTCACTGTATTAAACTCTCATGCATACACTGCAGAAAGTGCTGATAGGCTACATTCAGAAAGCTCATTGGTCGATTTCCTGGAAAGGTGGTTCTTTTCAAGCCTGGTAAATTATTCATTACCTAAAAACCTTCTATTGTTTTAGTTTGGCCATTTAAAAATAAAATCTTTTGCAGGCAAAATCCATTTATTCCTATTCTTAAATTGAGTATCTTTCAAAAAGAGAAGAGACTTTTATCTTCTTAAAATGGTGTAAGTATGGATCTGCCCAAACGTTGTAGGATGGAAAAACAATTTATTTCTGATAATTCATTTTTAGGTTTGAGAGTCCACAGTCTTCAAAACTGCAAATTTTCTGTTATCTGAGAATCTAGAGAAAAATTCCCCAGCTCTTTCTATCATTCAAGTATTATCTGATTGTCTTGGTCCATTCAGGCTGCTCTAGCAAAATACCACAGATGCCAACCTGGTATAGTTCTGGTGAAAGCTCTCTTCTAAGTTGTGGGCTGCAGACTTATTGTGTCCACATGGTGGAAGAGGCAAGGGAGCTTTCTTGGGCCTCTTCTTTAAGGATATTAATCCTTTTTATGAGAACTCTGCCTTCACGATCTAATCACCCCCCAAAGGCCCCACTTACTAGTGTCATCACCTTGGGCAAGATTCCACTATGTGAATTTGAGAGGAGGACCATGAACATTCAGACCATAGCCCTATTTTCATTTTGAGTCTGAAATCAAGAAAGACTCTTATGGGCCAATAAATATAGGTTAGAAGATGGTGGGGTAGAATGGAAAGAGCAGTATCTCCATTGGAGAGCCCATGATCAGTGTTTCATGGCCTCATTCTTGAACATGAATGGATGATCAAGGAATGCCATATGTTAAAGTAGAGCCAGGAACATGGAATAGAAAGACTAAGCTAAGTAAATAAGGTAAAAGTACTTGGAGGAATCAAAAATAGTTTAGGGAACAAAGGAAAACCAGAAAACACTTGTTTAATTTCTTTCTTCCAAGAAATTCAAGGTATTACTTCCCTATGTTATGAGGAATGCTATGTCTTCAAATCTAATGTATGGGTTACAAATCTGTTTCTTTGCATGTCCTAGTAATTTTTGTTTGAAAGTGAGTTAATAGTTTCCAATATGCTGTTTTGTTTTTCTGAGGGTTATTTTTTTGTCCTATACTAATAAGAAATTAACTTAATTCAATCTGTGAAATTTGACTCATGTGCAGTGTGCAGGTATCTATCTATCTCTCTTTTATAACTTTCAATTTGATTCCTGTGATCTTGTAGATCAAATATTTGAAGCTATTAAAATATCCATTTCTGTTGCCTGGATAAGGATAGATTTCAAGATATAGAAAATTTGTACAGTTCCCTAGACTTCCAGAGCTTTGTTCAGGCTCCATGGGGGTCTCCTACATGAGCATGTGGTTTATCAGTCAGAAGGAAATATGGAGTATCTGTTATCTTGGTTACAGCATTTCTTTTACATTAACAGCTCCATTGCTGTCTGTCTGAACTAAGTCTGCTACTTTCAGCTCAAGCTCAGGGTGAAGAGAATACACCCAAGTCAAAGAAGTAATTAGTCACTTTTTTTTTTTACCTAGTACAAAGTAGTCTGTTGACTTTTTTAAGTGAGAAAACTTCTCTCACATTTTTGCCTGTCATTGACCGTTTTCCAGCATCCTTCAGTTAATTTCAGTAATATTATTTGGTGTATGCTTTTCTCTGCAGAAAAGTATTTCACAACTTTATCAAGGTGTCAGAAGTAAGGCCATTTCTTATCTTTTTATTTCCCTTACTATTACAGATTTGATCATCTCATTTTTATATTGACCTTGTATCTTTGACCTGTGTGTGTGTTAGTTGCTCAGTCATGTCTGACTCCAGGAACCCATGGACTATAACCCACAAGACTCCTCTGTGGAGCCTCTAGAATTCTCCAGACAAGAATACTGGAGTGGGTTGCCGTTCCCTTCTCCAGGGGATCTTCCCTACCCAGGGATCGAACCCAGGTCTTCTGCACTGCAGGCTGATTCTTTACCATCTGAGCTACCAGGGAAGCCTATAAACACATTTAAAATTTTCCACAAGAGCAAATCAAATAAGTAAAAATGGCACACCTAAAAAATATAGATATAATACTACTTCTAATAATATTAAATGTGAAAGACCTAAATATTCTATCAAAAGATTGTTCAACTAAATAAAAATTCAAGAACCAACTATGTACAGTCTATAAGTGATGTACATAAAATCGAGGACAGAACAGGTTGCAAGTAAAAGGGTGAAAAATATAATAAGAACAGTAAACATAAGAGACCCAGTTGGATATAGTAATATAAAAAATAGACTTTTTTATTGCTAGTTATTGGATTCTTTACCAGCTGAGCCACAAGGGAAGCCCAAGAATCCTGGAGTGGGTAGCCTATCCCTTCAGTGGATCTTCCCAACCCAGGAATTGAACCAGGGTCTCCTGCATTGCAGGTAGATTCTTTACCAACTGAGCTATTAGGGAAGCCCCATAGTAACTAAAAGTATTGGTCACATGCTGTACTAGAAAAGACATCTTAATAAATTAAGAGGGATTAAAATCATATGGAATATATTCTTGAAATCAACAGAATTAAATTAGAAATCAATAACAAAAGGAATCTGGAAAATCTACAAATATGTAGAATTTTTAAAATATTAAGCACATTTTCTAAATAGCCCAAAAGGTTAAATAAGAATTCACAGAGGAAGTTAAAAAATGTCTTGAACTAAATAAAAATTATAACTCAGCATATCAGATTTGTGAAATGTGGCTAAGAAAGTGTTTATGTGGACATTTAAAAAAATAAATGATTATATCAGAAGGCAAAAAGAAAAAGCGAAGACCTAAGTGTCTATATTGAGCTATGAAAAATTAAAGCTAAAGTAGTTTAGTGGAAGAAGGTAGAAGAAATCTTAAATATCATAAATCAATGCAATGGGAAATGGACAAACAGTAGGACAAATGAATAAAATTGAAAGCCAGACACAAAAGACTAGAAACTATAAGATTCCATTTTTATGAAATTCTAGAAAAGGAAAAACTACAAGCACAAAAAGTAGAAGTGTGGTTGCCTGGTGTTAAGGATTAGTTGAAAGGGAATAAGGGAATGTTTTAGAAGTGATGGAGCAGGGCCAGTCATGGTGCGACATGTGCAGTCTCATGGGACCGCACGCTCAGAAGGACTCCACCTCCAATTTAATGCTCAGTTGTCACTATTTAATTTTTTTAATAACATTTGAACAAACATAACCACATTTTTGTTCTACACTGGAACCTACAAGTTACAGAGTCAGTTCCAGATGAAACTTTTTTTGTGGTGTGTATACATTTACCAAACTCATCAAACTGTACTTTAAAAAAAAAAGAAACACTTTTATTTTCTACTGGGATGTGGTTTAACACTGTAGTGCTAGTTTCAGGGGAACAGCAAAAGGACTCAGCCATACTTATGCACGTGATATTCCCCCCTCAAACTCCCTTCCCATCCAGGCTGCCACGTAATATTGAGCAGAGTCCTTAAGTGAGTGGTTTTATTGTTTTAAATTATAAAACATGACAGAATAAAACTTTAAAATATGAGAAGAAGTAGGAGGAACAATAAGATTTTACTTTGCACATCATACTAGCAAAACAGCTGAATACACATCTGTAAGATGTATTTCCAGGAAGTATGTGTATATGTGATTTGATTAGTTAATAAAAGAAATAAGAAGTCTGCTGCTTATTGGAAGGCTACCTGGAAACATCTATTAACATCAGTAACACCTAAATATTTTAATCTAACAATTCTACTCTTGTGAATCTACTTTATAAAAAAATAATTTCCAAATGTCTATAGTTGATGACAATTATAACAGCATTGTTCATAGTAGTCAAGAACTGACAAAAAATAAATGCCCATCAATAGAGGACTGGTTTGACATATGTTGGCACATTTATGTATGAAATATTTTGTAGCAATTGAAAGTGACAGACATATTACATAATTGGGAATGACTTTTATATGCTTTGTTGAGAAAGGCAAGATACATAAAATAACCTATAAAATCTTTGCATTTTGGTGAAACAAGCAATCACACAACAGAAATCTATATATCTATCTTTATATTCGTACAGGGTTAAATTAGTACAGAGAAAACTACAGAAGGACTCTAAGGAATTGGAAAGAACATGGTATAGACATAGGTAAGAAAAGGCGAGTGTGGATTTTTGAAAAGGCCTTCTGAACAATTAATTTTATTTATCATTGCATCTCTGTATTGTATATTTTTGTAAATCAGCAATTTTAGTAATCATCAAAATGTCTCACTTTGAAGACAAACAGGCTTAAATTTACATCTAATCTCTACCATGCTGTAGTTCATTTCAGTTCAGTTCAGTCGCTCAGTTGTGTCTTACTCTTTGCGACACCATGGACTGCAGCATGCCAGGCTTTGCTGTCCATCACCAACTCCCAAAGCTTGCTCAAACTCATGTCCATTGAGTTGGTGATGCCATCCAATCATCTCATCCTCTGTTGTCCCCTTGTTCTCCCAGCTTCAATCTTTCCCAGCATCAGGGACTTTTCAAATGAGTCAGCTCTTCGCATCAGGTGGCCAAAGGATTGGAGTTTCAGCTTCAACATCAGTCCTGCCAATGAATTTTAAGGACTGATTTCATTTAGGATGGACTGGTTGGATCTCTTTGCAGTCCAAGGGACTCTCAAGAGTCTTCTCCAACACCACAATTCAAACGCATCAATTCTTTGGCACTCAGCTTTCTTTATAATCCAACTCTCACATCCATACACGCCCACTGGAAGAACAATAGCTTTGACTAGACAGACCTTTGTTGGCAAAGTAATGTCTCTGCTTTTTAATATGCTATCTAGGTTGGTCACAGCTTTTCTTCCAAGGAGCAAGCATCTTTTAATTTCATGGCTGCAGTTACCATCTGCAGTGATTTTGGAACCCGAAAAATTAGTCTCTCACTGTTTCCATTGTTTCCCTATCTGTTTGCCATGAAGTTATGGGACTGGATGCCATGATCTTCATTTCTGAATGTTGAGCTTTAAGCCAACTTATTCACTCTCCTGTTTCACTTTCATCAAAAGTCTCTTCAGTTCTTCTTCGCTTTCTGCCATAAGGGTGGTGTCATCTGCATATCTGAGGTTATTGATATTTCTCCCAGGAATCTTGTTTTAGATGTTATAGATGTATTTAAGTTGCTTAACCTCTTTTTAAACTCACCACTTATTTAGCATGTTTGTTGAGAATTAGAATAATGTCTGTAAGGTTCTTGACACCTGGAGAGATAATAAGTGCAATGAGCATTTAGTTTATCATGATAAGTACTTGGTAATACTGCCCTACTAATGCTTCCATGTCAGTCTTATAAAACATTTCAGTACCCAGCAACATGCTTTGAACATATAAGGACTGTAAATAAATGTTGAAAGAAGCATTAAACCTTGAATAATACATCAACTATTAATTGTAATGGTTAATTAACCAAAATCCTCCAGACTAGATAATAAAGGCAGATCCCAGCTTCTGATTTATTCTGATAATGAACTGTCTCTATTCTTGAAGCAGAGCAAGACTAGTGGTTCATCAGTGTTACAGTTCAGTAGTCAAAGATAAAGCCTGTGACTGTTTCAGTTTCAGTCAAAGACAAAGTTTTTGGATGTTCACGTGGAGGAATAAAAATAAAGTTCTGTAACAAGAGTGATCATATCATTCATCATCCAAACCATTTATCACATTTGAAGACTGAAGGTAAATGGGCAAGATAGGAGAAGGGAGTATGGTTAACTCACAAGATGTTGAGAAGATAGGTGTTTGGTCTAGGTGAACTAGGAACATGTACTCCTGTTCTGACATAGCCTTGCATAAGGACGAGTTGTGAGGAAACTTAATTAAGTTGAGGACTCAAAAACCTACAGAATGCTTCTGCAATAGCTTCAGCTTGTGGCCTGAATCCTACTCCAAATTTAAGAGATATTAGATATAGACTATAAAGAATATCTTCTAGGAACTGGATGATTTAAAAACCTATGATCAAAAGAAGTCCAAGTGAAAGAATTGCTCCATATTTTTTCCACTTAGGAAAGAGATGCTTACTTTGTCTTTCCTGAGTTTATTTATTAAGATTTACATGAAATGCATGACAAGAACTAAGTCTCTAGACATGAGTTGTTGGCAAAGAATGTTGTCACTTTTAACAGTGATTCAGTAATCAACACAGCTCTAGGATTACATTCAGAGAAGACAGCTAAAAGAGAGTAACAGGTAGATAGATGGAATAAACGTGAGACTTCCAGAGTATAAAAAAATGGTAGCCTGGAATGGGAATCACAGTAGTAGAATGGAAACTAAAAGATTAGGAAACTCACAGAAAATTTGGGGCAAGAAATAGTCAGGTTCCAGTTAAGAGGCTTCAGCAGAAAGTACAGGGAATTGGTATAAAAAATGGAAATTGATGCTAAGCTAAAAAGTCTATGAGTTGGAACTGTCTCCTTCATTTGATATTAGATCATCTGAAAGTGGACATCTAGAAGGACATCTGACCTTAACTCTGAAGGCCCATATGGTAAAAACCAAAGTACGTCTTGACCCAGTTCTATGCATTCTAGGTTCCTGGCTATTGAAAGCTGTTTCTTGGCACCTTTTCCTTTTGGAAATGTTCAGTTCATTGAGTGTCATATCATTACCAGATTTTGATGTAGACTTCAAATAATGAAATCCAGTAGTAAGTTCTCTAAACTGCAGTTCCTATCTGCCTGTCTTTTCTCAGGAGAGAAGGCAAATGAAAATGACCTTGCAGTCTCCTGGGACTGGCCTCCTGTTGGCAGACAATCAGACAGCAGAGCTAGGTGCCATGTGCCATCAAGTCCTCTGAAAACTTTTAAATGAAGGGCTCAAGATTTCTTCTCTCCTTCCAAGTGTGTTCCTGAATTTATTGTGAATGAAGATATATTCAAAGTCAGATTTATCTATGCCTGATGGACTTGAGCTGACACGGCTTTCATCTCATCTACCTGGCAGCCATGGTTGGGAAGCTCTAGTTTGAATAAGACAAAAAGCTCATTGCCCACGAAAGAAGGGACAGTGAGCTTGCCATCCGAGTAAGACTAGACCTTCCGACTGTTGTTACAGTGGGGATGGCAATTCATTCTTAGAATAGAGTTGTGGAGAATTTTTAGTTCTCTTTTGCATCCATTCCATACCTTCCTCTGCAAGGAAGGGACTTATCATTCAATAATAGTGTACTAATAATTAAAGTTTGGAACATTATTTGAAATTATATGAATTTTATTTTAAGTTTGTTTTTTTTTAACTCTGGCATTCTGGTTATCTAATAGGAAATCAATTAAAAGTGTAGGTTATTTGCTATTTTTTATGATGTAACTTTTACACATGTTTTCATTTTAAAAAATAATCACTATAAAAATAGTAATAGAAACAAGAGAAAATAAAAACCTGAAATCCTACTTCAGTAATTTTTATCAGTATAATTTTGATATATGTCATTTCAATACTCTTTTTACTTATAAATAAGTTAATTTTATCAAGTTGGGATTATTGAATATAGCTTTTAAAAATAAAAATGTATGTTGTTTTTCAAAATAACATATATTCAATGTTTTTATTTATCAGTATATTCTTAGAAAAGTTTATTACAAGTGATGGGTTATACACACATATATTCCTTTGCTTATTCCTATTTTATTTCACTAAGATGGAAATAAGGGATTTTTTTTTTGAAAAGCCATCAGGAATCTACAAGAACAAAAATAGCTCAAAAAGAGGCAAATGCAGCCAACTTTTGGAAGTTGAAACAGATGGGTGGGTGGTAACTGATTTAGCAAATACAAGAAAGCAGAATCCTACATTGGCAGCGGGGAATCCCAGACAGGCATAAGAACTGACAATGCCAACTACCTCTAAATAGAAGTGAAGGTGAAATTAAAGTGAGAAGCTGTGTCAAAGTCGGCTATACCCCCTCAGCTGTTTCTTGCCATACTTAAGCAGATTTTGGACTCTTCCTTACTTGAGATTTATGCTCCTGAAGAGGATAATTGAGGGTCTTGGCACTTGAGAAATACAGAGACAGGTATAGTTGGGGTACATCCCAAAGTGGAAATGGAGAAATAACTGTAGGTTTAAATAATGAATGATGAGATTCCTAGCTTTTGTATGTGTTCCTACTATCACGCAGGTGCCCAGGCTAAGCACTCTGGAAGGGAAATTGAGAAATTCTTTTCTAGAGAATCTGAGAAGCCATGAGGAAATATATAACAATATTTATAGTAGAGTTATCCACACACACACACAAAAAAAACCAGTTCCAACAGATAACACAACAGTGAAACCATAGTAAACAAACCCCAAGTACATTCATAGTTTAAGATCAGTGTTTTAATCTCCTAATCTTAAATGTGAGCAGTCAACCAAGGATTACCTGCCATCTAATGAAATCCTCCAAACATGAAAGATGGAAAACAAACAGAAAGAAAAAAAAAAGACAATGTGGAATAAACAGACTCTGCAGGAAAAGAACACTTTGCTTCAACTTTTATCTTGAAAAGTGTCAAACCTAAAGAAAAGCAGAATAAATAGTGTAGTGAATATTTTACCACATCTGTGCTTGACCTCTCTCTCCTCACCCTTTTCAAGTGCTGAATTTCACTCCTAAATAATTCTGCATATATTTCCTAAAAGTAAGAGCTTTCTCTATATAATGTCCTTTCACATCTAAAAATTGATAATAATTCTATATTATTAATCTTCCATATTACCCCACAAGTGATTTTTATTGGTGCTTCATTTTTATTCCATTTCATGAATTGCATTTTGTGTGTGTGTCTCTTAAACACTTTACTATAGAACGGTTCCTATGTCTTTTGTTCTTCACAACATTTAATATTTTGATGAGTTCAAATCAGTTGCCTTGCAGACAGAACATCCTACGTTCTAGATTTGATTTGTTTCATCATGATCTCATTTTACTTCTTGTATTTCCTGAAAACAGGTCTACTTTATAAATGATGTTATTTTATATTCTTATTATATCATGTTAAAAGAGCACATAAATTTAGATTGGTCCACCAATAAGAATAATTAATGAGGCTAAATGTGACCACTTAGTGAAGGTGGTTAACCAGATCTAAGAAGAGAAATCTGAAGGAAAGAAGCTATAATTGACATCCTAAAAAAGACAAAGTAAGATTTCACAATCATGAACTAAGAAGATAAGGCTTTTACAAGTATCAAAGAACACCGAAAAACTCTTTAGAAATAAATGCGCAATGGTAAATATGCAAAAGTCAGTAGAACGTGTGGAAAATAAAGTTGAGGGAATCACCTAGAAAGGGGCTTCCCCAGTGGTTCAGCAATAAGGAATCCACTTGCAATCAGGAGACGCAGGACACATGAGTTCGCTCCCTGGGTTGAGAAGATCCCCTGGAGAAGGAAATGGCCTCCCACTCCAGTATTCTTGTCTGGGAAATCTCATGGACTTGGCGGAGCCTGGCGGGCTGCAATCCTTGGGGTTTCAAAGAGTCAGACACAACTGAGCACACAGTCACCTAGAAAGTGGGGCAAAGCTGGAGAGAGACTTAGAAGAAAATAAGAGAGATAATGTAAGAAAGTTAGAAGAGTCTAGGAGACCCAGGAGCTCCAAATATGGCTAACAGTACTTCTAATCTGAGTAAAAAAAAAGTGAAGGTGATAAAATTATTAACAAGATAAATTCAAAAAATTCCCCGGAGTTGAAAGATGTGCTTCTAGATGGAAAATGTCACTAAGGAAGGACCCAGCATTACGCATGATGCTATTTTTTCTCTATATTTGCTCCATTAACCTGTCTTATCATACACATGTGATTTTATTTATTGTAACAAATATGTCAGTGCTTGCAAGGGTATGTCCCTCTTCAATATTTTTGTTCAAAAATTTTTATTATTTTTATTCATGTCAATTTCATCATGTTTTGATTAAGTTGCATAAATGTGTATAGATATCTGAGTTTATTTTATCTTTACAATGGTAAGGTTTCCTATTCAAAGTTATTCATTACATACAATCAAGTCATCTTTTCTATTCTCTGCTATTTTTCCCTGAGTGATTTGTCAATAAACTCTAAGTTTTTTGCTAGTTTAATTCCTAGAAACGTTTTAACCTTTTTTTTCATAAATAGTATTTGTTTGCCATAACAATTTCTGTATATATACCTTCAGTTCAGTTCAATCGTTCAATAGTGTCTGACTCTTTGCAACCCTATGGACTGCAGCACGCCAGTCTTCCCTATCCATCATCAACTCCCGGAGCTTGCTCAAACTCATGTCCATCGAGTTGGTGGTGCCATCCAACCATCTCATCCTCTGTCAGCCCCTTCTCCTCCTGCCTTCAATCTTTTCCAGCATCCGGGTCTTTTCAAATGAGTCAGTTCTTCACATCAGGTAGCTAAAGGATTGGAGTTTCAGCTTCAGCATCAGTCATTCCAATGAATATTAGGATTGATTTCCTTTAGGATTGACTGGTTGGATCTCCCTGAAGTCCAAGGGATTCTCAAGAGTGTTCTTCAATACCACAATTCAAAAGCATCAATTCTTCAGCACTCAGCTTTTTTTTTTTTTTTTGAATCCAACTCTCACTATACTCTTACAATTATAAGGTATATAATTGATACCTTAGATAGATATTTAAAAGCAAAGCAGAGGCCAGCAGGCAGAAGACTGTAAGCAGCCCTGGTGGGTGGTGGGTGGATGCTTTCTGAGCAAACTAGCATTAAATTTGCATATCCCAAACAAGAGCCCAGACTTCCCCAGTGATGCAGACAGTAAGAATGAGCCTGCAGTGAGGGAGAGCCAGGTTCAATCCCTGGGTTGGGAAGATCCCCTGGAGAAGGAAGTGGCTACCCACTTCAGTATTCTTTCCTGGAGAATTCCAGGGGCAGAAGGACCTGGTGGGCTATAGTCCCTGGGTTCTCAAGATGTCAGACATGACTGAGCGACTAATACTTTCACTTTCAAACTAGAGCCCAGATCTCATCTGGACTGGTATTAAGGTCCCAGATGGTTCCAGTCTATGGGAGTATGGATGATTTAGTAGCCTGGTTGTGATAATGTCAAGCATTTCATGATTGGTTTAGAGGTTGAATTGCAAAAGTAGTAACTGAGGTAAGACCTTTCTCCTATTAAAGGACAATTGAAGGATGTCCAGGGCTCTTGCATCATGTGACTTCACTTAGCTTAACATGGAAAATTATTGCTCTACAAATCCAAGTCTTATTTTGATATCCTTCTGTGCAACCCTTTGAAACAAAGTGGTGTAGTATGTCCAAATAAAACTGCTAATTTGGGAAACGTGCAAAATCATCTTAAAATGTCTTTCTTAATATTTATTTTTAAAATTGAATTTAGTATTACTTAGCTGAAAAAGCAAAAGTATATAGAAAAAGCTCCTAGAAAAACCAACACCAAGTAACAATTTCTTACTAATTCCAAACTGTAAACACTCCTAGCCTTTTCTTTTTCCTTGAAAATTCCAGAAAGGGAAATGCTTAGCTTATTTTCTTGCTTTTTTTACTTAAACTACGGATTAAAAGACTTTTAATTTTGGTTATCTCAACTGCTTTCTTTATTTGAATACCTCTATAGCTAATGCACCCAGAGGGATATCAGGTTTCTGAAGTCCTAGGTGTTCCATTTCAAAGAGCCTCATTGTACATAAGCATTGAGCTTTATTGTAGCACGATTCTGTGTAAATAATTTCCACTTTCTATGAGCAGGATATAGTCCTGGCAGGGAGTCTATTTGGCATGGATATTCTAAATTTAATCTCATTTCCAGTCTCTTTTATGAAATTCATCTATTTAAGCTTCCTATTTCTTTCTACCAGGGTCAGTTTTGCTAAACAACAATTTTCTAGGAAAATATTTTCTTTAAGTTTCCATATATGTTGCACTAAAATTGTCTATAATATTTTTATGTACATCTAAATTTATATCTTCTGTCTCTGTGGCTGTGTCTCCTTTCTTATCTAATAGTCAATATTCTGTGTCTTCTCCCTTTATTGTTCATTAGATTTGTTAGCATCTAAACAGAGAAGAGCTCTTAAAGGAGGAGTTACACAAGAGAGCTCTGATGAGAATCAGACACTCCTTCCATAGTAGTCACGTGTCAGAGAACAATGAGGTGGATTCTACTGACTTTTCAGAATTCTCTACACTACCAAGTTGTTATTTATATGGCAATGCCCAGGAGGAGATACACCCTTCTCCTATATGCTGCTCTGTGGAAAATGAGGAATTCACTATGTAAAAAGATAGGCTGTGACTATTCAAATATACAATTGAATCAACATTTTTTTATTAGAGAAAATACTTTATGCTCATATATGTTCTTGAAAATTAAGTAAAATAAAATCAATGTGAAGTAATGTTGGGCTAGAGAGACTAACTATGTCTATGATTTTGAGTATGTGCCTTAAGTCCATAAGCATGGAAAACTAATGTGTTCAACTGCACATGATTCTAGATGCTTCTGGACTTTATCCCTTTGATTGCCTGATAGACAAGTGCTAGGAGGAGGAAGAACAGATTCTCAGGCTCCTTGAATCCCAGACACATTTCTTTCTAAATCACTGTCATTATCCAGGTCCAGAAAGTCTGAATACGGTGATGAGAGGAGGAGTTGAGGAAAGAGAGAGAAAGGGCAAGAATATTCAAGATTGAATGTATGAGAATGGAGACCAACATGAAGAAGGAAAAAAATAGACAATTGTAGAAGAGTACACATATAACTTGTTGGAACACCAGTAGTATTCCTTGAAAGGCTAGGGGAATTCCAAATCAAAAAAAGTATTAGCCTGGCTTCTGAGAATACAGAAAAGGAGACTGAAGGGGATAGAGCTGCCCTGCATCTACCAAGAAGCATGAGATATAAAGAGTGTAAGATGACTTACCTTAGGACAGCTCCTTTGATTTCCCCAAAACCAGTATGAGGTTGAGAGTATAAAAGAGAATCCTTATATTTTGAGTTCTGGGACCCATTCAAAACCATGAAATCATTAAAGCTTTACATTTCTTTAAAAAGTGCAATAAGATATTCTTATGATCACCCTGAATTGAATCACGAAACCAGGAAGATTTGGCTGGTTTCTATTTCCCTGAGATTAGCAAGAAGAATTAACTGATGAGGATGGAGAGATGTTTATCTTACAGGCAATGACCATGTGTCAGAGTTGCATCAGGGACTTTCTGCCCCAGGGTAAGAAGAGGCAGTAAATAATCCCCAAATGTCCTTTCAGCTCTGAACTCTATGTTTCTAATTCAGTCATATACATGTGGCCTCACGTCATCTTTCTCTTCCACAAATATGAAAATAAATCTTTTTGAAAAGAGGATTTTTCCTAAATTAAAACAAAAAGTGAAACTAGAACACAGAATGTGTCAAGGCTGTTTATTGTCACCCTGCTTATTTAATTTGTATGCAGAGTACATCATGTGAAATGCTGGGCTGAATCACAAACTGGAATCAAGATTGCCAGGAGAAATATCAACAACCTCAAATATGTAGAAGATACCACTCTAATGACATAAAGTGAACAGCAACTGAAGACCCTCTTGATGAGCATGAAAGAGGAGAGTGAAAAAGCTGGCTTAAAACTCAACAGTCAAAAAACTAGGATCATGGTATCCAGTCCCATCACTTCATGACAAATAGATGGGGGGAAAGTGGAAACAGTGACAAACTTTATTTTCCTGTGCTCCAAGATCACTGTGGACATTGACTGCAGCCACGAAATTGAAAGATGCTTGTTCCTTAGAAGACAAGCTATGACAAATCTAGACAGCCTATTAAAAAGCAGAGATATCACTTTGCCAACAAAGATCCATATAGTCAAAGCTATGGTTTTTCCAGTAGTCATGTAAGGATGTGAGAGTTGGACCATAAAGAAGGCTGAGCATTAGAGAATTCATGCTTTTGAATTGTAGTGTTGGAGAAGACACTTGAAAGTCCCTTGACAACAAGGAGATCAAACTAGTCAATCCTGAAGGAAATCAACCCTGAATATTCACTGGAAGGACTGATGCAGAAGCTGAAGCTCCAATCCTTTGGCCACCTGATGTGAAGAGCCGACTCATTGGGAAAGACTGATGCTGGGAAAGATTGAGGGCAGGAGGAGAAGGAGGTGACAGGATAAGACGGTTGGACGGCATCACCAACTCAATGGACATGACTTTGAGCAAACTCTGGGAGATAGTGAAGGACTGGAGTGCTGCAGTCCATGGGCTCGCAAAGAGTTGGACACATCTTAGAGACCGAACAACAACAGGAACACACAATAATTTTTATGATCCATCTATGATGTCATTGTTAATATGGTGGTTCCCACTCCTGTACAGACTTTTCTCCTCCCTTTCTTATGAAGGAGAAGAAAACTGACCTGGAAATTTTTAGGCTTCTATAATTATTATATATTAACAGATACCACATTTTATGATACTGCAAAATAGTATCATTATCTATCTTTATACACAAATATTTGGAGCAGAATTAGTAGAATATCATGCTTTGCCTTTTAGTAGTTTTATATTTAGTTGTATATATATGTATCTGCTCCTAAGGACAGGTCTTGACCACTTTCCAAGCCTAGAATCTAGAATTCCTCAGTGCAATAAGTTTGGTTGAATAAACTTCAATCAGCTTTATAAACGTATGTTTCCTCTATTTAGTAAGTAAAATTCTACAGATGCCTCAAAACATTTCATTCATGCCTAAATTGGCAAGAATGTTCTCCTTCCTTTTGGCAAATATCCTTCTCACTGGGGTTTGTGCAGAACTAATGCCAAACTTACTTACTGTGGTTAGCTTGTGTTTGTGAAACAAGCTTATCATCCACAATGAACACATGGCTTTTAGACATAGGAATTAATCAGTGCTGGAGAGACAGGCTCCTGGCTTAGATTCTGGGCTTCCTGCTTGCATAAGCTTGCTTTTGGGATCTATTACACAAAGCAGAATCCAGGGCTGCAGAGCACAGAATCCCACGCACAGTTCTCTGTCAGCCTTAAACTTTGCAGAAAATGTCTGTTTTGAGTAGAAAATAGTGAGAAACACGGATGGATAGATAAAACTGAGTTAGGAATATGGCTATTTCACAGGGCTAATATGAAAAGCAAATAGAATATTAAATGTGAAAACACTTTAATAATGTGTGTTCTACCTTACTTAAAAAGAAGTTAAAATTGTTTATGCTGCTGCTACGTCGCTTTAGTCGTGTCCGACTCTGTGCAACCCCATAGACTGCAGCCCACCAGGCTTCCCATCCCTGGGATTCTCCAGGCAAGAACACTGGAGTGGGTTGCCATTTCCTTCTCCAGTGAAAATTGTTTATAGTGACACATAAAATATGGCAAGATATCCTAAATTTGAAATTGATGAGAAAAAAAAAGTGCACAAAAACATGTAAGGTATCCAAGAAAGAAGCTTAATATAAGCTTTGTGTCCTTGCTATTGGTTTTCGACAAAATCAGATTTTATCATTTTATCTGTTAACACATAGAAGAATATCTGATCGATACGGCAGTGCACAATGTCCATATAATTAAATTGCTTAAGAGAAGCACAGTTGTTGCCCAGGTTATGGTAGTAAGAAGTTTCTTCCCTGGGTCTTCCAAAATAGAGCAATCTTGGCTACAGTGAGCAAAACACCCTCCTTAACAACTTACCAACATTTTCATAGCCTGACTGTGCCACGTTGTGATCCATCCAGGCTATTCTGGAAGGGCCAATGATATGCACAAGGTTTGCAGGTCTGTGCTGGTTTGCCTCTGGCATCCATACTGAGATGCCAGGAGAAAATGAACTGATTGTTGTTAAAACACTTTGTAAAGTAGAAAGCAAAGTAGTATGTAAATGCAGGATACAATCATTTTCACTGTCATCATGACTCTGCAAGCCAGGTGGTGAATTTGAGACTCAATCCAATCAGCACTAGGAAATCTACAATATTGTTAACAAGGAAGGCTATAGTAAACCTTGTTTTCCTTTTGTTTCTCTTTTGCTGGGAAGCAATTTTCCTCCTGAATAGGTATCAGTCTTCCATAGAAGTATCTAAACGAGGACAGCAATCACTGATTTTACATACAAGCGCTAAGGTAATGACTCAGAAATTCTGGATTTCTTCCCTATCAGGGACAGGCAGATTTTCACAGTAAGGACAGATAATTTATTTGTGCAACAAAAGCAGAAAGTAGAAAATTTAAAATACTGAATACTTTAGAATGCTATCTGCATATTTAAATGTAGCTATATGTGATATTTTAGAAAGCACCAGTAATGGAAACCAAATATAGATATTGTGCTGTAATGACATCTGTCACCAGGGTTCCTTGTTTCAATTTTTTACGAGAATTGCCTATATAGTATTGACATTAATGCAAGATACGTCTTTTTAAATTACATGTCTTCTCTCTCTAAAGATACCACCCTTTTTACTCTTACATTTACCTGGACTAGAAAGGAAGAGTTTCATTTGTTTGTTTGCTTTTTTAAAATTTTAAATGACTTTTTCTCAGTTACTGAATAGAAAGGGACAAAAAAAAATGTTTCTTATGTATTTACTAAATATATTTTAGGTCTTTACTATGAACCAGGCGCTAGGTCTAAAACTGTCATCATGTAAAATAACAATAATAGCAAAAATAATCAGCCAAGTACCGTTCTCTATAGCATATAGAGTACTAAGTTCTCTATATGCATTATCTCATTTTAGCATCATGGAAAGCCTATGAACAGTCACTGTTATCATTTCCATTTAACAGATGAAAAAATGATGCACAGAGAGGGTAACTAACTTTTCAAAAGTCACAGAGCTAGTTAGCTACAAAAATGACTATATGGTTTTATTTTGACTCTGCAGTTTAAGCTTTTAACTATGATGATAAAGAGGCATATGACTTCCTGATATAAACTCAGAAATAGAAAGAACAAGTGGTAGGATATGAAGAAACTTGGGGAATATAGCATTTTGGGGGAGGACAATTCCAGTATCATAAAAAAACTCTGTGGAGAAGATTTAAGCTGATTCCCAAAGATCGTGCAAGATTAAGTCTAGTGAAGGAGCAGTGGGGAAAGAGGAGAGGGTATTCCAGATAAAGCAAATGGCATATCTCTGCCATAGCTAAGCACTAGATCTAAATTTAGGATAAGATACAGTGGAGAAAGCAGTAATGTAAAAAAAGAAATAAGCTAAACAACCCAGTGTCTATAAAGAAATGTAGTGCATTGTCAAGGCAATCATTGAAAGCAAAACAGTAGTCCATTAGTGAGAAAAATAAGATGACATTTCATTATATTGAGATTTAGAGAAATAAATTATATTTTATTCTTCTTCTCCTCTATGATGTATATTACACATTTATTCATTCTCAATAGAGCTTAAAGTGCCTTGAAGGACTTTCTCACCTCCAGCAGCTTATCCTTCTGCTTTATTTAGTAGTCTTATCCACTGACACTTGAAATATTGTTCTAATTAAAGTGCTGGCACTTTAGGGGTGCTGTGAAATTTCTCCTAGAAAAGGGCCCTCTTGTCTTTCTCATTATGAAACCAGGAAAAAGGTTTAGGGACTCATCAAATTTCAAATCTTTTTAAAGCCTCTAGCAATTCATCCTGTAATCATTCCCATGAATGACTGTCAGATCTGGGGTTAGAAATCACCATGCTCGATCTAAAGGTTAGCTTTTTCAGCATTTTTATGCTTTTCAAAATTTCCATAAGATGATAAATGCTGAAGGATCAGTAAGCTCAACAGCTTGGACACCCACTGCTGCCACACAGGCGTGTGAAATGCCTCCATCTGACTCAGAATTAGAGATGTAAAATTGTCATCTAGCTCAGGATTAGAGCTTGGCATTAAATGTATTTATAATTTGTGTTAGCAGAAACTGTGGGCTTGGAAAATCTTTGCTGGAAAACTGGAATTCTTCAAAGAAATTCCAACAAGCAAAAAGGGATCTGAGCAGAATATGTACATATGGAGGAAATAGTCCATCTGCTGATCATCTTCAAATTACTTATATATAGCTACAGCTATTTTAGTCAAAAGTCAACAATACCTTGCATCCTTATTTACATAGGGAAGCAATCCTGTGGTTTTATCTCTTTCTACTCCCCACTGCTGAAACTCCATCCTTACTTTTTTCTAATCAGTTGTCTAATTTGTATATCGACACAGCACAAATTCATTTAAGAAATATTTGTGATATGCCTATTATAAAAAAGGCAAACTACTAGAAAAGTGAGTATATAATTATGAACAAAATATATGGTTCAAGCAAACTGAAGGACACTGTGAAGCCCCTGCATTGGGACAGACCCTAGTATATTCAAGAACATGAAAGGAACCCCATTCCCTGTTGCCTCATGAAGATGATGAAGATGGACATGAAATAAGGCTGGAGAAAAGGCAGAGCCAGAGCGCAAAAGCTAGATTCCCCTACCTGCCACACCTGTAACCAGTGAGACAAAATGCAACTTGTTAATCAAGATAAAACTTTAGTAGAAAATGTAAAGCTAAAAAATGAGGTCTCGTCTAAATTCCAGTTATTTCATATACAACTTTCTAATCAATTACATTTCAGACTTTGATTTATAGTTGGGATTAATTTGTGTAGTTTTGGAAAGAAGTACAATTAGCGCTAAAATGTAATGTACTGGGAGAGATGGCTCTTCCTGTCATGGTGAGGTAGATCGCTTGTCACTGGTGTTTTGAATTCAACATTTGAAAAATGACATATGATGTTTATTTTTCTATTTTGGTGGTTGGATTTTTATTTGGCCAAATAAGGTCATTTCAAATAAAACAACCTGTCGTTTCACAAAATGAAGGAAAATTTTACAACAAAAATTGGGAAAGGTATCATTTCAGAATCTTAAAATTAGATTACTTTTATGGCAAGTTAATGAAATGTCTTTATTTTTCTCGTTTCCCTCCAAACCCAGTATATCCTCTCCATTGACCAATGGGCCACATTTAGTAGGTATTAAGATACATGGTATTCCATGAGGATTCAGGCAATGAAATTATGAGTTATATATCCTAAATTTTGATGTGTAACTCTCAGTATAAAATGTTCGTGTAAAATTCTAGTAATGTGTCGGTTCCTTAAGTAGACATCACGTTCTCTGAGAATTGGCAGAAAGCTGGTTCACTGGGCATGGTGTTGGAGCTCCAAGTAGCCCTTAGGTGGAGACAAATTGGGAAATTAGCATGAAAAATACCACTTAATAAGAATGTGCTTTAAGAACACCAGAATCAAAATGAGGTACTTGCTGTAAAATACATGGAATTCAGCAGATGGCAGGAATCCTAAGACATGCTGAGTCTCATGAAGAGCAGTTGGTTCATAAGAATGTAATACTATTTTACCAAGAGCAAAGATTTAGCAGAAACAGCCCTGCTTGGCTTAAACAAGGGACCTTGCAAGTCTCTCAGCTGGAGACTTGTCTAGGGTTTTCCCTGATTTTGTGTTTAATTGCTATAGCTCAGTACTATGTGCTTGGAACCAATCATTCTGTGACTGACATTTAAACTGGCTTAGTTGTAATGGTATCTTTCTTCTTGAAGGGAAGTATCCTTTGTAGAAGAGCATGTCTTCTGACCTAATGCAAAGCTGACAAAAGGTATGACTCTTATGACTTTTATGAGGTTAGATTAATTAGAAATATACACACACACACACACACACATATATATATATGTAATTTCTCAGGTTTCTTATACTCAAAGCTCCTTGTGTTTGCAAAGGAATTGAGGCTTTGAATTTATCAATGCCATTAATTGTTTCTTCTCTCTACAGACCTGACCAAAAATTTTCTCCTCCTGGTTTTCTCTGTTCTCTCTCTTGGAATCCAATTGTTCAGCTATTTTAACTTGACCCCGTAAATACCTTATTTTCTTCTTTCTAATTTTTCTACTATTTGCTTTATTGGTCCATTCCATTTGAGAATTTTGCATCTTATTTATTTATAAATATTTATAAATGTATAAATATAATACTGAATTATACAAATCTGCCATCATATTCTTACTTTCTAAAGTTTTTAAAGTAAATCCTATAATTTTTACAACATTATCTTTTATTTCATGGATCCAATCATTTTTTTAAATCTCTGAGCATCTGTGGTCATTCAGTTAATCTAATTTGGAACTGTTTTTCCCAAAATTCCCTTTCCTTTATTGTCCTTGGTTAGAGTTGCCAGTTCACCAAGTGCAGCTCACAAATGTTATCCTTGATCTGTTGGCTACTCTGGGTAGCCAGGCTATAAATCCTCTAATTTCTGCCAAATCTCTTTCTTCAAATTCTCGAAGTCCCAGTCTCAGCACAAATGCAGTTCATGGCAAATAGTACCAACTTTTCTGCAGGAAGTGGACCATTGATGCTGGAGGCGATTAGTCAGGTTATACTTTTCCCTCATGGTTCTAGTTTGCTTTGCTGTCTTCTGCTCCTCATTCAACTTTTATTCCCAACTGCTAACACTTCTGACCAGAATTTAGCTCCACAAGAGATGCAGAGGCAACAGTTTTCCATAGACATGTCCTTCTTTCGTAATAGTGTAAGGACTAATGTCTGCAACAGAAGGCTTTTCTACCTCGCTGGTTGTGGTTCTGCTGCCCTGCATGAACTCTGTGTCCTTTTGGAAGATAGAGAGGAAAAATGAAAAAGATCTAAGACTGGGAACTGACCAGAGAAACTGAACACTATTTATTATTCAAATATAAACAGCAAATATTGATGTAAGCAAGGGGTCTGTTAACTAAATTCTGAAGATAGGAAACAGGCTTCTAAATTCTCATTTTTCATATTAGGATATTAAGAGATAATATCTAAATCTGAAAATAGGGATATATTAATATAAATGTTGGCTATAATCAGTAAGGTGGTAAAACTGACCGTGAGATGAAGGAGGAGGGACAGATTTGCCCATACACACAAAGCAAAAACAGTGGAAAAATAGGACAGTTTAAAACCAACTGGCATGTATAAAACATCACAGAGGATAAATATATGATTCTCTGTATAATTTGCATTGTTGAAGTATAATTTGCTTTACACAAGCTTGGAAGAAAAGCGGTTAGCACAAAAAAAAAAAAAAAAAATTCCAATGAAATTGATATATCAGTACAAGAAGAGGAATTAACGAGCCCAATTTAGTCATGAATGTGGATAGGACCATGAGGTCACTCAGGTAGTAGTGAAAATTAAAGGGGAGTCAGTGTAAGATCTAATGGGGAAAAGGAGAGCTTCTTGTTATTGCTGCTGTTGTTTTCAGTAAAGAGGGAACTGCAAGCATGCAAATGCGATTATTTCTAGCGCTCTCCAGTCTGTTGTTTCCCTAGCTCAGTTCCTTGTGTGTTTAAATAAATCAGTGCAGGCATATTTGTGTTACTTTGCCTCTTCTATTTCTCTATCAGCTAATATCTATGTATAAGCTGTTTTGTTTTGTTTTTTAATTAGGAGTCATAGATGTTCACTATCTTGGCAAGTCCTAACAGGGTTCCTTCCAGAATGTAGCAGCCTTAACTGCTTTCCCTAGTCTTCATGTACACAACAGTAGCCTGGGACCCCAAACCCTCACCCTATAGCAGGGAATTTATAGCAGGGAATACTGCTATAAGTACCCAAAGAAACAATAAAAGAATTGAAAGTAGCTGACTGTGGAGAAGAAGATCTGTGTAGATGGGACAGGAATGTAATAGGGGAATACTCTTTTTTGTTGTTATGGCTGTTAAGTCATGTCCCACTCTTTGCAACCCCATGGACTGTAGCATGCCAGGCTCCTCTGTTCTCTACTGTCTCCTAGAATCTGCTCAAATTGATGTCCATTGAGTCAGTAATGCTATCTAAACATTTCATTCTCTGCTGCCCACTTCTTCTTTTGCCTTCTTTCCTTCCCAGCATCAGGGTCTTTCTTTTCAATAAGTCAGCTCTTGGCATCAGGTGGCCAGAGTACTAGAGTTTCAGCTTGAGCATCACTTTTTCCAATGAATAGTCAGGTTGATTTCCTTTAGGATTAACTGGTTTGATCTCCTTACAGCCCAAGGGACTCTCAAGAGTCTTCTCCAGCACTACAGTTTGAAAGCATCAATTCTCATAAGAATTGATGACTTATGATCGACTGGTTTGATCTCCTTACAGCCCAATCAATATTTTGATTGATAATTTGATATTTTGATAATTGATAAATTGATATTTATTATAAATTGATAATTTATAAATCCTTTAGGATAGACTGGTTTGATCTCCTTACAGCCCAAGGGACTCTCAAGAGTCTTCTCCAGCACCACAGTTTGAAAGCATCAATTCTCATAAGAATTGATGAGACTCTTATGAGAATTGATGAGTCTCAATTCTTATGAGACTCCTAAAAGCATGTATTTGGTTATGCACAGATAGTACTTTAGTAAAAATTTAAAAATGCATTTCAAAGGATAATATAAAAATATAAAATAAACATGCAAAATTACCTCAGATGACAGAAAATAGTAAGTACATATCTCAAACATTCTGAGAGAAACCTACTTTCAATCTAGATTCCTATACCTAATTAAACTACTAATCAAGCATAAGGACAGAATAAAGTTATTTTTAAACACCTACATATTTATAAAGTTATCTTCCCATAAATCTTTCCTTAGGAAAATATTGGAGGATGTATTACCAAACTAGAAGAGGCAGAGGAATGGGGTAGAGGAACGAATGAATCCAATTCAAGAGGGTGGTGGAGAGAAGGCTGAAGATGGCAGCAATACAGTGAGCCTAGAGAAAAACCAGTCTAGACAGAAAAGGGAAAATAGAGAAAAATAATTGTGAATATTGACAATATGCAGACTCTAGATGCTTTAAATTAAACACTAGAGAAACTCACCCATAAATTTCCAGCAACAATACACATGGCATATTAAAAGCCCAGACCTGCCCTGGAGAAGTTTGGCACTGTTATACAGCACCTACATTATTGATCAGCCTCAGAAATGTCATTTGGAAAGCAAAACAAACTTATCTGGCTGTCTGCCCCTGCTGTATCTACACAGTGAAGGGTTTTTATGTGGCCATTAAAAAGAATGAGGTGTATCTATATTCACTGATATGGAATAATAACCTTGATAAACTAGGAATAACAACAATAATAAACAGACCTGGGAAGCCTAATTTGGATGTAACTTGATTGGCTATTAGCTGTTGGCTTCCAGCCAGTCCAAAGGTGGGTGAACTAAAGTCCTTATCTTAGAAAGAGATGTGAGAAGAGAGTAAGGCCTAGCATCAAAATGACTGGAAACTCCAGTTTGTTTGGGAAGCAGAGAGCAGGAACCTATGGCTCCTAACTTTGCTTGGCCAAACCCCTCTTGATCAGTTTGGAAAAACAGGAGGCAAATAGATGGCTGGAATTCTTGGCACTTTATTGAATAGTTTAGCCAGCAACAGGGGTCAGAATTTAAACTGGATATTTAAGTGGAAACAGAAAATGGCCGCAGGGCAAGGGTGAATTTAAACTGAGAAAGATTAAGCCCTGAAGACTCACTGAAGGCTAATTTCTATAGTCTCACCCCAGTCATTTTCTTAAACCCACTGTTCATGCAATCTTGAATTTTACTGACTTGTATTTTGAACTCTATTTACCATGCTGAGGGTTTTCATATATTTTTAAATGAAAAATGCAAGATCCCAAGTGTTATATATAATAGTATGCAATAATTTGTGTTATAAATAGAATATTTGAAGACACATACACAGGCAGGTACATATATGCTCCCAGCTGTTTGGAGAAGGAGAAGAAACTAATAACAGCAGGTAGAACTGAAGCACAATGATGGGAAGGAGACTTATATTTCTTGCACACATTTTAGTCCTGTTTAAATTTTAATTATTTACCAATTACCTATAATACTTGCTAAATATAATTTTAGTTTAAAAAAAAAAAAAAAGAAAAGTCCAAAGGACAAGTCATCAAAATGTTTTAAAAGATCAAAATGTTTTAAGAGTGTAAAGGGTTGTGAAAGAAAGTTGATTATGGATGACTGTAGGCTGCTACAAAAAGGGAGAATTTCAGAGTAATGATTAGATAAAGAAGGCTGCATGATATTTGGCAAAACTAATACAATTATGTAAAGTTTAAAAATAAAATAAAATTTAAAAAAAAAAAGAAAAATTGAAGAAAAAAAAAAAAAAAAGAAGGCTGCATGAGATGAAGGGGATGAAGGGGAGGAAATTCTTAACACAAGAATTAAAACATTGTAAATAATGAAATTTGCATAATAAATATTTGGGATTTTTCTTTAAATAACACCTGAATTCACCCTGCTTGGGGAAAATGCAGATTTCACGGTAAAATTCAGGATAAAGGAAACAAACTTTTACTTGGATTAAAAAAAAAACAAAATTTTATCTGGTAAAGAAATTATTTTCTTCAATCCTACCATATTTCTATAGTAAGCCTGCTTTACAACATTGTAAGATTTCTTTTCTTTTCTATCAAATTTCTTCCTACATTCCACTCACAGCATTCACCTCATAACACAACGTTCAGAAGACAAATCTGTCCAATAGTCATTGATTAAATAGAACTTAATAGGAAAACAAAATGGCTCTCATCTTGAAACTCAACTGGATCTCCACTCATCTCCTCTGTGCTCCAGCTCAACTCTCAAGCCTTCCTAAAGAATCCACAAATAACTAAAATGGCTTCCTCTGACCACCCCCATCAGGCTGCTCAACACATCCTGACACAATCAGCCTCTTTGCTAGCTGCCGACATCTGAAAATAAAACTCGGTCTTTCCAGATTTTCCTTCCCCTCTTCTTTTTCTAATATATCTGTTTTTGCCCTTGTGATTGACAACAGCCTATTTCTCCTTCATATATGTAAGTAAATTATTAGCACGCATAAAACTAACTCAACATCTGAGTTTTCCTTTGACAATTTCTCCAGTTTCTAGTGAAGCGTTGTTGACTTGAATTCTAAAATGGTAGCCAGTAGAATTGTGTACCTTAAGGTCTAAATTGTGCCCTTTAAGGGGCTCAGTTTCTCTTGGCTTCTCTGGTTGAATCTCATATGCAGTGATTCAATACTTCAGATCTACCATGCTAAGCACATTTCTTGGTATAGTTTATTTCTGATTATAATTCTGATTGTTTCCATTGTTGACAAAAGTAATGTGGCCGTTGACACTACAGCCTGAGCAACTGGAGATTTCTATCAGGTGGCAGATCGCTGATTCTAATACTGTGGACATTTGGAAGCTTAGGAGTGAGAAGGCATTAGTATTTTGTTGCTTCTTTCGTAAGTAAAATCTACATTTGTTTTTGTTGTTTCCACTGATGTGGCTTCCTCTAATTAAAAAAATTTTCCTCCCCAAACTTAAGCCTTTTTTAGTATTTTTCCATTATGGCCATAGTAGTTGTCAATATCCATAAACATGGAAGTTCGACATCAAAGATGATATTCTTTTAGAAACTTTTGACTGTGATAAAGTGTTATAAGTGGATATTTAGAGTGGAAATGAAAGATAACCTCTGAAATAAAAAGAAATCAACTTTTTTTGATTGGCTAGAAGTCTTTAAACAATGAAATAATTCCAAATTAAGATCCCTTCAGACAGCTTTGGCAATAGCACCCCACTCCAGTACTTTTGCCTAGAAAATCCCATGGACGGAGGAGCCTGGTGGGCTGCAGTTCATGGGGTCACTAGAGTCGGACACAACTGAGCGACTTCACTTTCACTTTTCACTTTCATGCATTAGAGAAGGAAATGGCAACCCACTCCAGTGTTCTTGCCTGGAGAATCCCAGGGAGGGGAAGCCTGGTTGGCTGCCATCTATGGGGTCGCACAGAGTTGGACACAACTGAAGCGACGCAGCAGCAGCAGCAGCAGCAAGGAGAAAATAGAAATTGATGTTTCTAGAACTTTGTCAATTAAGTTGAAAAATTGCAACTCTAAATAGTTATATAAATTTCAAAAGCAGAGACATTACTTTGCCAACAAAGGTCCGTCTAGTCATGGCTATGGTTTTTCCTGTGGTCATGTATGGATGTGAGAGTTGGACTGTGAAGAAGGCTGAGTGCCAAAGAATTGATGCTTTTGAACTGTGGTGTTGGAGAAGACTCTTGAAAGTCCCTTGGACTGCAAGGAGATCCAACCAGTCCATTCTGAAGGAGATCAGTCCTGGGTGTTCTTTGGAAGGAATGATGCTAAAGCTGAAACTCCAGTACTTTGGCCACCTCATGTGAAGAGTTGACTCATTGGAAAAGACTCTGATGCTGGGAGGGTTTGGAGGCAGGAGGAGAAGAGGATGACAGAGGATGAGATGGCTGGGCGGCATCACTGACTCGATGGATGTGAGTCTGGGTGAACTCCAGGAGTTGGTGATGGACAGGGAGGCCTGGCGTGCTGCGATTCATGGGGTCGCAAAGAGTCGGACACGACTGAGCAACTGAACTGAACTGACGGTATAATTGACATGTAAGAAACTGCACATATTTCAAGTTTACAATTTAATGTTTTGATATATATGTATAAACACCCATGAAACCATTACCACAATCAAGAAAGTGAATATATCCATCATGTCCAAAAGTTTCTTTGTGCCACTTTTTTTTTTTTTTTTTTTTAATTCAGGCTGCAGTGAAGAAGGTGCAATCCTACTACTGACAGCCCTGTGAGTTTTGACATGTATTTCTGACCTGGACCAGTTTACTCCTCCATAGGCAACCTGGTCACCCTCATTTCAGACAGGTTACCATATTGATGTCAAAGTTAGTGTGGCCCCCAGTGGGCATAGATCACTCACAAAAGCCAGAATCCTGAGCTCAATGAATCCTTCTGCCCCAGCCACCCAAATCCAACTATGACAGTCCTCCGCAGATGATCTTATATTCTGTAACTGGCATAATAATCAGACAGAACATCGAGAACATTAAATTACAATGTCAATCAAAGATTCCTGAAGCTTTCTATGACAGATGCCATTATCATCTTCCTGAAATATTAATGTTTTCAGTTATTTGTTATCCTTTTCTAATCATTCCAAGATTAGCTGTACTTCTTAAAGTTCTTCCTGAGGTTGACTGATTTTCCCTTCATCTGTCACTGTGCACTTCTGCTGGGCATTGTTGTTGTTGTTCAGACACTCAGGCGTGTCCGACTCTTTGCATCCCCATGAACTGCAGCGTGCCAGCTTCCCTGTCATTCACTATCTCCTGGAGCTTCCTCAAATTCATGTCCATTGAGTTGATGATGGCATCCAACCATCTCATCCTCTGTCATCCCCTTCTCCTCTTGCCCTCAACCTTTCCCATCATCAGAGTCTCTTTCAACTGGTTGGCTCTTCACATCAGGTGGTCAAAGTATTGGAGCTTCTGTTGGGCATAATTCATTCTGTATTGGCCAGAGATTCTACACGCTTCATGTTCTTGAATTTTTTATTGCTAGAGAATGAGCTCACCAAGCAGACCTTTTTTTTACAATGCTTGTCACTTTCAGATCCATGATCTGTTGCTCTAAATGCCATTTTTTTTTCAGGTGAAACTGTGGTGAAAAAGTCCCTCAATAAGCTAGACATTCAACACTTGTCAAAGCTGGATGCCAACTTTGCAAGATTCTCTTATTAGGAAGAGCTTTTCAAATTTTCTGTAACTTAGTATACCCATCAATCTCCTACACAAGATTAGGTTCAATCTAATTATAGTCACTAAGGTCACAGATCATATATTTCCACTGAATGAAAGGCTTTGGGGCTATATAGTCACCCCCAACAACAGATAGTAGTATGAGGTTCTGAAGTTTTGTCTTGTAGCTAATCTTGCTAATCAAAATTTCCTGCGAGGCTAGTAATTATATTTAACTGGAGAAAGTTTCAGTTAAGAGACCAAAACTGCTGAAATGATATCCTGAGTTGGGGGTAGGATGATGTGGATGGCAAATACTTCATGGAACCAGATGTAGTTCTTTGTTAGCGCTAAGCCTCCTTTTATTCCAGAGCTATTTTTCCAAGTCCTGCAGACTTCATAGGCCAGGGGAGACCTGAATAGTCACCACACTCCACCACCCACCAGCCAGCAGGTCACGCAGGTGCCAAGACAGCCACACAGCAGCCCGGTGTCCACCCCAGAGTGGCTCCTGCTCCAGGAGCGACTCAGGAAGAGGCCCTCGGCAATCGAGGGCACAGACCAGCCACATGACCCAACAAAGGGTGAGGGGACTCCCAGAGGGGCCTGCCCAGAACCCGCACTCAGTCAGCTAGACAAACCACCTCCTCACCTTTCCCAGAGGTATGCACAGACGGTCTGGTCAGAGGATAACTGACGTGAGGGCACGACCTATCCTTGTGTCACTTTTTAATCTGTTTCTCCCGTGCCTCCTGTCACCCTACCTGGGCAGCCACTTATTTGCTTTCTGTCCTTGTCTATTTAATTGCATTTTCTAGATTTTATATAAGTCAGAACAGTATGTATTTATTTTTGCCAGGCTTCTATCACTCTTTATAAATATCTTACTATTTCTCCATCGTGTCATGTATATCAGTAGTTCATTTTTATTGCTGAGTATATATTCCCCTGAATGGATGAGCATTCAGTTTGTTTACGCATTCATGTGTTGATGAATATGTATATTGTTTCCAGTATGAGCTAGTTCAAAACAAAGCTGCTAGGAACATTCTTGTTTAGTCTTTCCATATAGATGTATATTTTTATTTCATTGGTTCAAAGTGGTTGTGCCTCTTATATTCCATAAGCAGTATGTGAGAGTTCTGGGTTCTGTATTTCCTTTTTTGGCCGACACATTTCATTTTAGCCAACTTTTGGTATGATCGGGTTTTAATCTTAGGTATTTTTATTTATAACATTTCCACTTAGTGTTTCTTTATACCTTCTATTTATTTGCTGAGACTTAAAAAAAAAATTTGTTTCCAACATGTTTATAATTGCATGTTGAAACACTTTTAAGATGGCTGCTTTAAAACCCTTATTAGGTAAATCTGATATCTCTGTTATCTCAGTATCTTTTCTCATTTAGTTTGAGATGTTTGGTTCTTGATATAAGAAGTGATTTTCAGTTGATACCTGGACATTTTGTATGCTATGTTAAAAGACTCTGGATTTGTTTTGCAATCTTCTATTTTAACATGTTCCCTCTAGCGCTGCTCCTGTGGTTGAAGAGAGGAACCCGTCATTACTCTCAGTTGTGGGTGCGAGTCCAGGTTTCCCTTCAGCTTCTGTTTACACCTGAGGTAGAGGGACTTCTGGTTGCTGCTGGGTGGTGATGGGAGTTCAGTTCAGACTGACTGATGCCAATCTGCCTAGGACAGTCCGATGCATCACTCTTCCCCACGTGACCTCCACTGACCCTGTAGGAGTGTCCTTGTTACTGCCAAGCAGTGGTGAAGATCTTGACTCTCCAGTGGGTCTTTCTCTGATACCCTGGGATTCCTTGGTGGCTCAGAAGGTAAAGAGTCTGCCTGCAATGAGGGTGACCCGAGTTCAATCCCTGGGTTGGGAAAATCCCCTGGAGAAGGACATGGCAACCCACTCCAGTATCTTGCCTGGAAAATCCCGTGGACAAAGGAGCCTGGTGGGCTACAGTCCATGGGGTCCCAAAGAGTCAGACACAACTGAGCAACTTCACCTGATACCCTTCCTTCAGAGAAAGAGTAGGCTACCTCCTTACCAAGGATGGGATGAAAGTATAGCCTCTATGTGTGGTCTCTGTTGACATTTCGTAAGGAAGGACACCTTGGTGCCCTGAGTGGAGAGTAAGCACTTACCCTACACTAGGGCTTCTCTGACACCACACTGTCAAAGACAGGGAGGAGGTAGCTTACTACTATTAAGTACAGGTGTAACCCCTGACACAGTCTCCACTGACACAATGGGGTTACATTATTTCAGATTAGGTTCCCCTTTTTAATATCTGAATAATTATTTTGTGTCTTCTGTTCTAAACATGGTGATTTAGACTGTTTTGACCCTGATCATTCTTTGTCAATATTATATGCATTCTTATGTGTTGTTTAACACTTCATAGTAGCATTTATTATTTATGTATGTGGGTGTACCTCAAATTTAAGGTAATCATCATGAATACCTCAGGTTGCACTTTTAGCTTCTGCAATTAATAATTTTTCCAAAAAATTTTTAAGAATATCTTTTAGCCTGCTTTATCTTTTCATAAATAAGTTTAAATACTAAGTTTTGTACTCACTATTTTCCCCTAAGATTCTTAAACCCATTTACAAATGGTTGATCATAAATTCTGTGCCAACATAGATGCTTAAAGAAATCTTCAGGTTAAGTATGTAAATTATAACTCAAATTGCACATATTATATCTCCTAAGATTTTAATACTCAGCTTCTGTAAATGATAATACTGAATTCACAGGGAAATAAAAATTAAAGTGCTTGAAATGCTAGGGATGGGATTTATGTATACTTATGGCTGATTCATGTTGTTGTATGGCAGAAACCAACACAACATTGTAAAACATTATCCTCCAATTAAAATTAAATTTAAAAAATGATTAATATTTAGTATTTGATCAATAAATACTGATTCACTCTCCTTCAAAGCTAGATTTTATAGACTTAAAAATTTCAAAATAGGAGAGAGAGCTGAAAATTCATGTTTAGTTTGGAAATATATGAATTATTGGATTAAACTTGTATTCAGTTAGCAGACTCTTTTTATCTTACCAGTTATTCTGTTGAGGAAGCACTTAATGAGCAGGTTTTAGATATCACAAAGGTAAAACTAAAACAATAAGCCCTTAATCCAATGCAATTCAACAAGTATGGTTTGAATGCCCATTAAGCCTAAGGCACTGGACTAAGTACCACGGAGGCTACACATATGAATAAGACCCAGTTTCTGCCCCCTAACATGGCAAAAATGAGTCATTGAAAAGGGGAAGAATGGAAAAGAACTCTATCACAGAGCTGTTGCAACGCACTGTAATCTCATCCAAGTGCACTGAGGGAATGGAGAGAGATAGGCATGAGAAAAGGGAAATGTGGCAGGACGCTAGGAACCTTGCACAAGGGGTTTTCTAGGTTTCCATGGAAACAGTTCGGCTTGAATGCATGGGTGCATAAGGCAGTCTTACCAGGTGCCTGCTATTGGTTTGGAGGAGGGACAAAATTACATTTCCATGACAGTTACAGATTAGCTGAGCAAGTAGCTTTCCAAAGTGATGTACTTGCAAAAAACAGATAAACACTGTCCAGAGTGAAAATGTTTGTATTCTCCAGTGCCAGCTGGGTAATTAGATCTCCCCTTAGAAAGCACGAGATTGCAGTTTGTACTTTCTGACCATTTTACCCAAGATAGCAAGATCTCCTACACAGAAACAGTTTTCTGGGGGGAAAAGTCTCATAATATATAGGTAGACAGTAGGAAAGAAAATTGAATATGTGAGAAAAACTGCCTCAAAGAGAACCCTGCAGACATTTTGGAGGTGACTAAAATAAGACAAGGAGTAAGAGTGTGTGTCCACATAGCAAGTTATGAAATATTTATAATGGCATTGAGACATTGAGGTGTTTGGCGGTGTAGTGAAGCAATACTTTCTGTTGTGAATTGGGATTTAAGAAAGCAACACTTAACCATCCATCACAGATCAAGAGGTGACAAAGAAAAAATGAAAATTAGACAATGTTGCAAAAAGAATCTAACTATATGGGTATAGTCTGAGTTTAGCAAAATATACAATTTAATTTCACACATTTCAGGAACACAAAAGAAAAAATGTTATACTTGCTTCTTCCAAACAAGATAGATAAATTAGGCAGGTAAGTAGGTAGGTAGGTAGATAGTTGCTGTATATTTGATGATTGAATTGTTTATTGAATCTTAATCATATAAATAATAGTGATGAAAGTCACAACAAACCCTCAAGGAACATAAAAGCAATGGCATCACATACAATAGACTGTCAAAAGTTATAGCATAAATTAAAGATTACTTCTTAAATCCTGCATCATGCAGAATAAAGTATTCAGGAAGGGCATGTTAATTGGAAAAATATTTTGAAAGGAGTGAGTTTTGAGTCAGATTTTAAAGATGTGGTGGGTTATGGATTGATAATATGAAGGTGGAGGTCTTATCAGTGGATAGAAATGTTGTTTGCAACCAAGAATAAAATCTATAAACTTCGAGCAAACTTTAAAGACAAGTGTATGGTAAATGTAAATGCAAACATGCAAGTCAGTGACAGGAAGAATAATGCTGAGATAGGTGTAACCGGTCCCCCACCTTGTGTTACTTTTAGAAACTAATAAATTACAGAAGTAATATAGCAATATTGCTGCAAATGTATAAAATACAGAAACGTATAAAATATCCAGTGTAAATGCATGTTCAGTCACTCAGTCATATCCAACTTTTTGCAACCCCAAGGACTGTGGCCCATACCTTGTCCATGGAATTTTTCAGGCAAGAACTCTGGAATGGGTTGCCATTCCTTTCTCCAGGGGATCTTCCCATTGCAGGGACTAAACACACAGATCTTGCGTCTCCTGCATTGGCAGGTGGATTCTTTACCACTGAGCCACTTGGAAAGCCTCAATTTCTTAAGACTTTTACAATGTTTTCAGACATCTTAATTTTTGACAACAACTGGTTGTACAACAGTATTTTATTGATGTTGTGATTTATTTTTCTAATTACAGAATTTCCAAATAGGACAAGTTATTGGTTATGTTTCTTTTCCTTGTTTTTTATTTGCTCATATCTATTTGTCATATTTCTAGTGGTACTTATCTTCTTTTTTAGTATGGAGAAGATTAATTATTGTTATTTGTTTATATTACTCCTTCATCAACTTTATATATGAAAATAATTGCCCTCAGTTTGTGGCTTTCATATTCACTTTATTTAAGGTGACTCTGATGAAGAAAACTGGTTAATTTTAATTGAGTCTAATTTATCATTTTGTTTCCAGATAATGCTCTATCTTATTTAATACATTTCCTATTTTATTTCAGATATTTTCTTTCAAATGCTAAATTATTAAATGGTGCTTTACTCTGGGATTGATGTTTTATTCTGCTATTTTATATTCTAACTTTTCCCCATGTGGAGGGCCACCAGATCCATTTATTAAATGGCCCCTCCCATTTCTCTCTGAGGAAATATACCTCATTTCCAGTCATGCAAGGGCCATGATACTGCATTTACTCTTACATCAGCCAGTTTTCCTATTCATGTCACAATACCCCCACTTCCTTACTTCCTATTGTTTTATTATAGGTCTTTATAGTCATTAGGGAAATTTTCCCTTCTTTACGCTTTTTCAGATTGTTTCAGCTATTTAGGCCCTTTGTGCACCCATGAATATTTCATAAACAAATTGTCAATTTATACAAAATATCTTGTGATTTTAATTGCAGTTGTACTCAATACAACACAAAATAGTATTTACAGGTGCCGTGGCTGCTTTGTTGACTATGCCAAAGCCTTTGACTATGTGGATCACAATCAACTGTGGAAAATTCTGAAAGAGATGGGAATACCAGACCACCTGATCTGCCTCTTGAGAAATCTGTATGCAGGTCAGGAAGCAAAAGTTAGAACTGGACATAGAACAACAGACTGGTTCCAAATAGGAAAAGGAGTCCGTCAAGGCTGTATATTGTCACCCTGCTTATTTAACTTATATGCAGAGTACATCATGAGAAATGCTGGACTGGAAGAAACACAGCTGGAATCAAGATTGCCGGGAGAAATATCAATAACCTCAGATATGCAGATGACACCACCCTTATGGCAGAAAGTGAAGAGGAACTCAAAAGCCTCTTGATGAAAGTGAAAGTGGAGAGTGAAAAAGTTGGCTTAAAGCTCAACATTCAGAAAACGAAGATCATGGCAGCTGGTCCCATCACTTCATGGGAAATAGATGGGGAAACAGTGGAAACAGTGTCAGACTTTATTTTTTCGGGCTCCAAAATCACTGCAGATAGTGATTGCAGCCATGAAATTAAAAGACGCTTATTCCTTGGAGGGAAAGTTATGACCAACCTAGATAGCATATTCAAAAGCAGAGACATTACTTTGCCAACAAAGGTCCGTCTAGTCGAGGCTATGGTTTTTCCTGTGGTCATGTATGGATGTGAGAGTTGGACTGTGAAGAAGGCTGAGCACCGAAGAATTGATGCTTTTGAACTGTGGTGTTGGAGAAGACTCTTGAAAGTCCCTTGGACTGCAAGGAGATCCAACCAGTCCATCCTAAAGGAGATCAGCCTTGGGATTTCTTTGGAGAGAATGATGCTGAAGCTGAAACTCCAGTACTTTGGCCACCTCATGCGAAAAGTTGACTCATTGGAAAAGACTCTGATGCTGGGAGGGATTGGGGGCAGGAGGAGAAGGGGACGACAGAGGATGAGATGGCTGGATGGCATCACTGACTTGATGGACATGAGTCTGAGTGAACTCTGGGTGTTGGTGATGGACAGGGAGGCCTGGCGTGCTGCGATTCATGGGGTCACAAAGAGTCGGACACGACTGAGCGACTGAACTGAACTGAACTGAACTGTGGATACTAGTGTCTGTTATATATAAGTTTACTTATATATATAGTGTCATATATATATATGTGTCATATATAAGTGTCATATATAAGTTTACTTCATGGATAAGGATGAAACTATAGCTTTTAAATAGAAGCTGAATCCATCTTTCCATCTTCAGATAGCTTCATTTAGAGAAGCTATCTGAAGATAGCTTCATTTCATTTTCTCCCTTTTCACACGGTCGTTAACCTTAGAGCATGTCAAAATGTACCCTCTTGCTGTATTCTTTGTAACTAGATATATAACTTCATAGAAAAGCTACGTTCTCCTCTGTAGATAATACTGAGGAGAACTACCATCATTACGGGGCTTCCCAGGTGGGTAAAGAACCTGCCTGCGAAACAGGAGACACCAGAGATATGGGTTCATTTCCTGGGTCGGGGAGATCCCCTGGAGGATGGCACGGCAACCCACTCCAGTATTCTTGCCTGGAGAATTCCATGGACAGAAGAGCCTGGCGGACTATTGTTCACAGGGTCACAAAGATTCCATAGGTTGCATACAGTTGAATAGGACTGAAGTGACTGAGCACAGCCCAGCACCATCATTATAATCCCAAGTTTTTGTATTTATTAACACATACTATCTTTTCTTCCATTTAAGTATTTTCAATGTCCTTCAAATTGTGTGTTGCTGTTGGCTAGATCTGAATTTATATTTGAGCATTTAATCTCGCTTCCAGCTATCATGCTCTAATTCTGTTGATTGCCTCTAGGTGCTTTAAGATTGCCTGTGAAAATAATAACATGTCCAGTAATAAGACATTTATTTATCCCTTTCCAATCATTACATCTTAATTTACTTTCCTTATTTTATTCCAGTTTTGGCCTTCTACTATAGTGTTAAATAGAAGTAGTAAAAATGGGAATCCCTGTCTTGTTCCTAAATCTATAGGGAACAATTACAGTGCTTACCCATTTATGATCGTGCATATTGTAGAGGGTCTTGTTGTCTTGTAGCAAGTTAGTTTCCTTCTAATTTAGCCTATTAAATCAGTCTTGAATGCTATTAAAAATTTTTCCTGTATCTCTTGAGATGAGCATATTTTTTCTATTATCTATTAATGCAGTGAATTAAATGTATACATTTTCTATTAAAAGTATCATTGTGTTCTTAGAATATAGTGGTGGTGGTTTAGTCACTAAGTTATGCCCGACTCTTTGTGACCCCATGGACTGTAGCCTGCCAGGCTCCTCCGTCCATGGGATTTCCCAGGCAAAAATTCTGTAGTGGGCTGCCATTTCCCCCTCCAGGGGTTCTTCCCAATCCAGGGATCAAATTCTGGTCTCCTGCATTGCAGGTGGATTCTTTATGGACTGAGCCACCAGGGAGCATATGGTTTTTTTCCCTATAATCTATTAATGCAGTGAATTTTTTATTAAAACATTATTGCATGTTTATGATGTATTTTTGAGAGTACTGGGTTTCATTTGCTAATATTTTATCTAGGACTCTCACAATCATGAGGAAAATAGGATATAATATTTATTTTAATTGATCTAGTTTGGGGTGGTATCAATAAGAATACTGTACCACAGCAAAAAAAACTTCCAAAATTTTAGTAGCAAAACATTATAGTTTTATTTATTGGTCATGCTACATGCTCATCTCACATCAGTCACACAGAGATGCAGGATGACAGAGCTTTCACCATCTGGAACCTTGCCAGTCACCAGGGAGAGAAGGACATAACAAAGCATGCACTGACTTTTAAAGACTTCTTTTTGGAAGTCACACAAATCATAGCGACTCATATTTCCTTAGGCAAAACCAGGTCAAATTGTCCTGATTCTCATCAAAGGATTAGGCAATTGTAGGTTTGCAGAAGGGAAATAACTAAAAAATTGGTGAATAGCTCTAGGGACTACCATAGTTTACAATTCTGGTAAGAAAACATTTAGTTTTCTCTCCCACACATGTAAAACGTAACCCCCAACTCATGAGACTTAGTACAAAAGTCTTTTCTAATCATGACATCAGTTCCACAAGCCATATTCTAAGGAATATGGTGGTTTGTGCAGTATCTTGGTATTAAGTCTAGATGTGACTCTTGATATGAAGGGCTATAAACATCTCCAAAATCCAATATGTAGTAGTGGAACCAGGACAGATAACTGCTGTAAATATTCTGGCAGAGGACATATTGTAGTCACAAAGAAAACTTTGATCCCAGAAAATAGAGATTTATCTGTCTCAACTCTGAAAAGTTTCCAAAAAAACATAATGATAATATCCACTGCCCTCCAAAGTTGGTAGGAAGAGTGGTTATCAAATAGGCACTGGTTCTCTTCTTTAGGTAACTTGTCCAGTTTTCTCCCTGGGTAATTTTTCTTTATCTTCTCTTGCCTTCCCTCTCCCTGCTTTTTTAAAGTTACATTATTCTCCTTGTCTGTATCTGATTTGGACATCATCAAGATGTTCTTCTTGGAACCTGAGCAACTCTCTCGGTTATCTTCTTGCCTATAGATGGTAGACAGCCCCGGGATCTTTTAAGGTATGAAGCAGTCAGGGTCTATTTTAGTCCAAGCTGTTGATTCTTTTGACAGCACAATTTTCTAAAACATAATTTTAGCTTTTCCATTTTATTGAAGTCAGTTCATGAGCAATGACCACACCTAAATGCCTTTGGAATCGTAATTCTTACTTTGAATATTTCATTACTGTCTGTTCCTCTTGCCTCTCTTTCTCCAATTATCTATGTGTATCTAAAGCCTATATGAATGACTTCATTATTACAGTTGTTCATTTTACCAAGTATTTAGCCACTATATAGTAAAGACACTCATTCTTCTGGTCTATGGTAAAAAAAAAAAAAAACTCTTCATTATCAAGCATATAAGCCATTAAGCCAATATCACACTGTTCGGGTTGTTTGATAGCGCTGTATATCAAGGTACCAGTAGCTCTCAGCATAGACCTGACTGTGCCATGTGTGATATTATGATTTATAATAAATATATCTGGCCTTTATCCAGTGCTCTTGGCACAGAGCTCCTAAAACCCTTGGAATTTCCTGTGAGGAAAGTAAAGGTGTCTCTTGTTACATGGCTGAGCTGATTGTAGACCAGCTGGTTATCAGAGCCTTGTGATTAGAAGGAGACTTAAAGTTCTGACCTCCACACTCTCTTCCACATACACACCCTGATCTCCAAGGAGGGAAGAAGGGTTGAAGACCAAGTTTAGCTGCCAATGGCCAATGATTTAATCAATTACGCCTATGTATTGGCCTCCCCCACTCCAAAAAAAAAAAAAGGAGTGGGATCAGAGAGCTTCCTGTTGGTGAACACATGGAGATTTGGAGAGAGTGGCATGCCTGGAAGCTCTATACCCTTTCCCTATATTTTGTTCCATGCACTTCTTCCACCTGGCTCTTCCTGAATTATATCCTTTTATAATAAACCAGTGATCTAGTAAGTAAAATGTTTCTCTGAGTTCTGTGAGCCACTCTAGCAAATTAATCAAAACTAAGGAGGGGGTCTTGGGAACCTCCAATCTATAGCCCATTGGTCAGAAGCATGGGTGATAACCTGGGCTTGTGACTGGCATCTTTATTAGGGGAGGGAGGGTCTTGTGGGACTAAGCCCTTAACCTGTGAATTCTGATGTTGTTTTCAGGTAGATAGTGTCAGAATTCTGTTAAAATGTAGGATATTTAGCTGTGTCCAAAGGATGTCTTGTTGGTGTGAGAGGAAACCACACACACACACACACACACACACACGCACAGGCACACACTGAAACTGGATCCAGGAACCCAAAATACTATGGTAGCAATCAATACCCAAATTATAGGAGCTTAAAATAACAAAGCTTTACATCATTTTTATGATTCAGGGTTGGTTGAGACTCCTCCAAGTCATCCTCACTTGGAGGCATAGGATAAGGAAGTCCTCACTCATCACCCTGGCAGGGTAAGGGGAATGTTGCAAACCATTTGCAGGCTCTTAATGGCTTCCAAGCTCAATTAATTGGCCAAAGCCAATCATATGTGCCTGCCTACATTCACCAGAGTGGGAAGGTGCATATTACCACATGCCTGGAAGAAGGAAGGAAAGAAGACAGGAAATCATCATGTTCTATATATATATATCAAATTAATTATTTCAGTTGAAGAAGTATGGGAGAAAGAAAACAGGATGCAAATGTTGGCTGAGATTGTTTCAGCCCTGACCATGAGGGAGCCCTCAGGCTGATATGAACACTGGGTCTTTCTGATAGATGGGATCCTATTGTAAAGACAGAATCATTAAGGCATTAAGCCTGATACCACTAAACATCCTCAGCATTGTACTAACTCATTTTATACCAACTCATGCTCACCACATTATCTTCTAATAAGCTTTCTTTCTATGTAGCTTGCTCTCAAGCAAAAAAAAAAAAAGCACTTGGGAGATGTGAACAGTGTCTGTTCCTTTACAGTCATAATTCCCAGTGAAGTTTAGTAAATCAGCATTATGCTTTTATATCTTGTGCGAGATTTGTAGCATGAGTTGGCATCACCAAATCTAATCAGCTCTACTACAGTGACACGATCCAACTCAGAAAAGTGGTAAATTCCAAGGAAAATTACTGCTCAAAAATCTGGAGGCAGGGAGAATCAACCTGACCCTTTTTTCCTTTGCCTGAGGACCACATGAATCTGCATTTATAAAAAATCAAAAACAGATGACAATCCGAAAATTTTGCATTTCCTCTTTTCTTCAGAATACATAAAGTAAAAAATATAAGACAAGGAGATGTGGTAGGAAGAGATCTCAAATTGTGTATGCCATGGTGGCTCAGACTAGGTAAAGAATTTGCCTGTAAAGCTGGAGACCCAGGTTCAGTTCCTGGGTTGGAAAGATCAACTGGAGAAGCGAATAGCAACCTGCCGGGGTCCAGCCCCAGTGGATCCAGGGAATTCGAAGTGGGGACAGCATCGGCGAGGATCAGGAAACAATTGCTTAATTAAACGTTAATTAAGGATCTAAAGAGTGGTTAAATAAGGATAGCTCAGTGAGGAAATTCAGTGGAGAAAAGAGGCTGAATAATTCAGCCAGAAGGTGAGAGAAAGAATGACATGGGGAGACCAAGTTTCAGTGAACAAGGCCTGCACTTTATTTTCCAAAGTAGTTTTTATACCTTAAGTTATGCTTAGAAGATAATGGGGGAAGGGGTAGAGTCATGCAGTAAGCCAGGCTTTCTTCCTGCAAACTTATCATATGCAAAAGTTTAGGTGATTTACATCATCTTCTGGCCAGGAGGCCTGTTAACATTTTATGACCCTTTCTTCAGAAAACTTATTTTTCTCTAAAGGTGATTATTCTAAAGTCAGGCGCCACCCTCCGAAAATAAAAAGCATTAAAATTGCATTCCTACAGGGCAAAGGTGTGGTGGGCTATAACAAGAAAAGTATTAACTCAAGGGTCCAAGGTTACAAAAATTAAAGCTACTACTTACATTCTTATACACCAATTATATTAATCAATACACTGCCAGGGACACAGTAGGTAAGGGATATGGAGACTTAGCAGCAAACATTGGCCCAACAAGTGAAAAAGCCTTCACCAATACAATTTCTAATCAATCTTTTAACTGCTCAAAGGAATCTGTATTTAGACAGTTTAGAACATCTCATGCCTCTCACAGTTGGGAGGCTCTGAACAATCACATGTGGCCGGAAAAACCTATTCAGGCAGGCTAGAGGACTTCCAAAGGAGTTTGTAGGTTGAAACACTGTCACATCCAGGAATTATTAACTGGAGCTGTAAGTTAACTCTTTTTTTCAGAGAGAGGTAGTGGGGGACAGCCCCCCGTAAAGTCAGAGGTGTAGGTGAGAGCACAAAGCAGAAAGTAGGCACTCTGGTTTTTGGGGGTAGTTGCTCGAGAATTTCCAGGGGGACTCCTGAGGCTCAATCCTGCCTTTGCGTATGCCGAGCCTCCTTCCTCATGACCTTTGCCACGGGTGGATCTCCTGTTCCCGGCAGCAACCCACTCCAGTATTCTTGCCTGGAGAATTTCATGGCCAGAGGCGCCTGGCAAGCTACAGTCCATGGGGTTGCAAAGAGTTGGTTGGTCATGACTGAGTGGCTAACACGTGCACACACATAGGCAGAATCAGAGACACTTGTTGGGGAAAAACTGAGCACTAGATCAGAGACTACAGCTTAAAACAAGTCAAGCAGAAAACAGACATGCGTATAAAGCATGGTGATGAGTTGCTGAGTGCAGTGAAAATCAGCCCTGACTGATGGTAGGAGCCGAGACAGGACTCGGAATGGGCTCAGATCACCATGTGGTTCAGAACATGCTCCATCATCCCTGTCCTACAGGCCTTTTTGCAACACAACGAGCTCAATGGATTTTTATTTGGTTGTTACCTCTGCCTGAAATGAGTTTTCACCGTGACTACAAAACTGTGACAGAGGGTAGGTGGGCGAAAGCATGTTCTGGCTGTGCTGGCAACTTCTTGTGCCCTTTTTGCACCATAAGAGTGAAAATAAATGCCTGACAAATGCTTATTGAGTAAATATGAGAGCAACGAATGGCTAAATCATGTACTCCTTTCTTAGAAGAGAAGGCCAGTCGTCAGATCTTTGTTGACACAGCATATTGACAAAGGAGATGGGGGACAGAGAGAAACCTGCAGCAATGACATCTTCACAGACTAATCCTTAGTAGGACTAATCTTAGTAGGCTGGTACTATGGTAAAACATAAGACGATAAATGAGAGTCATGAAGTCCCGATTTTGCTGATCTTGATCAGTAGATGATAAATTAATGCTAAATCATTGCACAGAATACCTATTATATCAATGGCTTCACAACAAGCCAGAAAGACTTCCTACTAGCCTAGAGCAGAGCACATATCGCAACATGAGAATGAGAATGAATGTGGGTTCTAAGATGCTCACATCTCCATTTTCTACCACTATGTTTCTATATCCATCCCTCATAAAGAACAATCTCCATTTAGAGATTGAAGATGGATTATCTTGTGCCCATCAGACTCAGGTTAAAAAGAAAGACTGAAATATGAACTCCCTCCACAACAAAATGGAGAAGGCAATGGCAACCCTCTCCAGTACTCTTGCCTGGAAAATCCCATGGATGGAGGAGCCTGGTAGGCTGCAGTCCATGGGGTCACGAAGAGTCGGACATGACTGAGAAACTTCACTTTCACCTTTCACTTTTCACTTTTATGTATTGGAGAAGGAAATGGCCACCCACTCCAGTGTTCTTGCCTGGAGAATCCCAGCGAGGGCAGAGCCTGGTGGGCTGCCATCTATGGGGTCACACAGAGTCGGACACGACTAAAGCAATGTAGCAGCAGCAGCAGCAGCCACAACAAAATTAAATATGTTACTAGGCATCAGAAAAATGTAGACCAGCAGTTTTCATGAATTAAAATAATGTGCTTAAAATATGAAATTAAAGCAAAAAATAAAATATTAAGAACTAAAGAAATTATCACTGGAAAAGATAAGTCACGTAAAACATGCAAGCTCTCAAGTCAGAGGTGAAAAGAAAGATAAAAATGTAGCTTTCCAAGCTTCAGGAAAGAAAAAAAAATCCATCATTAAGGGTATAATAAAATATATTTTAGAATTTTAGAAAGTTGGTGAAGGGTATAGGAAACACAAAAAGAAGTTCAGAAGATATATAGATATGGATATGAAAAAATTGAATAATATTGAAATAAAATTACCAAACTAAATTCAAAGCTGTCTTATCTTACAGGGCAAAATGTATAATGTTCAGATTTATCTTTTCTGGAGAAATCATTTGCATCTAATTAGTTTCCTACAAATTAACTTCCAAGTTTAAAGAGTTGTAAAATGTCTGCTGCTAATCAGTGGGCATGTGTCTCTCAAGTCAGTAGATACTTAGGCAGGTTTATCCGTACAGCATGACTGTGAAGGTCATGCGGCATCCTTCTGCCTTGTATCCACGTAAGATAATCTTTCTTAGCAATCCTTCCTTGTGATAAAAGTAATCACCAAATAGTACTTAATTTACATAAATGGTACTAGAATATGAATCTGTGAATTCATTTATTTTTCTTTGTCAACATTATCTCTTTTTTTGTATTATATAGAGAATGGGAGTGAGATTTTGTTGCTTTTTTTTAATTAATGTGTGGTGTTCTATTAGTGTGCTTTCACAAGGTGCAGAGCTATGTTCAGGTAACAGCAAAGAGCTTGATGTGACCAGAACATAAGGTCCACAGAGAGAAATCTAAAAGATAAGGAGGATGAGGTCATCTGAGGACAATTGGTAAAGGTCACATGTTTTAGGTAATGGTATTTTATTGTTCTGCTGATGAGAATGGTTTAATACTAAGTTACTGTTCTTAGAAATTCATCCATTTATTCACTGGTTACCTCATTCACCAAATATTTTTAAAGGGTGATATGTGAAAAAAAAATCAGCAATGTGATAGGTACAAGACAACATGTGTCATGCAAGGAGACAAGTTTTATTTTTTATTTATCAAAATGAAAACATTACACAGGTGATTCATTCTTCGAGTATATACTTCCTTCAACTTTTCATTTATAAATACCCTCTTCTCATCCTTAGGACTTAACATAGATGCTCTGTCTTTTGAGATCTCTCTGATTATCCCAAGCTGAGTTAAGCATATAACTACAGTCTTTGGTAGATACTTGCATTATTGCATTATTGTATTATTATCATGTGTTATTATTACTAGTCTATTTATTTGGCTCCCCACTGAATTTTGTATTGTATCTATTATATTGATATTTTTGGTAGACACATAGCCCTTTATAAATGTTGGGTGAACTGAAAAATCATGAATAAACAGATGAATTCTCTAGGACAGTAACCTAGTATAACACCAAAAACAACAAAAAGCCAATATGACTTTTATACCCTTTAAATTATACACAGGACAAGAAGTTCTGGAAACTAATCTTAAGGAAATTAAGTGGCATGAAGATATTTTTTCTGTTATATTGTAACAATGAAAATTTGACAGACAAGTCAACATAAATATTGGCAGATAACCATGTAAATAATGGTATATTAACTGGTTAATACATTATTCACTAAAATTATACTATGAACAGTGCAAAAGTATAAAACACTAAGAAAAATCCTTAAAACATAATTATAAATTTAAAAGTCTCAGTTCAGTTGCTCAGTCATGTCCAACTCTTTGTGACCCCATGGAATGCAGCATGCCAAGCCTCCCTGTCCATCACCAACTCCTGGAGTTTACCCAAACTCATGTCCATCGAGTCGGTGATACCATCCAACCATCTCATCCTCTGTCGTCCCTTTCTCCTCCTGCCTTCAATCTTTCCCAGCATCAGGGTCTTTTCAAATGAGTCAATTCTTCACATCAGGTGGCCAAAGTATTGGAGTTTCAGCTTCAGCATCAGTCCTTCCAATGAATATTCAGGACTGATTTCCTATAGGATAGACTGGTTGGATCTCCTTGTAGTCCAAAGGACTCTCAAGAGTCTTCTCCAACACCACCAAGTTCAGAAGCATCCATTCTTTGGCACTCAGCTTTCTTTATGGTCCAACTCTCACATCCATACATGACTGGAAAAACTAGATAAACCACAACTTTGACTAGATGGACCTTTGCCGGAAAAGTAATGTCTCTGCTTTTTAATATGCTGTCTAAGTTGGTCATAGCTTTTCTTCCAAGGAGCAAGCATCTTTTAATTTCATGGCTGCAGTCACCATCTGCAGTGATTTAAAAATCTAAAAAGTTTATATTCTCAAGAGTTCTAATTATGTAATTATTTATGAATCCAACAGTCAAATCAATGCTGAAAAGATGAAAGATATTTACTTGTTTTTCTATTTATGTTATATAATACTTTGAATACATATTCTTAAGAATTTAACTGAAATAAGCCACAGTTACATGAAGAATAGAAAGTGCTAAAGAAAAAATTTAAAATAAAGATTATTGGAGATAAATCATATTTAAATTAGACACTGTCTATTGGCATCACTAATTGAAATAAAAATGATTATTAATCACATTGCAAGTTAAGTTCAATTTATATTATCTTATAATTATAGCAAATTGAGATATTTAGGCTGTTAGATAATTAAGCATCATTTTTATCCCTTCTATTTGTCTTACCCCAAATTTAGAACTGAGGAAATTAAGCTTCTCCCTTGTCTCAAATTAAAGGGTTTTTCAAGTGATGAACATATTAGAAATCAAGTATATTGCTTCTTTATTCTGTCCTTTTATCTCCTTGAAAATATCCTGATGTCTTTTCTTATCAGGATGAGAATTTTTTTTTCCATATTTAAATTATAAGCCACATTTGTGATTCCTTCTCTGTGGGAAATAGTGTCAACAAATGCTTAATTAAAACATTTACACATCAGAAAAACACGACTGGAGTTTTATTTGTGACAAGGTATAACCCTATTTCTCTCTCCATCTTTTGTCCTTGCAAGCAGAACTCAGAGGCTAGGGAGAGTGTGCAGGACAAAATAGCAGAGAAAAGAGAGATACACAGACATCTCTGTAGATTTACAGAGGGCCTCCCCTGAGTATTCGACTGAATACTGATCAGCACACCATGGGAGGAAACTGAGGCCAGAGAAAATCACTGACCACCGCTTAAAAGGATAAGAGGTAAGACTATCACTGCTCATGCAGGGCAAGGAACAGTGCTTGTTCCCCTGGATTCTGATGATTTATGAGTCATTTAGAATACACAGAGGCTCTTTTCTCATTAATGAGAATTTAATTAGACTGAGCAGTGCTCTGGTCTCAGCTAACAAATCTTAAAAGCTGAAATCAATAAGATCAAACTATCTTCAAGTAACCTAACTGCATTCTAGAACAAAGCTAAATACTGTTTATAGAAACAGAAAAATAGCTAACATCCAATAAGGTAAAACTCACAGTGTTTTAATCCAATAAAAAATTACTAGGCATGAAAAGAAGCAGGGAAATAAGATCTATAACAAGGACATAAATCAGTTAATTGAAACCTGCCCAGAACTAAAACAGATGTTAGACTTAGCAGACAAGCACATTATAGTGGTTATTATCACTACAAGTAGAGTTGTCAAATGAATAGCAATGAAAGTACAGTGTGTTCAAAAAACTGAAGTAGAGGCATGGAAGATGGCAACAAGACCCAAATCAAACTGCTAGTAATGAAAACTATGGTATGTTTGGTGAAAACACACTGGATAAAATTAAAAGAAGATTAGGCTTTGGGAAACAAAATATTAGTGAATTAGAAGGCGTAGCAATAGAAGCTATCCAAATAAAATAAAGACATAAAAGACAATGAGGAAAAATGAACAGGGTTTCAGTGAACTGAGCTATAGGACAGCATTAGGAGATCTAACATACCTGCAAATAATGTCCGTAAAATACATGTAAATGGTCTAACTATGCCAGTCAATAGGCAGTGATTCTCAGAATGGGTTAAAAAAAACAAGATCAAATTATTTGCTGCCTACAAGAAATACACTTCAAATAAAAAGACAAAAAATAAGGTATAAGTAAATGAATGGGAAGGCTATACCATGCTACTTTCAAATGAAGTTAGAGTGGCCATATAAATATCAGATAAAGTGTATTTCAGATCAAAGAATATTATTAGCCAACTGTTACTGTTGTTGTTGAGTTGCTAAGTCATGTCTGACTCTTTTGCAACCTCATGGACTGCAGTCCACTAGGCTCTTCTGTCCATGGGATTTTCCAGGTAAGAATACTGGAATGTGTTGCCATTTCCCTTTCCAGGGGATACTCCAGACCCAGGGATTGAACCTGCCTCTCCTGCATTGGCAGACGCATTCTTTACCACCGAAACACCAGGGAAGCCCCCCAAAAGTTATTGCATAATGTTAAAGGGATAGTTTGATCAACTGGATGTAATAGTCATAAACATTTATACCCTGATGTAATGCTTATAGCCTAATATAAAAAATATAGAATAGATGAAAGAGTTCTCCTGCACTGCAAGCAGATTCTTTCCCATCGGAGCCACTAGGGAAGACAATACCCTAATAACACAGCTTCAAAATATATGAAGGAAAACCTATAGAACTACAAGGTGAAATAGAGAAACCCACAATTATAGTCATAGATTTAAATATCTCCCCCTCTCTATAATTGATAGGAAATGCAAGTAGAATATTAAGGCTATAAAATAGATTTTAACACAATCAACAAACCTAGCCTGATAGGTTTAAAACACACTACCCAGCAATGGCAGAACATATACTTTCCTCCAGCACACACAGGGTGTTTATAAAAATAGACTATATTTTACTCCCTAAGACATGTCAGAATAAATTTTAAAAGATTCAATTCATATAGTATATATCCTTTGTAATGAGGAAACTAAATTAGAAATCACTTACAGAAAGATAACTGTAAAATCCCCAGATTTTGAAAACTAAGTCATGGGTAAAAGAATAAATCAAAAGAGAAATTGGAAATATTTTTAATAACTAAAATTAAAGCACAGCATAACAAAATTTCTGAGATGCTGCTAAAGCCTCCTGGTAAGGGGAGGATTTACAGCACTAAATAACTGTATTTCAGCAAGACAAAAAGCTATCAACTCAATTAACTCAAGATTCTTTTAAGAAACAAGAAAAAAAGAGAGCAAGTTAAACCCAAAAGGGTAGTATAAAGGAGATAATAAAGACAAGAGTGACAATCAATAAAATAAGAAGTAGAAAAACAAGAAAATCAATGAAGCCAAAGGTATTTCTTAAAGTGAGTAATAAATTTGATAAATTACTAACCATGAGAGAAAATATGAACTATAATACAGAAAATTTTGAAACTATGTTAGGTGAAAGATGTTAACTAGACTTATACAAATATCAACTTACTATGTTCAACACTTTAAGCTAATAAAATGTTATAGGTCGATTACGTCTCAATTAAAAATATATAATAAATGAGAGAGGTGACATCACTAAAGATTCTATAGCTATTAAAAGGATGATAAGGAAATTCTATTTCTTTAAAACTTAAAGACAATAAATGTAACCACTTAAATGAATGTGCAAATTATTTGAAGGACACAATATATCAATGCTCACTCATAAATAAAAAAATATGAATATCCAATATCTATTAAGGAACTTAAATTTGTAGTTTAAAACACTCCTACAAGGAAACTCCAGTCCTAGATGGCTTCTCTGGGGATTCAACCAATCATTTCAGGAGTAAAAACTACTCATTCTATACAAACTCTTCCAGAAAGTTGAAATGGACAGCATGTCCTGATAGCTTACAGTGAATAGACTTGTGATCTCTGAAGAAGAAAATTTAGCTTCAGGACCAGGGACCAGCTTGATCATTCAAGAGCTTTTGTGTAGCAGAGTCTTATTAAAGCGAGAAGAAACAGAGAAAGCTTCTGACATAGACATCAGAAGGGGGATGGAGAGTGCCCCCACTCACTAGTCTTATCAAGGCCTTATGTACTTTTACCAGACCCACTCCCACAAGATACATCTTAAATTAACAAAATTAGAACTAACAATAAAAAGGTCTTACTAGACTCACTCCCATCACCAGAAAACCTTATTAAGGAGAAATATGTCCTCGAGCAAGATACATTGTTATAATAAATAAAACAAAGCAATGTAAAAAAAAATTTGTCTTTTTCTCCATGAGATCCCCAGACCCCTTTCTCCTTCTCTAGGGCTCCAGACCCTTTTCTCCTCCTCAATGATGCTGGGAATTGCTTCTCTCAGTCCCCTGACTTAGTCTGCTGGGCTGCCATAATAAAATAATATGGACTGAATGGCTTAAACAACTGAAATTCATTCCTCACAGTTCTGGAACTGGAAGTCCAAAATCAAGGTTGCCATCAAGGTAGATTTCAATCTGAGACCTCTTCTCTTGGCTTGTAGATGGCCACCATCTCACTGTGTGCTCATATAACGTTTTCTTTATGCATGCGTGAGGGAGGGGAAGGGAAGAGAGAGGAAGAAAGGGAGAGACACAGAGGGCATGCTCAAGATCTCTGGAGTCTCTTCTTATAATGGCTCTAATCTCACCACAAGGGCCCCACTCTCCTGACCCCATCTAATCCAAATTACCTCCTAAAAACCCCATCTTCAAATACAATCATATTGAGGATTTGGGCTTCAATATATGACTTTAGGAGGGACAAAAACATTCAGTCCATAATAACCCCCAAGTCATTTTACAAAACCAAAATTACCTTGATACCAAAACTAGACATTTTTAGGTGTAGATAAATACCTCTCATGAGCATAAATGCAAAATTTGACAGTAAAAATATGCTAAAAAATGTAGTAAAAAAATTGAATATGATATTGTATTTAAAAAGATAATACATAGTGATCAAGTGGAGTTTATCCAAGAATGCAAGATTGGTTTATCATTCAAAGGATTCATCAGTGCAACACAATATACTAACCAAAAAAGAAGAAAATATCTGACAATCTCAATCCAGTGTAGAAATGTACTTGACCAAATTCAAGTCCCATTTCTAGTAAAAAAAAAAGAAAGAAACTTTTAACAAACCAGGATTAGAAGGAAAATTCTGCAATCTTATAAAGGGCTTCTATGAAAAATCGACAACCAATAACTATGTATTATGATTTTGGTCTGACCAAAATTGGTCAGTATTCTGTTAGCAAAATTCATCCAACTGTTTGTTAGCAAAATTCATCCAACTGTTCACTTAAAATGGATAGATTTTATTTTTTTATAACTGGTATCTCGATGAGGCTGGGAAAAGTTGAGTAATAAAATCTCTCCTGCAGAATATTCCTTTACATTACATGCTTTTAATTACTATCTGGTCAACATAGATATTTCCTTTGAAAGGGAATTTATAAACACACTAAAGAAAAAACAAAACACAAACCTAATCAATTTTGCCTGCATGCTAATTTGCTTCAGCTGTGTCCGACTCTTTGCGACCCCATGGACTGCAGCCCACCAGGCTCCTCTCTCCATGGGATTCTCCAGAGAAGAATACTGGAGTGGGTTGCCATTGCCTTCTCCAGGGGAATCTTCCTGACCCAGGGATCGAACCCATATCTCCTGAGGCTCCTGCATTGCAGGCAGATTCTTTCAGTTCAGTTCAGTCGCTCAGTCGTGTCCAACTCTATGTGACTCCATGGACTGCAGCACGCCAGGCTTCCCTATTCATTATCAACTGCCAGAGCTTGCTCAAACTCATTTCCATCCAGTCAGTGGTGCCATCCAACCATCTCATCCTCTGGCATCCCCTTTTCCTGCTGCCTTCAATCTTTCCCAGCATCAGGGTCTTTTCCAATGAGTCAGTTCTTTGCATCAGGTAGCCAAAGTATTGGAGTTTCAGCTTCAGCATCAGTCCTTCCAATGAATATTCAGGACTGATTTCCTCTAGGATGGTCTGGTTGAATCCCCTTGCAGTCCAAGGGACACTCAAGAATCTTCTCCAACACCACAGTTCAAAAGCGTCAATTCTTTGGCATTCAGCTTTCTTTATAGTCCAACTCTCACATCCATACATGACTCCTAAAAAAACCATAGTTTTGACTAGATGGACCTTTGTTTGCAAAGGAATGTCTCTGCTTTTTAATATGCTGCCTAGGTTGGTCATAGTTTTTCTTCCAAGGAGCAAGCGTCTTTTAATTTCATGGCTGCAGTCACCATCTGCAGTGATTTTGGAGCCCAAAAAAATAAAGTCTGTCACTATGACCATTGTTTCCCCATCTATTTGCCATAAAATGATGGGACTGGGTGCCATCATCTTTGTTTTCTGAATGTTGAGTTTTAAGTCAATTTTTTCACTCTCCTCTTTCACTTTGATCAAGAGGCTCTTTAGTTCTTCCTTGTTTTCTGCCATAAGGGTGGTGTCGTCTGCATATTTGAGGTTACTGATATTTCTCCTGGCAATCTTGACTCCAGCTCGTGCTTCTTCCAGCCCAGCATTTCGCAAAATGTACTCTGCATTTTTAAATAAGCAGGGTGACAATATGCAGCCTTGACATACTCCTTTCCTGATTTGGAACCAGTCTGTTGTTCCATGTCCAGTTCTAACTGTAACTTCTTGACCTGCATACAGATTTCTCAGAAGGCAGGCCAGGTGGTCTGGTATTCCCATCTCTTTAAGAATTTTCCAGTTTGTTTTTATCCACACAGTCAAAGGCTTTGGCATAGTCAATAAAACATAAGTAAGTGTTTTTCTGGAACTCTCTTGCTTTTTCGATAATCCAACAGATGTTGGATCCGTTAAGACCTTTCATAATATTATAGATTTTGTGCATCAACAGTATCTTAATAACCCGTTTGTACATATACTCCAAACCTTTCCTACTAATTATTGTATTTCTTCCATCTGATGGTCAAATGCCCGTTGTTACTTCAAACTGCCTATTTCCTGGAGAATTTTATACACTTTATTTACACTGTCTTATCATCATTACATGATAGTGTCCCTAGGCAGAACCTGAAGTCTTGTTGGAACTAAAGCTGGCAGTAGCTATTGCTATTTTTATCCAGTTGTAGGTGAGACAACAGAGAGATGTCAATGCGAGGAGCTAACAGAAGGACCAGCTGCTCTCGTTAATGCCACACAGATGAAAAGAATCAAGGGTAGTCATCAGGTACAAAAGTAAATAATTGAGTCATAAAAACAAGGAAATTAGAGCACGACATACAAAATCCAGGGAGGGAACTAACCTGAGTATGGAGGAAGATGGATATGGCCAAACTTAGAATAAGAAAGTGGTGTGTGCAAAAATAGAGGAATTGAGGACTAAGAAATCAGTGAATCTCTGGAATCTTCAGAAACATACTGAAATGGAGAAGGTACATTCACAGGGATTAAGCTTGAGAATGGATTTCCGTGGTGGCTCTGATGGTAAAGAATCTGCCTGCAATGCAGAGGACCCATGTTCAGTCTCTCGGTCAGAAAGATCCCCTGAAGAAGAGAATGGCAACCCACTCCAGTGTTCTGGCCTGGAGAATTCCATGGACAGAGGAGCCTTGCCAGCTGCTTTCCATGGGGTTGCAAAGAATTGGACACGACTGAGCAACTAACATTTCACAAGCTTGAGAAAGTGTGCCTGGATAGACATATTTGCAGATAATTTCTCCCAGGAAAACCTTGGACCAGGAAACAGGACACAGGTTTATAGAATGAGTGGAGGAGAGGCAAGACAAACAAGCTAATTAAAAGGATCCTTCTAGCTGGATTCTCAAGCCACTCATGTCCAAACCAGTTATCTTCCTTACTTTCAATTTTTGCTTCTATACTATGTTGTAACTTTCCTTGGTGCCACCTTGTAAAACCGTGTTATTGGTTCTTACTTATTCATTCCCTGAGTCAGTTCCATGTCTAGTAGACTTAAATCATAGCAGATTTAAAGATGTGGCTAGAACCTGGCATGTCCTTGGCTTCTTACTCAGAATAGTGTCAACCTCACAGTAGCAGCAGACATTGTATATTGACAAGATGTATTGTTTGGAAGACTTAAGAGTTACACAGAGTGCTTGGTAGAGGTATGCCCTGGTTGTTAATATTACTATAAACACAGGAATTAGTATTGTGCCAGAACTTAAATGAACACATTTTAGGCCACAGACCTAAGAGTTCTTATTGAACTGGGCATAGAAGGCCATAGTTAAATTATACCTCAAACTATGGGTACCCCATAATTCACTTGAGTAAGATGAAACTTTGAGTAAAATAGAATATGAATTGGCACAGGAAGAGAAGTTCTGATTTGGGAAGTTGTATAGAATTTGGAGGACTTCCCTGGTGGCTCAGACCGTAAAGAATCCGCCTGCAATGCAAGAGACCTGGGGTCGATCCCTGGGTTGGGAAGATCCCCAGAAGGGAATGGCAACCCACTCCAGTATTCTTGCCTGGAGAATCCCATGGACAGAGGAGCCTGGCAGGCTACAGTCCATGGGCTTGCAAAGTGTTGACCACAACTGAGTGACTAAGCATAGCACGCAGCATAGAGTTCAGAAAAACTGAGAAAACTCACTGAATTCTTTCTTCTCCCCCACCCCTTACTTTATGATGTAACCAGAACCTACCTTAAAATGCTGTCATTCAGAGTTCTTATCATTAAAATGTTTTCTATTTTATCATTTTTATGAACCTATTCACTCTTTTTTTTCTCACATTTTAGAGATCTTTAATTATGATGAAGAGCACAGTTACTTGCTTTTTAAAATCATTTAACCAATTTACTTTTTTTTAATTTACATTTATTTATTTTAATTAGAGGCTAATTACTTTACAATATTGTATTGGTTTTGCCATACATCAACATGCATCTGCCACGGGTGTACACGTGTTCCCCATCCCGAACCCCCCTCCCACCTCTCTCCCCATACCATCCCTCTGGGTCATCCCAGTGCACCAGCCCCGAGCACCCTGTATCATGCATTGAACCTGGACTGGTGATTCATTTCTTATATGATATTATACATGTTTCAATGCCATTCTCCCAAATCATCCCCCTCCCCCCACAGAGTCCAAAAGACTGTTCTATACATCTGTGTCTCTTTTGCTGTCTCACATACAGGGTTATTGTTACACTCTTAATCCTATTAAATGTTCCACTGGCTGTTAGTTGTAATTTGAAGGGACATAGGTATGTTCTTTGTTTTTGACTGAACCACGCGGCTTGTGAGCTCTTCATTCCCAGACTAGAGATTGAATCTGGGCCCTCAGCAGTAAAGCACTGAGTCCTAACCAATGGACTGTCAGGGAATGCCCCACAGGTAGGCTAGAGACCATCATACACAGTGAATTAAGTTGGAAAGAGAAAAACAATATTGTATATAAATGCATATATGTGGAATCTAGGAAAATGGTACAGATGAACCTATTTGCAAAGCAGAAATGGAGACACGGTGTAGAGAACTAATGGTGTGGACACCAAGTGGGGAACGGGGAGGTGGGGTGAATTGGGAAGTTAGGGTTGACATACATGCATTACTATGTATAGAATAGCTAACTAATGAGAACGGAGCACAGGGAGCTCTATTCAATGCGCTTCGGTGACAAAGAGGGGATATATGCATACATACAGCTGATTCACTTTGCTGCACAGCAGAAACTAACACAACATTGTAAAGCAGCTATACTCCAATAAAAATTGTTTAAAAATTGAGGTCACTGTCAACAGCTGAAGTTCAGTGGCCCCGACCAATAGGGAACATTCCATCGGTCTTTGCTTGGGAGTGTGCCTATTAGGTCTGCTTATTAAACTGTAGATCGCCCACCAACTGCAGCCACTGTATCTAAAAACTGTGCTTTGTCATTAGATAAAATATATTATTTCTTGGTCTCCCCCACACCCAAAGCATACTCGGTTTTCATAAGGATTCTGTAAGACAACAGAATCTTTTTATTAAACTGTATTATTGGGATAATACAGAAGGCATGAATGTGGAATGAAACCGAAGCCATAATAAATAAACAAAGTAATGTATGGCAAGTCAGTCACTAGAGACTGCCTCCTCTCTGAAGGATTTTTTTTCTTTTTTTTGTAGTTTTACTCATAAAAATAAGAAATATATGCAATGGATAGTGAACTGGGAAACATATTTAAAGGAATATATTTTTTTTCCTATAGAAAGGCAAAAAAAAAACCCAGCTAGGAGGCCCCAGTACTGTTTCTGCCTTTTAATTTCAAACTGGAATAAGACTATCAGACAGTAAATCTGTTTTAAAGTGATTTTAACGAGAGAAGGTAGGAGAGACACATGAGAGAGATATTTTAATCTTAGAAGAGTGAAGGGAAATACTTGCAGTGATCTAAAATTGTTATTCTATTTACGTCTAAAATAAACACGCCGCTGGACAGTCTCACTGAGCAGTGCTCTGTTATGGAGCCGGATTCTTGTTGTAAAGCCCCAGGCTGCTGTCTTCCTTCCCCTATTCCATTTCTAGAAGTTGTGTTGTCGTGACGCCGTGGAGCTCACAGATGGCGGCAGGCAGTAGGGTGGGAGTTATTCGCGGCTCACTCCTGCCTCGCATACCCCTGAGAGTAACTGCAAAATGGAGGCCGTGATTAGAGGGTGGAATTCAGTGACCATTATCCCCGCTTATGTTATTAATTAGGAGCCTTCTGCACATAAACAAGACATGCAGAGGAGCCTGTTATTAATGTAACAAAGAGATCTTTTCAGTATCTGCAATTCACACACACATTAGTCCCCAAGCATTCCCAGAAACTATTAGTACAAGTAAAACCAAGTTGTTTGGAACACATGGTCAGATTTTTGTAATTTCCTCTCCTCTGGGCATGGCATGCTGAAATGAATTATTGAGGGAGAATTTGGGAATAGTAATACTGTTAATTCATATACATGTAGAGTTCTTAATAGCTTACAAAACATGTACATACATGTTACCTCATTAATCTTCACAACCATATGAGACAGATTACTAATATTATTGCCATTTTTATAAATAAGAGAAATGAAATATCTCAAGCCTAAGAAACTTTCCAAGACCCCATGGCTTTTAAATAGTGGAGCTGGAGTTATTCAATATGTGTGTTTTTTTTTTTTTTTATTGTAAGTTCAAGGGGCCCGTTTATGCCAAACTAAGAAGTAACCAACTAACTCCCAAACTGGATAGCATCCTTCTATTATTAGGCACAACCCTATCTGAACATGGGCAAATCATCTTTGCTGAGCACTAGAGATCCATTCTAGGCACAGCAGTAAGGGCCATTCTGAGTATTTGATGTCTCTTAACACAGCACCCCTCATATCATAGTTCCCATACTGCTGGTGGTCTTTCATTTGTAACTGATGTGCAATAAGACAACCACTGAAGTTGAGAACAGACATCTGGAACATGGTATGGCAATTTAGGGCTTCCGTGGTGGCTCAGTCAGTAAAAAATCCACCTGCAATGCAGGAGACCACCTGTGATGCAGAAGACCTAGGTTCTATCCCTGTGTCGAGAAGATCCCCTGGAGGAGGAAATGGCAACCCACTCCAGTATTCTTGCCTAGGAAATCCCATGGACAGAGGAGCCTGGCAGGCTGCAGTCCTTGGGGTCCCAAAGAGTTGGACATGGCTTAGCAATTAAACCACCATCACAGGGCAGTTTGGCAGAGTAATTTTATGGCTGTTGAATAGTAAAAAATTGAGACCTATATTTTGAATGTCCTTTTTAATAAGTTTTGCTTTTCTATCAATTTATGTTTATTTTACAAAAGGATCAGGCCACAGCAGAATGGGGGGAAAGTCATCCCTCACCCAGTTTTGCATAAAAAAGCACTGCTTTGTCGTACCAGACAGGGTGCTTGCGTTCAAGTTCTACAGGGCGTCCTAGGCAGGCTCTGTGCTACTCTACTGAAACTAATTAGCATGGACTCTCCCTAAGGGCCTCCCTCTCTTCTCGTTTTCTCAAGGTCTGCAGTTACAATAAGCATGTCCTTTGGAGTCCGTAATGCCTGCTTCTGAAGAGTGGCTGTGTCTGTTTTGCTGCATAACAGATCACCACAGACTTAGTGGCTGAAAACCACCCATTCATTATCTCCCAGATGCTGCAGGTCAGAAGGCTGAGCGTGATGGAACAGGGTTCTCTGCTCAGGCCTCACAAGGCTGGTACCCAGGTGCTGGCAGGGCTGCAGGCTCACCTGGGGTTTGAGGTGCTCTTCCAGGCATATTCAGGTTGTTGGCAGAATCCAACTTCTTACAGGGTGAAATTTCCCTTGTTATCTGTCAACGGAGCTCACTCTCAGCTCCTAGAGGCTGCCTCAGCCACATGTCCTCCTCCAAGACAGGTCACGTGTTCACTTGCCTTCTTCCATGCCAGCCTAGAGACGGATTCCAACACGTGACCCTCCTTTACCTCTTCACCTGATTCAGGCAGGCCTACCCCAAATAATCTCCTTTCTGATGAACTCAAAGTCAATTTGTGACCTAATCACTGGATTGATATCCTGTCATGGTCCTTGTTCCCAACCACACTGAAGAGGAGAGAATTGCACAGGGCATGCATGCCAGGGATGAAAATTTGGGGAAGGGGGCAGCATCTTAACATTCTGCCAATCAATGGTTAACACGTGATTAAAAAAAAAAACACTGAGAAAATATATTGCTAATGAACTTTGTCTTAACTACAGTCTTTGAATAGTTACCTAAAAATAGTATTAATTAAAATGTGTAACTTTCCATTCATGTTGAATTATACTAATTCCATGCCTGCTTGTGCCCTCAATTTCTTAGCAGGAGGAATCATCTGTCCCAAGAAGCATTTTGATCTTCAAATACCAAAATAACAGAGGTCACTAATGCCTTCACGCGGCAAATCCAGACTCCTCAACGCTTTCTGCTGTGGCACTGCCAGATTGCTGGAATTACGCTCATTACAGCTGGCAGTTCTGAGATTACAGGACTGTAAATAGAGCAGAGAACACAGTCTTGGGGCGGGGTCAGAAGTCAGGCTCTGAAACTAATAAAATCAGCACACAATACAACCAAGCGTGACAGCATCTGTAACTCATCCTGCAGTGGGTTTTTTGAAAGTTTACTTCTGAAACTAAGGCATCAAAAACCAAAAACACACAAAAAGAAAATAGCATAAAATAATAGGCAGTCATGGAAATCACAGTAGTTCCATTTGGACACTAATAAAAAATGCTGAAGAAGTCATTGAAAAATTAGAAATTTCCTTCTACCTATTGTATTACCTAAAGACAGTAAAGCTCCAAATTATTACCTTAAAAAAATCAATACCTTTAGTAGTTTCATCCCCAGCAGGAAGGAGTATCACCAGAGTCTTAATAAATATTCTCTTAACTCCATTCAATTCCACTCATTAGCAATAGGCACTAACATTTTATGATACTTTAAAAAAGAATATTTTACTATTTCATGGACATATTTTGATTTGTGCTCAGTCATGTCCAACTTTTTATGGCCCCATAGACTATAGCCCACTAGGCTCTTCTGCCCATGGAATTTTCCAAGCAAGAGTACTGGAGCAGGGTGCTATTTCCCAGTCCAGGGAACCTCCCAGCCCAGGGACTGAACCCATATCTCTTTTGTCTCCTGCTCTGGCAGACAGATTCTTTACCACTAGTGCCACCTGGGAAGCTTTTATTTACTTTTATTTATGCTAACCTTAAAATCTCAAAACAACCTTCTCATTATGATTTGTTTTGACAAATCAATTGTTCTAATAAAAAAATTTTTTTTTTCTAATAATGATAACTCTCTGGTGCAAGCTATAGAAATTACTAACTAAAATAGCAAAAAAAAAAATGGGGAGGGACAGTTATTAAGAGGATGGAAAAAGGTAATTCTTTAAACAGTATATATATGTAAGGCTCTTATACAGATGTAAAATCAACACATCAAAGATTTTGTTTAACTCATTGATCAACAAGGAAAACAGTAGGTGTTATAGCTTGTTCAAAGTAGAACTGAAAGTACCACACTTATAGTAGTGTAAGGAGGGCTGACACAAATGTTCACAGAAGTTACTCCTGGAAGAATAAATTGAATTTCTGAGCTGAGCTAGAAAGCCTGGACTTCTCTGGACTTTATCGAAGTATTACCAGTATGTGAGATGCATCCAGAAAGAAACAAGTGAATTATTTATCATTAACATTAATGTAGACCATCACATATCAAACCAGCCATCTCAACCGGCCACACCTGAGGAGAGAGTTGCAAAACAAAACTCTCTGCCTCAGTCTCATTTTGCCAGTTCAATGATCCTATACAGATTAAGGCTTGGATTTACCTGCATATTGTTTGGTATGGAAATTAGACTTACAACTTCTTTAAACTTTCGGAGTTACCCTATTGGAGACACAAGCCGATGCATCGTTTCACTCAACCTTTCCTTCCCTAAAGACAGCCTGATCCAGATTGGCTAACAGAAGGGACCACTGCAGGAACATCTTGGTAATTGAGACATCGTTAGTCTAATTACTTCTATGGCACCCCTGCTTCACCTTCACCCTCCCCCCTTTCTTGGAGAAGCATCTGCTAAATGTCAGTAGTTAAGATGTGTCAGACAGGATCCAGAACTGCATAGCTTAGTTTGCTGGGAGGCAGCCAGAGAGGAGAAGAGGAAGAAAAATATTTCTTTCAAATTCTTTTTTTTTTAAATTGTCATCCTGATTGTTTTTACAGAGAGAGAGGAGTCCAACAAAAATTGAAAGAGAAGTTATCTGTGTACCTGAATGAATATGTGTGAGCATATTGTGTGTGTGTGTGTGTGCATGTGTGAGAGAGAGGGAAAAACAGAGAGAGATTTTCCAGTCAGGCAAGGATAAGGGTTTACACATATACAGGAAAAAGCATGACATCACTGGCAAGATTTATATGCCCATTAATGAGTTAATGATTTAATGGCTTTTTAAATAGGGTGGAGAATGGAACATATAAAACTCAGCATTCCACTTGTATCCGTCCCTAATGGATCAGATAGTGAAATTTAGCTACTAAACTAGACACCAATTATCTAAATGTCTATTTGAGGGTGATATCTGTTACTAACTGGTGATGATCAAAATTACATATACCATCTATTCAATGCAAACGTTGTATAAAAGCAAATTTTTCTCTCATCTACAATTAGTGTTTCCCACCATCTCTATGTGTGGGATAGGGCTACCACCAACAGTAAAACAGGAATTCTTTCCTCATTCTCTCATAGGAGCAGCTACGTCACTGAAGCAATCAACGTCTTGGTATCTGTGAAGAAATCACTAAGGGAAGAAAGATCTGTTTGTTCAAATGCCATCACTTTACTTTGTAAGTACCGATGTCATCAGCAGTCCCTAGTATGTGTATTCAGTCCCATAGAACAGTGGGTCTCACCTTGGGGTCCCCGAAGCAGAGGCCCATTTTTTAAACCCCACAGCTGATTCTCATCTATACCAGGCTGCAAGAATCACTTTAGAGACTTTTGCTCCCTCTGAGCTATCATACCTGTCATACCAGTAGTCACTGCTGGTGGGTGTGTGGTAGTTTAGTCACTAAGTCGTGTCCAACTCTTGCGATCCCTTGGACTGGGAACCCACCAGGCTCTGTCCATGGGCTTCTCCAGGCAGGAATACTGGAGTGGGTAGCCATTCCCTTCTCCAAGTCACTGCTGGCAAATGGACATGGAAACTACTGGATGAGTACATACAAAAGAAAGAAAATATTTTTGAAAAATAATTAATAATTAAATACAAATTATTTAATAACTTCTTCATTGGTGAAGGAAAAAAATACAAGGAAAAGAATATAAACAAGTAGCTACATGTTAATTCTCTCTAACCTAAACTTACCATTAATTTGGACTACCACTGGCCCCTATTTCTCTTCAGTGGATTGAACACACAACAGGGGAATCTCAATGAGGGCGTGGACTTTGCCATATTCTGCTGTAATTTTCATAGTTTCATACAATCTTGAGCATAGAGTATTGACTTAATAAGTATCAATATTTGTTGAATGAGAGAATCATGTTCTCAGAATAAAATCATTTGGGGAAGAAACTGCTCTGACATTGGTTTTTACATCTTGGTGATTTTTTTTTTTCCAATGCAAAAGCTTCATTACTCTAATCAATGATTATGTCACAAACACCTTCCAAGCCTTGCGTTTGCCATCCCAGCAATCTGGGCCAAATATGAACTATGCTATTCCATAATATCCTTTCCTCTTCCCTCATGTCCAATATCCCTCTGTGCTCCTAATGCAAGAAAATTTACATCAAACTGTCATTTTCTGCTCCAAGATCTGAATTCTGTTTTCAGGGGCCAAAACAAAGGTAAAAAATAAACTGAAAGGATTAAAAGCACCTTGTTTCTGATATCCTTCCCCAGGCATGCTTCTTTAAAAAAATTTTTTTTTCCTATTAGAGAGAGGTTACTTTTGGCCATGAAATCACTCACTCCCCTCCTCCAAGTGTAGCAGACATTAACAAAAACAGAGCTTTTGCTTGCTTCTCTGGTTTCTATAATTTACCATTTGGCGCAGGTTTTCAGTTGAAATGGTTCTGAATTATTCAAGGGAACAATGTGTTTTCCTTTCTCTGAATATTTTACTTCATTTAATATAATAACTTACTCATTCACTTGAAGATATATATTGGACACCTACTATGCTCCAGGCACTGAGTGTATAAGTTGGACACGCCACAGTCTCTCTGCGCTTTCTAGAGGAGGAGACATGCAAGTAAATCAGTGATTAACCATATGAAAACTACTCTGGAAAGTATAGATTTAGTTCCCTGGCAGCGTAAGAGAAGGCTCTCAGAATGTGACAAGACTCTAAAGCAAGACTGCTTAGAAGAAGGAGGACTTGAATCGAGGCTTTGAAAACATGAAAGTGCTACATGGTATGTGTAGGTTGGAAGATGTAAGAAACTCTTAACACAAGTGTAATGACTATTAGACATAGTCTGAAATATAGGAAGACTACTTTGGAAACTGAGTCTGGTACATGTGGAAAGTATATGAAAGTGTGAAGGGAGGTTGGATGAGTAAGAACAATAGACTGAAATGAAGAGTATATGGCAGTTAAACAAATAAACTGACCAGTAGAGTCCAGAAATCAGCTTTAATATAATTTAGTATATGTGTGCGTGTTAGTCACTCAGTCATGTCCAACTCTTTGTGACCCCATGGACTGTACCCCACCAGGTTCCTCTGTCCATAGGATTCTCAAGGCAAGAATACTGGAGTAGGGTTGCCATTCCCTTCTCCAAATTTAGTATATGACAAAAATATTTTTCAAATATGAAAAATTAATTCTTCAATAGTGGCTTAGGCAACAGGCTAGTTATTTTGCAAAAAAAAAATCAAATGAATTTTCTAGCTCACTTCTAATAGCAGATGAAATTCTTTTTTTTTTTTTTTAGCAGATGAAATTCTATGTAGCTCAAAATGCAAAAACCAAATCATAAAGGCTTTGGAAGAAAATATAGGTAATGTGAATTGAATTCCAGCTGAGCTACTTAAAAGATGTCATCCTAAAAGATGATGACATAAAAGTGCTGCACTCAATATGTCAGCACTTTGGAAATTTTTGTACTTTGGGAATTTTGGAAAACAAATTTGCTGTTTTGTTTTGAATGCAATGCCCACAGGACTGGGAAAGGTCAGTTTTCATTCCAATCCTAAATAAGGGTAAAGCCAAAGAATGTTCAAACTACCATATAATTATGCTAATGCTAGCAAGGTTAATCTTAAAATCCTTCCAGTTAAGTTTCAGCAGTATGTGAACTGAGAACTTCCAGATGTACAAGCTGGGTTTTGAAGAGGCAGAGGCACCAGAGATCACATCACCATTTGTTGGACTATGGAGAAAGCAAGAAAGTTCCAGATAAACATCTGCTTCTGCTTATTGTCTATGCTAAAGCCTTTGACTGCGTGGATCGCAACAAATTTTGGAAAATTCTACAAGAACCGTGAGTACCAGACCACATTACCTGTCTCCTGAGAAATTCGTATGTGGGTCAAGAAGCAGCAAAACCAGACTTGGAACAATGGACTGGTTCAAAATTGGGAAAGGAGTATGACAAGGCTGCATATTATCACCCTGCTTATTTAAATTATATGCAGAGTACATCAAGCAAAATGCCTGGCTGAATGAAGCACAAGCTGGAATCAAGATTTACAGGAGAAATATCAATAACCTCAGATATTCTGATAACACCACCCTTATGGCAGAAAAAGAAGAAAAACTAAAGAGCCTCTTGATGAAGGTGAAAGAGGAAAGTGAAAAAGCTGACTTAAAACTCAGAATATGATAGATAAATAGATGGCTAATGGTTCAAAAACCGAAGTTACCAAGAGTTTCATCAAGGAACAAGTTGATCTTTTTCTTGGAGCTTTATTTAACCTTTGGTCAGTCCATAGGCCAGTCTTAGGCCAGTTACTAAATATCAACTGCTACTTGATCGACTAAAGTTGCTTTGAACTATTACTGGCTTCTGCCGTTCTACTATAAAATAGTTGAGAATAGAAGTAACCTTCATGCAAAAGAATAGTGAAACAGCAATCTTTTTCAGATCTGTCTGAATGTCCATGTTCCTTTATCCTGAACTTAGTATCAATGCTTTGAAAACGGTGACAAGAAGGACTCTCTTTAATAGATAGAAACAAAGATGAGGCTGAATTTCCTTTTAGTGTGGGATGTCTGATTGCAACTTTTTGTTTTTCCCTCTCTTCATATACTAGATTTTTTTTCCATTTACTTTATAGAAAATAGATGAGAGCCAATATAAATATGGAGCAATATGCAGAAACAAAGCCAAAATCAAGACTCTGGGATTGCCTCTCTTTTATTACAATTGTTTTTATTTTGATTTGCTTGCCTGCCAAGTTTTACTTGGAAAAAAGCATTATTCCTCAGGGAAAGTTGAAAAGTCACTAATTCTGCTGTAGAATCAAAAACATTTTAATGCAGTTATAAAAACCATCTTTAATTTGTAAATGTCAGTTTGAAAATTTGATATTCAATTCTATTAATTAAAATCAAAAGAAATTACACTCAAGTAACGTGATGGTAAATATTTGGCCACCTAACGCAAAGAACCAACTCATTGGAAAAGACCTTGATGCTGGGAAAGATTGAAGGCAGGAGGAGAAGGGGATGACAGAGGATGAGATGGTTGGATGGTATCATGGATTCAATGGACGTGAGTTTGAGCAAACTCAGGGAGGTAGTGAAGGGCAAGGAAGCCTGGCATGCTGCAGTTCATGGGGTCTCAAAGAGTCAGACACAAGTGAGCAACTGAACAACAAATAGGGTATGCTATTCCTGTAAGGTCTGTATTGACTTTTAAATTTAAATCAAGAAACATCATAGTTTGAAATAGTCCAAAGTTCTCATGTTAATGTATAATTATATATTAAAATAATATTCAAAACTAAATAGAAATACATAGAGGCATTCATCAAATAGAAATAAATATATATTTAGAGTATTGATATCTTTCTAGCAGCCTAGTTGTGATACTAAATGGAAATGCCATCTATTTCCGCTTTTGATGCCAGTGTGTGATGTTCTGATCTTTCACGTAAACTGAAATTAATAAAACTTTCGTGAGAAGGTCATATGCCATTTTTACATCCATGCTCACTCTGAAATTTTGTAATTCTGTTACAAAACAATTCTATTGCTACTTCTGGTCCTTTGCTCAGTGCAAAGGGGAAAAAATGCTTGTATGTTTTTACCCTCTACCCTGGTGAGTGAAAAGCTTGTAATATAGACATACACATACTTGTCTATGAAGTTTCTGGTTGCAAGATAAAAGAGCAGGTATCATGGGCATGGCATGATTTTCAGTTCGGTTCAGTTCAGTCGCTCAGTCGTGTCCGACTCTTTGCAACCCCATGAATCGCAGCACGCCAGGCCTCCCTGTCCATCACCAACTCCCGGAGTTCACCCAGACTCAACGTCCATCGAGTCAGTGATGCCATCCAGCCATCTCATCCTCTGTCGTCCCCTTCTCCTTCAGCCCCCAATCCCTCCTAGCATCAGAGTCTTTTCCAATGAGTCAACTCTTCGCATGAGATGGCCAAAGTACTGGAGTTTCAGCTTTAGCATCATTCCTTCCAAAGAAATCCCAGGGCTGATCTCCTTCAGAATGGACTGGTTGGATCTCCTTGCAGTCCAAGGGACTCTCAAGAGTCTTCTCCAGCACCACAGTTCAAAAGCATCAATTCTTCAGCACTCAGCCTTCTTCACAGTCCAACTCTCACATCCATACATGACTACTGGAAAAACCATAGCCTTGACTAGATGAATCTTTGTTGGCAAAGTAATGTCTCTGCTTTTGAAAATGCTATCTAGGTTGGTCATAATTTTCTTTCCAAGGAGTAAGCATCTTTTAATTTCATGGCTGCAGTCAACATCTGCAGTGATTTTGGAGCCCACAAAAATAAAGTCTGACACTGTTTCCACTGTTTTCCCCATCTATTTCCCATGAAGTGATGGGACCAGATGCCATGATCTTCGTTTTCTGAATGTTGAACTTAAAGCCAACTTTTTCACTCTCCTCTTTCACTTTCATCAAGAGGCTCTTTAGTTCCTCTTCACTTTCTGCCATAAGGGTGGTGTCATCTGCATATCTGAGGTTATTGATATTTCTCCCGGCAATCTTGATTCCAGCTGTGTTTCTTCCAGTCCAGCGTTTCTCATGATGTACTCTGCATATAAGTTAAATAAGCAGGGTGACAATATACAGCCTTGATGTACTCCTTTTCCTACTTGGAACCAGTCTGTTGTTCATATCCAGTTCTAACTGTTGCTTCCTGACCTGCATACAAATTTCTCAAGAGGCAGATCAGGTGGTCTGGTATTCCCATCTCTTTCAGAATTTTCCACAGGTTATTGTGATCCACACAGTCAAAGGCTTTGGCATAGTCAATAAAGCAGAAATAGATGTTTTTCTGGAACTCTCTTGCTTTTCCCATGATCCAGAGGATGTTGGCAATTTGATCTCTGGTTCCTCTGCCTTTTCTAAAACCAGCTTGAACATCAGGAAGTTCACGGTTCACATATTGCTGAAGCCTGGCTTGGAGAATTTTGACAATTACTTTACTAGCGTGTGAGATGAGTGCAATTGTGGGGTAGTTTGAGCATTATTTGGCATTGCCTTTCTTTGGGATTGGAATGACAACGGACCTTTTCCAGTCTGTGGCCACTGCTGAGTTTTCCAAATTTGCTGGCGTATTGAGTGCAGCACTTTCACAGCATCATCTTTCAGGATTTGAAATAGCTCAACTGGAATTCCATCACCTCCACTAGCTTTGTTCGTAGTGATGCTTTCTAAGGCCCACTTGACTTCACATTCCAGGATGTCTGGCCCTAGGTGAGTGATCACGCCATCGTGATTATCTGGGTCGTGAAGATCTTTTATGTACAGTTCTTCTGTGTATTCTTGCCATCTCTTCTTAATATCTTCTGCTTCTGTTAGGTCCATACTATTTCTGTCCTTTATCAAGCCCATCTTTGCATAAAATATTCCCTTGGTATCTCTAATTTTCTTGAAGGGATCTCTAGTCTTTCCCATTCTGTTTTTTTCCTCTATTTCTTTGCATTGATCGCTGAAACAGGTTTTCTTATCTCTTCTTGCTATTCTTTGGAACTCTGCATTCAGATGCTTATATCTTTCCTTTTCTCCTTTGCTTTTCGCTTCTCTTCTTTTCACAGCTATTTGTAAGGCTGAAAGGGCAAAATGATAGGATACTGAAAGAGGAACTCCCCAGGTCAGTAGGTGCCCAATATGCTACTGGAGATCAGTGGAGAAATAACTCCAGAAAGAATGAAGAGATGGAGCCAAAGCAAAAACAGTACCCAGCTGTGGATGTGACTGGTGATAGAAGCAAGGTCCAATGCTGTAAAGAGCAATACTGCATAGGAACCTGGAATGTCAGGTCCATGAATCAAGGCAAATTGGAAGTGGTCAAACAAGAGATGGCAAGAGTGAATGTCAACATTCTAGGAATCAGCGAGCTCAAATGGACTGGGATGGGTGAATTTAGCTCAGATGACCATTATATCTACTACTATGAGCAAGAATCCCTTAGAAGAAATGGAGTAGCCATCATGGTCAACAAGAGAGTCTGAAGTGCAGTACTTGGATACAATGTCAAAAATGACAGAATGATCTCTGTTCATTTCCAAGGCAAACCATTCAATATCACAGCAATCCAAGTCTATGCCCCAACCAGTAACGCTGAAGAAGCTGAAGTTGAACGGTTCTATGAAGACCTACAAGACTTTTTATAACTAACACCCAAAAAAGATGTCCTTTTCATTATAGGGGACTGGAATGCAAAAGCAGGAAGTCAAGAAACACCTGGAGTAACAGGCAAATTTGGCCTTGGAATACGGAATGAAGCAGGGCAAAGACTGATAGAGTTTTGCCAAGAAAATGCACTGGTCTAACAAACACCCTCTTCCAACAACACAAGAGAAGACTCTATACATGGACATCACCAGATGGTCAACACCGAAATCAGATTGATTATGTTCTTTGCATCCAAAGATGGAGAAGCTCTATACAGTCAACAAAAACAAGACCAGGAGCTGACTGTGGCTCAGATCATGAACTCCTTATTGCCAAATTCAGACTTATATTGAAGAAAGTAGGGAAAACCACTGGACCATTCAGGTATGACCTAAATCAAATCCATTATGATTATACAGTGGAAGTGAGAAATAGATTTAAGGGCCTAGATCTGATAGATAGAGTGCCTGATGAACTATGGAATGAGGTTTGTGGCAATATTTACTTAACCAGAAACATCCAAAGCTAACAAGCAGAAGACTGTCATGAGCCTCCACAATGAAAAAGCGTAATCCTTTAACCAATATTTGTCAGCTTGTTAATTTTTATAATCTTTTGATTTCCTTTCCCTTTCTTAACTGATATTTATTTTTGTGCCTAATAGGTAATTATCTTAGTTTAGTCAGGCTGTTATGACAAAAATAACATTCATTTCTCACGGTTCAGTTGAGTTGAGTTCAGTTCAGTCATTCAGTCGTGTCCGACTCTTTGCAACCCCATGAACTGCAGCACGCCAGGCCTCCCTGTCCACCACCAACTCATGTCCATTGAGTTGGTGATGCCATCTAGCCATCTCATCCTCTGTCGTCCCCTTCTCCTCCTGCCCTCAATCTTTCCCAGCATCAGGGTCTTTTCTAATGAGTCAGCTCTTCGCATCAGGTGGCCAAAGTACTGGAGTTTCAGCTTCAACATCAGTCCTTCCAATGAATACCCAGGACTGATCTCCTTTAGGATGGACTGGTTGGATCTCCTTACAGTCCAAGGGACTCTCAAGAGTCTTCTCCAACACCACAGTTCAAAAGCATCAATTCTTCGACACTCAGCCTTCTTCACAGTCCAACTCTCACATCCATACATGACCACTGGAAAAACCATAGCCTTGACTAGACGGAGCTCTGTTGACAAAGTAATGTCTCTGCTTTTTAATATGCTGTCTAGGTTGGTTATAACTTTCCTTCCAAGGAGTAAGCGTCTTTTAATTTCATGGCTGCAATCACCATCTGCAGTGATTTTGGAACCCATAAAAATAAAGTCAGCCACTGTTTCCACTGTTCCCCCATCTATTTGCTGTGAAGTGATTGGACCAGATGCCATGATCTTAGTTTTGTTGAGCTTTAAGCCAATTTTTTCACTCTCCTTTTTCACTTTCATCAAGAGGCTCTTTAGGTCTTCTTCATTTTCTGCCATAAGGGTGGCATCATCTGCATATCTGAGGTTATTGATATTTCTCCCAGCAATCTTGATTCCAGCTTGTGCTTCCTCTAGTCCAGCATTTCTCATGATGTTCTGAAGATGAAATGTCCAAGACTGAGGCACCAATAGATCCTATGCTTGGTGAGTTCCTCTTTGCTATGACAGAAGGGACAAAAGAGCACTCTGGGGTCTCTATTATAAGAGCACAGTCCCACTCAGGGGACCTCCACCCTCTTGACCTAATCACCTCCCAAAACCCCACCTCCAGGTACCACCACAATGGAGGTTAGGATTTCAACATATGAAATTTGGGGAAGCACGAACATCCAGCCATTACAATATTAATAATTTATTATTGAAAAAGGAAATTTTAAAATTGATTCTTAAGATTACCAAAGTTCCAGGCCCCCCAAAATCTGGATCTTTCCCTGTGCACAGTGGTTGACTTCATTTCCATTAATTTGTCTATGAGATCACAATATATAAGTTCACAGCACAATAAAACTGAAACCCAAAATTTTTTCCACTGTTTTTGTAGTTAATGAAAAATATAATTTGGGACAAACCACTACTAAATTAGTAGAAGGAACATAAGACTTCCTGAGTAAACTCTGCCACCTTGTTTACTTCTTTGAAAGTTAATCAGACATTTCCTTGTTATATGAGGACTTGGTTTTATGCTGTTGGAATGCTGTTCCCACGTTACCCCACCAAGATCTGTCTTTCAGTTAGTGGATGCAATTTCCAGAAAATAATTAAGGGAAGGTAGACAACACATTTTGATGACTTTCAAGAATGTCAGGAACAGCCCTGGCATTGGGATGTTCCAGAGATAGCATGCTTTGTGTTTGATCAACTTGGAGCAAGGACTCTAAACCTAGAGAGGACAGAGAAAAAACAGGAAAAGAGCACTGGGCAGTTTAAGACTTGAACAAGGTACAATGTATTAGAGGTGGGTGGGGTAAGAAATAATTCCATGGAAACTGAAACTACAGCTGAGAAGAAGGACATTAATCACCTTTGACAGCATTAATCAGCAGAATTAGCATTGCAGAAAATTGATTCGGTGATATACCAGACAATCTTGAGAAGTTTCCTATAAGGCAGAAGGAAAGAATACGATAAGAAAACAACCTAGACTACAATAGATAATGAGAAGAAATAATGAAGATACAAACTCAGAGTGATGGTTGTTCCTGAGTGAGCAGCAGAATAATTAGATCTAAAACAACAGTAACAAAAAGCATAATGTCCTTAGCTGAAAATCAAACAAACAATTAGAAAAACATTAGCATGAAGATAGAATTGGGTTCATCATGTGCCAGAGAATTCAATGAAAATAAATCCACACTGAAACCCACATAACTTTTTTCTTCTTATTATAAGGACAAAAGAGAAATGTCTATAGGTATTCAGGATTAAAAAAAAATCTGAAATCAAAATGTTACACATAGGACATTTTTCTGGTTATATTTAAAAGAACAAAATCTGCCAATATTCAGACTACCTTCTGTAAGAATGAGGTCAGAAACCAAAAAACTAACTCAGTAACTATTTGAAGACAGTAAGATTGTGTATCTAGATAACCCAGGTAATTTAATGGAAAAATTATTAGGAAAAAAGATAGAATTCAAGAAGTGAAAGGGCTGTAGGATGGCCACTGCAGGTTTATGCTATTTTCATCCTGGTTAAGTGGGCTTCCCTGATAGCTCAGTTGGTAAAGAATCCACCTGTAATGTGGGAGTCCCCAGTTCAATTCCTGGGTTGGGAAGATCCACTGGAGAAGGGATAGGCTACCCACACCAGTATTCTTGGGCTTCCCTGGCGGCTCAGCTGAAGAATCTGCCTGCAATGTGGGAGACCTGGGTTCAATCCCTGGGTTGGGAAGATCCCCTGGAGAAGAGGAAGGCTATCCACTCCAGTATTCTGGCCTGGAGAATTCCATGGACTGTATAGTCCATGGGGTCTCAAAGAGTTGGACGCGACTGAGCAACTTTCACTTTCACTTTTATCCTGGTTAACATACCTATAGAATTGTTGAAAACTGGCTGTTGTTTTTGTCTTGGCCATGGTTTAAATTATCCAGTATCCACTTTTTCTACTCATTCCCTTTAGTCATATTATGTTTTGAAAATTGAAGTACACTCTCGTTTAAGAGTTCTTGGTACATTGACAAAGACTGATCATACACTTCTCCTCAAAGAAAAAAGCTTCAATAAATTTTAAAAAGCAAAAATTATCATGCCATAAGCTTTGATAAGTCAATAATAAAATGAGAAATTAAAGCAAGATTTGAACAAAATAACAACAGAACAGAAAATTTTCTGCTAAATAACTCCTGAAGTACTTCAATGATTCAAATGTGACTTGTATGAGGAGAAAAATGTCCTCTCTGGCCAACCCACCAACCTTAGCACGTCCTCTCTCTCCAGGGGTCAGATGTCTCCGGCTAGGATGTCTTCCTTGTCTTTATGCCAGGGTTGTGATTGATTATACATCTTCATTACCTAATCAGTCTGTGCACTGAATGTGGAATGGATTCAGCGGTCAGAGGAGAAAGTGGGAAAACAAAGCTACAACATTTTGAAATGTGCTATGACTTCGGTATGGAGGAAGGCCTGGCAACCCACTCCAGTACTCTTGCCTGGAGAATCCCGTGGACAGAGTAGCCTGGCGGTTACAGGCTATAGGGTCACAAAGACTGTGACACAACTGCAGCAACTTAGCAGGCACACAGAACCTAGGTAAAAGCTGTGGTTTAAGTCCACAGTGATCCCATTCGGCTCTCCACATAGGTATCTTCTTTTCCTTCAGATTTGATGCAGAATGCTCAAACCCTAGAAACGGATTGTGTTCCTCTATCCTTTTCAAAATGGGATGACTATTTGTTGTCCATCCTACTGAAAGCCAAGGGAAGCAGCAGTCTAAGGGAAAGGACGTCCATATAGCTAGGGAATAAAGTCAGAAAACTGATGTCTGTATTTTCCCAAAGAACCAAAGCAATTATAAAACACCCTAGTCCAGGCAAAAGGGAGGCTAATTTAATAACTGGAAGAAATAGTTGTCAATAGAAATTATTTGGGACCTCAATCACAGATCCGTAATGATTGTTCCTCACTTCTCAGAAATGGGGAGATTTGGTCTATTTCTTAAAAAATAATTAAGTCTCTGAGAAGAGGAAGACAAGATGGAAAGAAGCATTCTGTGTTTTCCCCTCTACTTCCCTCAAAGGTGAGATCAGAAAACTTCCACAGGGGAGTCCCCAGAAGGGTTTGGGGCTGAGAGACATGTTTAGAAAACCAGAATAAGATTTTGAAGAAGAGAATTTGTTGCGGCCTAATTAAAAACAAACAAACAAGGAAAAAACCTTTTAAGCTATTCTAGTGTCTTCATTCTAAAGGGTTGCATTTCAAATAAGAACAGAGGTGGGCAATGTGCTAAGAAATCTTTCTAGACAGGTGACTGTGTCAGTCTTAGGTTCCCCTCCTTTGTTGTACTTCACTGCTCCATGCTTGCCCCTTAGCCCATCGTGATGTGATTGTTTGAGCATGTGTGCGTATTTCCATTAGACTCACAGACTCAGGCAGGCTACCTGCCTGTCTGTTGGTTGTGCAGTGCCTGGCGATAATAACTGCTTGTTGAAAGACTAAATGGAATAGCTACATAGATGGGAATTAGTGGTCATGCTTCTGGTGCTGCTGCCGCTGCTGCTGCTAAGTCGCTTCAGTCGTGTCCAACTCTGTGCGACCCCATGGACTGCAGCCTACCAGGCTTCTCCGTCCATGGGATTCTCCAGGCAAGAACACTGGAGTAGGTTGCCATTTCCTTCTCCAATGCATGAAAGTGGAAAGTGAAAGTGAAGTCGATCAGTAGTGTCTGACTCTTAGCGACCCCATGTACTGCAGCCTACCAGGCTCCTCCATCCATGGGATTTTCCAGGCAACAGTACTGGAGTGAGGTGCCATTGCCTGGTCATACCTATAGTCAAACCTCCAACTGACAGCAGGCATCTCCTGTCAGAGAGATGGTACTTTGAACTTTCTGGAATAGCTGCAAGAACAAAGAACTCATTGCTTGTAAATGCAAATTAGGTGATTTAAATTATTGGGTAGTGTAATTGGTGATTAACACATTTAGGTTATTAGAATATATTAAAATTCTCTTTCTTCTATTGATTTTACCTTACAGAGCTAGGTAGAATATCTCTTCTTCTGTGTATCCCCTCTTTGGTCTTCCCTGGTGGCTCAGCGGTAAAAAAATTCACCTGCCAATGCAGGAAACATGGGTTCAATCCATGGATCAGGAAGATCCCCTGGAGAAGGAAATGGCAACTCACTCCAGTATTCTTGCCTGGGAAATCCCATGGATAGAGGAGCCTGAAGGGCTACAATCCATGGGGTCACAAGAGTTGGACATGACTTAGTGACTAACCCAACACCACCACTGCCATCATCTCTTCAAAATCTAACTTCTGCCATCATCTACTCTTTTTCTTTATTATTATAAACAATCTACATACACAGAGCCTCAAACAAACTAAATAACTTATCCAAAGTCAGAAAGCCAAAGTTGATGGGCTATTATGGGACTTAAACTCAGCTCTTTGACTCCATAATCTGTGAGCTTAACCACTCTGTTGTACTGGAAATAACTGCAGTTCTTTAAAATGAACCTTTTTAAGTGGCTTCCACAGTACTTACTATCTCAAAACCCTTTCTCCGTGTACCATTTACTTTGTCAGTATCTCTCAAAAAATGCAGCACTAAAATAAACTCAATGTGTCAGATATTATCTGACTAGGACAGAGTGTGGTGGGGACTGTTACCAAATTTGATTTATCAGGCCCAACAGTTCCATTTCAGTAAAATAAATGTGTACGGATCTTACCAAATCTATATTTATTTTTTAGTAAGCAAAACTTCTGGGTCACTTTTATGCAAATTATTCCAAAGAAAAGTCTCTCCAATCCAGTTGTAGAATTTTCTGTTTTTATTAAAACACAAGATCATTTATCTTTGTTACATTTCATCATTTTGAATTAGACCTGTCATAATCATTTTAAGACTTCATTCTGACGTCTATCATATTAGCCATCCCCCAAATATGATGGCATCTGCACATTTGATAACCATATTTTCTAAGCATTTAGTCATGTCATTGCTAAAATATTAAAAGAACAAGATAAACATTTACCAATATTCTATTAGAAATGTTCCTAAATACAGAAAAAAAAAAAAACTAAGCATCTCTGGATCAATGGCTCAATGGTTTGCAGTAGAATAATCTAGATATATTTCACTATATTATTATAATAACTAGAAATAAGGGTAACTTTGTTTAAATGCCATGTAGAAGCCATTATACTCAACATGTCAACTCTATCAAAACAGACTAATTTGCTCTGACATATACTTATTAGTGAATCCATATTGGCTCTTGATTATCATAGAATCTTTTCTACAGGCCCAGAAAGTGTGAGGTTAATAATATATCCTGGAATTTTCCAGGGAACAGATATCCATGTGTTTGGGAGTTCTTTCTGAGAAAAGAAAACATAGATCTTTCAATGGAAGATAATGGTGAAAACACAAAATGATATTATTCGTAGTACCACGTTTTTGCATAAAACATAATTATCACCCATTTTCTTCAACACATTTTTTTTCCTGGTCATTTCATTAACTTCACAATTACATGAGACTACATCTTATGTATTTGAATATTTTGAAACTCTCTTATAATTCCAGGATATACTACCAACCTCATACTTTCTGAGCTTGTAGAAAAGATTATGTGATTATCAAGAGCCAATATGGATATTATTGTATGCAGTGTTTTTAAACTAGAAGACAGACTATGTATAGAATTGTATTAGAAGTAGGACAAGTCCCTTAATATTGTCAAAGCAATTTGCCAATTGGAAGAAAACATGTTGTCATTGCAAATCTTCCTGATGACTGACTATACTGGCTTGAATACTTTAAAAAAAGAAAAATGCTCATCATCCCATAGCCCTTATTTTACTTAAAATCTGTATTTCCTATTATAATTTATATTACCCAAAAGTTTTCTGTTCAAAAGTGTGAATTTTGCCCTATCCTATACTTCAGACTTTACCACATGAACCCTGCTTTCAGGAGGCGTGGGTTTGTCTAAGGCTCTGTTTCACGTTTTATGATTTCATTGATTCTGGTCACAGATCTAATTACTTCAGGCTGACTCTTATTTCTTTTGAAACACTAACTGGTCTTCTCGTAAGGTTTTCTGGATCCCCTCCGGGTTTCGCGGACATGTCTTAGGTATGCTGAGCAGGTGGTGTGCACTGACTGACATCTTGGTCATTGGAGTCTCCTCCCTGCAGTGGGGACGTGAATCGCACTGCAGTTCCGACAGGCTCCACATGATGGTGGCCTTGTCTCCGCAAACCGGACTTCAGGTCCCTCCACGTGCTAGAAGTTTACTGGCCTCAGTTTCAGGCTCCCTTATGAGGTTGCTGTCACTTTGCTGAACCCCGTCACATGGCTGAGGTTTTCAGCTTGGGCTCTCCAACTGTGGCTGAGACACAGAGACTGTGAGCTGCATGAGGCTTGCAGGACTGCACGCAACTGTGCTTGGCTTTTGATTTTCATTTTTCTCTGGAATATGTTTTCCTAGCACAAAACTCACATTTTGAGGATGGAGGATAAAGATGCAGAATGAAAACATAAATAATGCTACAGTCAGAATTGAGATCTGCAGAAAATGTTAAAACACACACAGGATTTCAAAGGTTTAATATGGAAAAAAGATAATGAAAATTATTTATACATATTTCACATAAAAATGATTACAACTGGAGGTGTATTGGGTTAAATAGAATATATTAATAAAATTTATTTCACTTGTTACTTTTTAAAATGTGGCTACTAGAACTGATGCTTTTGAACTGTGGTGTTGGAGAAGACTCTTGAGGGTCCCTTGGACAGCAAGGAGATCCAACCAGTCCACCCTAAAGGAGATTGGACCTGAATATTTATTGGAAGGACTGATGCTGAAGCTGAAACTCTAATACTTTGGCCACCTGATGCGAAGAACTGACTCCTTGGAAAAGACCCTGATGCTGGGAAAGATTGAAGGCAGGAGGAGAAGGGGACGACAGAGGATGAGATGGCTGGATGGCATCACCAACTCAATGGACATGAGTTGGCGATGGACAGGGAGGCCTAGCAGGCTGCAGTCCATGGGGTCGCAAAGAGTTGGACACGACTGAACAACTGAACTGAGAACTAGAAATTTTAATTTTACACATGACTTGCATTTGTGATTGCATGGTAATTATATTGAACTGAGTTTATATTGTCTAGAAGGAGGTGGGTGATGTTTGTATATTCCTCTGCAGTTATTTCCTAAGGAAATCTCTGACTTCAGCACAGTTGTCAGATTGAGCGAAGAATCTGAATTCTCAGCAAGTGTTGGAGGCCTCCATATGGCTATGGCATGGAGACATTTTAGAGTGGTCCCAAACAAGAGCTTCTGGGTCATAGTTGATTATCAGAATTATGTGGGAACAACGTTCTAATTGATTGTTGATCCCCTCTACAGATACATTGATTCAATACACATGGATATATTGATGTTTTCCTTTCCTCCATTCGTTTTCTTTCTTTTTCCCTCCTCTCCAATTCCTCCAGTTCCTGGAGGAAGGAGTGACCTCCAGGAAGGAGAATACTGTGCTGCCTGAAGAAACAGATGTGACAGAGGTGTGATGAGTGGAGAGCTGCAGAGAGACTGTGAGCTGAACAAGAGTGGACTGAGGGTTGTCACCTTCAGCGGCACTCCAGAGTAGTTCTGGAGTTTCAAAGTAGGGCATATTCAGTTGTACTATCAGAACATGGGCGTAACTGGAAAACCAGCCAGTTGACCCTAAAGTCTGAGGTTGATTTACAGCTACTAAAATTATATCGAATTTCTGCTCACTTCTGTTATCCTGAAAGTGATTATAAAATTGCATACTTTGGACGTACTTTAGATAGGAGATCCATCAGCTCTTCCCTCCACTACTTACATACAACTTTCCTACATTTTGCAGCCATTGGAGCTTTGCTTGAGCTTCACGTACTTTCTCAGAAGGGAACAAAATTCTCTAAAAAAGTAAAATGCATTCATTTGGAAAAGCCTGCAGAATTGAGTTGGGTAACCGGTGCACTTTTGACCCTTTACTAGTTTCACAGCAACATTTCGACTGGATTCTGTTACAATCTCCCAATGAGGTGTTTTGTTTTTTACTTGTTTTGTTTTTCATTTTAGCAGTCAACTAACTCTCCTGAAGTTAAACTACCAGCCCTAAGATGACATCTGACATTGCAATTTAGTCTTTGATTTTTTTCTTTTTTTAATGGCTTGCTTTGTGTCTACCTTATGTGTCTATATGACCAAAGTGTCAGCCAGAGATTTGAGCAGGGATTTCCACAAAGCTTGGGACTCCATCTCTCTAGTTCTCTCCTCTCTAAAATTCCTTTCTCATTATCTATCAGCTGTTCCATTTTCTTTGAACTTGCTAGATGAAAATGGATGCTGATTTCCTATCAGAGATTTTGCCATTCTGTGTGGTTAAGATTATGACCTGCCTTAAGGCTGAAAACCATAATAAAAGGGAAACTTGCCCTCTGTCTTTTGCTTCTTTCAAGTGCTGGCTCCCCTCCCAAATCTCTGTGCTCACATTCTTTCTCAAGTACTTTCAAATAATTATATTTTATGCCTTGACAATCCTTACAGTTGTTGCCTGATGGAGGGCTGGTTCCATGCAAGCTTATTCAGCCATGATGGATGGAAGTGGATTTTCTCCCCTTTGTTATTTTTTATTTTGTAGATTTGTGCTTTCTTCATTTTTATGTTTGATTACTAGCTATCATTTGTATTTGATTGTATAATTTGTTTGATTTGTTTATGTTTCTTCTTTTTCACCTCCCAGGATTTTGATTCATTAATTTGATTTAAAGTTTTTCTCTTCTCTATTCATTTTTTATCCATAATTTTTTCTTCTTTTTGGTTTCTTTTGGCTTATTTTATTGTTATTTTTACTTTCTTATATCAATAATTTAAATTGTATTTTTTCATGCTTTATATTTATGTATTTATTTATCATAATTATACAAACAATAGCATTAATGTCTAACTATGAAATCTAAATCAGTACACTTTCAAAACAAATGAGCATTTTTGCTCCCTCTTCTCTTCCTATGTATATGTCCTTGATTTTTTTATTAACCTATAAATTTTATTGATCAAATTGCCAACATCCATTGGATCACTGAAAAAGTGAGAGAGTTCCAGAAAAACATCTACTCCTGCTTTATTGACTATTCCAAAGCCTTTGACTGTGTGGATCACAACAAACTGTGGAAAATTCTTAAACAGATGGGAATACCAGACCACCTGACCTGCTTCCTGAGAAATCTGTACGCAGGTCAAAAAGCAACAATTAGAACTAGACATGGAAAAACAGACCAGTTCCACATCAGGAAAGTGAGTCTAGGCTGTATATTGTCACCCTGCTTATTTAACTTATATGCAGAGTACATCATGAGAAATGCTGGACTGGATGAAGCAAAGCTGGAATCAAAATTGTGGGGAGAAATATAAATAACCTCAGATATGCAGATAACACCACAGCTATGGCAGAAAGTGAAGAGGAACTAAAGAGCCTCCTGATGAAAGTGAAAGAGGAGAGTGGAAAAGTTGGCTTAAAACTCAACATTCAGAAAATGGCAAATAGATGGGGAAACAATGGAAACAATGACGAAATGTATTTTTCTGGTTTCCAAAATCACTGCAGATGGTGACTTCAGCCAGAAAATTAAAATATACTTGCTCCTTGGAAGGAACAACCTAGACAGCATATTAAAAAGCAGAGACATTACTTTGTCAACAAAGGTCCGTCTAATCAAAGCTTTGGTTTTTCTAGTAGTCATGTACAGATGTAAGAGTTGGACTATAAAGAAAACTGAGTGCAGAAAATTGATGCTTTTGAACCATGGTGTTGGAGAAGACTCTTGAGAGTCCCTTGGACTGCAAGGAGATCCAACCAGTCCATCCTAGAGGAAGTCAGTCCTGAATATTCATTGGAAGGACTGATGCTGAAGCTGAAACCCCAATACCTTGGCCACCTGATGCAAAGAACTGACTCATTTGAAAAGACCCTGAGACTGGGAATGATCGAAGGTGAGAGGAGAAGGGGACGACGGAGGATGAGATGGTTGGATGGCATCACCAACTCAATGGACGTGAGTTTGAGTAAGCTTCAGGAGTTGGTGATGGACAGGGAAGCCTAGCATACTGCAGTCCATGAGGTCCCAAAGAGTCGGACAGGACTGAGTGACTGAGCTGATAAACTTTATTAGAAACAAATAAGCAAACACTGACTGATACACTGTTCATTTATGGAACCAATCCGTTTAAGTAAGTAACATTTGTAAAGTCTGGACAAGTTTGAAAATGACTTTAAATAATTTATTTTTAGGTTTTTACTTTTATTCCTGTCACTTTCAATGCTATGCACTTGAGTATTGTTTTAAAGTGTTAGTCACTCATTCCTGTTTGACTCTGCAACTCCATGGACTATAGCCCTCCAGGCTTCTCTGTCCGTGGAATACTCCAGGCCAGAATACTGGTGTGGGTAACCATTCCTTTCTCCAGGGTTCTTCCTGACCTAGGAATCGAACCCAAGTCTCCTGCATTGCAGGAGATTTTTTTTTTTTCCATCATTTGAGACACCAAGGAAGCCCTATTGATTTAAAAGTATCTTGTATATTCTGAATGTTCATTATTTGATTTTTCTTACCATTACTTTTGCAAAAAATTGAATTGCTGACATCCTTACTTGTTATTCAAAACTTGTTTAATAAAAAGTTCTTGAATTTCTAGATTGGACATGCTCACAGGAAAAATAAGTACAAGATTTAGAAGGTGAACTAGAAGAAGCACCCATTCTAATGCTCTGATGGTGGGTATAGAACTTAAGGTGATGTGGCATCCATGTGTGTAGTCCCTTGTCTGCTAATTCAATTGTTGACATGGGGCAGCATCTAACCCAGCCTCCCAATTCCCATCACATCTTCTCATTTGGTCTCTCAGGTCCTGGCCTATGTGCATTTACAGCTTCATTATAAAAGATGCCAGCTTTCCTGCGGGCCTCCAGCATCATCCAGGTAAGCCAGGAACAGACTCTGGCTCCAGTTTGTACTTTTGGATTCTGATTTATTTCTACAAGTTATAGTTTTCTCTGCTCTCTGACTTCATAAAGACTTCAAGCCCAACCTAGCTCCAAAGGCAACAGTTTGCATAGATTTGCCTACAGTTCCCACAATTGGGAAGAGCCTAATATTATGATAAATTTCTTGTTCTATATCATGTTTAAGAACAGCTTCTTTCATATACCCTTGATTTCAGATATTGGTGCTGGAAGTGGTTCTAGAGAAGCATAACCTCAAAGAGGGTTTCTCTGAATGAATTCTGTGTTATTTGTACTTGTTACTGTGCTGTTGTTGATGTGCTGCTCAGGGAAACATTGATAGTCGATGATAGCATGATAGTTCCTTAAATTATCACCTGTAGATGTCTCTAATAAAGTGTCTATAAAAAACACACAACTTTCGTAGGTCAAGCATTGCAGCCATAAAAGTGTTAGAAAAAATAACCATAACGAGGTGGTTGGTTGGTTGGTTGTATGTTAACTGGAGAATTTGGGGAAAGAATATGCCCAGTCCAAGATTCTACCAGAATAATTTTATCATTTGCTTGTTAAAAGAAAATTGGAATGGGGACATCTGGGCAGATTCTGTTAAAGCTGGGAAACTTTCCCTGAATTCTGCCAAGTATCTTTGACTCATAAAGAAAGCTCTTTATGTCCTATCAGGGAGATTCATCTCCTCTTTCCCGAAGACTATGTAATGGGCTTCTCTGATAACATTTCAGAATAATTTCTTAATTTTACTAAATTTAGAGAACTACTGATCCTCCTTATGAACTGCCCCCACCATTTCTCATTGTTTCCAGAGCTATAAAAGGACTCGAGTAAAGGCAATCTTAGACTGTAAAGTAAAAAGTGTAACTTTTGAGGAGGACCTCAAAAATGTGCTAATTTGTGTCAATAGAAATCTTGGAAACCTGCAGAGGAATGGATTCTAAGCTACTCATGAGAGGTATAAGGAATATACTGTTGGATTGCAGCTAAACATTGCTAGTGATGAATTGAGATACGATTCTGTACTCAAAACATTGGCAAAGGTGGCTGGAGGAGCTCAACATTTCATTTGCTTGGTTGACTAGAACCTGGACCCAAAAGTGATCTGCATAGAGTAAAGATAAGATGTTTGCTAGACCTTCCAACATAGGTATCCAAAGGATTAGGAAGACTGGAATGTGGTGGAAGACTTGCCCACCCACTCCCTGAATACCTCCCCCCATAAGTCCAGAGGATACTTCCTTCACAAGGGGTATGCAAAATAGATTGGTCAGAGGAGCCCTGACACTACTATCAGAGTGGGTTGCCTGATCTTAATGATGATGATGGGACTCCTGAGTGTCATGGGTCACATGATGGCACTAAATTACCAAAGACAAGATATGTATGAATACTGAAAAGAGAGGCAGAGCCCAAGTCTGTAATAGGAATTTTCTCACTGGCAGAAATCGTTGGTATTAAGTAGTGGGTCATGGTTTCTCTAGATAAAAATTAGAGGCCTGCAAAATTTTTACTTAGTTTAGGTAATTAGAAAGCTCTAGGTTTGTTCAACAGAGGACTGACTGAAATCACTGTAATTGAAGGTGAGAAAAGAAGGGGATGACAGAGGATGAGATGGTTGGATGGCATCACTGACGCGATGGACATGAGTTTGAGTAGGCTCCGAGAGTTGGTGATGGACAGGGAGGCCTGGCGTGCTGCAGTCCATGGGGTCACAAAGAGTTGGACAAAACTGAGCAACTGAACTGACTGACCAAAAATAACAGAGGGTTTAACAGAGAGCCAGGACTGTGTGGGCACCCTTGCTGGCTACCTCAGGTTAGATGTACTTCTCCTACATCTTCATATATTTTTCATATATTCTTCATCTCATATATTTTCCACTTCTCCTAGTAATGATATCATGGAGTTCAAAACAATGTGCCATTGAAACTGAAAACCAATTGCTGCAGAGAGATACCAGTGATATAGCAAAACTTCACCCTCTTGGAAAAGCTCTTTAATCGGTGGACAACTCGTGTCTCCAGGTTATGATTTGGCACTGCATGCTGAGCCTGTGAGCTCAGTAATCCCTTGTTAACATAGACCTTTTTGGAGGTTCCGCTGATGTGATTGTGAACAATATAAATAGAATAGTGAGTAACAGGGGAGATATTAGGTTAAATGGAAGAGACAATCAGACTACATCTGACTTCATGTTCATCGTGAAGCAGCAGAGTTCCATGACCTGCTGCTTTTGAGGTTTTCAAAACTGCTAGTAAAGGAACATTTTGCAGGTTTGTCTTGGTCAGATCCAAATCTACCAAGATTTCCTCATGTCTTGATAAATCAATGGGGTTTCCTCTCATATCTAATTAAAGCTCTTAGTAGAATAATTCCATTATTTCCATAACTTCTTTAATAAAACTCCATGAGTATTGATTTCAAACTCATCAGAGATGTCCTTGGGATTTTTGTCAGTATTGAGAATGTACAAAGAATCTGATTTGTGACCAGGACTGCTATGTGATGCTTTGATGTAACACAAAAGCTACCAAGTATGTACTTACCATTAGGCAGAGATTAACCTGGAGCAGCTGTTACAGACTGGCTGTTGGTGTCCCCCAAAATGTATGTTGGAACCCTAACTCCCAATGGAATAAGAGGGTAACTAGTCCTTTGGGAGATAATTAGGTTCAGATAAGTTCATGAGGGTGGAACCCCCATGTTGATAGGATTAGTGCCCTTAGTAAGAAGAGACTATCTATTTCCGTGCCATACGAGGATATAGCAAGAAGACGGCTATCTGCAAACCACAAAAGGGGCCCTCACCAGGCACTAAATCTGCTGGCACCTTGATCTTTCTCATCCCAGCCTACAGAACTGTAAGTGTTTGTTGTCTAAGTCACCCAGTCTTTGTCAGAGTAGCCCAAGCTGACTAACAGCTACATCAGTCCTGCTTTCTTCTTTGAGGCAGCCAAATGCAGGGTGTGTTTGGGAAGGGAGAGCGGTATGCACACGCACATCATTTGGCAATCCATTAGAGTATTTGTTTAAAAAGTAATAACTTAAATAAATACACTCAGGACAGTTCAATCAGAGTTCCTGGATAGGAAAACTATGTGAGGGATTTTGCTGGAAAACCCAGAGAGCAAATACATATTTTCGTGGATTCTATCCAATTAATCAAGATAATGATAGAAAGACCACACATCTCATATATTTTCCACATTGGCAGAATATTTTATTCTTTAATAATACTTGCTGTGCTTAGTATACATTGGAGTATCATTAAAAATGAGCTCATCGTGTGACAGGATGACCAAAAGAAAATAAATCTCCTGTTGCTGTATGTTATTTATCTCTGCCCTATTAAAATTTTCCTTTCAAACTGGCTTTTTAGCTAGCCAGAACATGACCAGATACTATAATAATGACAGTCTACACACACATTTTCTATGAGTCTTTATACAGCTCATGTAAATACTGTAAGAAGTGTCATTCCAATCTTGAAGATTTTTCTTGATATATAAGAACTCTCCTCTCTATGTGCATCATCCTGAAGTCTCTCTTTTCTCCACTCTCATAAAATGTGAGAAGATGGTATTAAAGTTTGTTTTGCAGTCCACTGGTTGGGAACACAATTTCCTGGTAATTTAATTTTGATGGGTTTCTTAACTTGGGTTTAATTCTATTCATCCCAATAGATATTGGAGTAAAGAAGTACATATTACTGTGAATATGTATTGTATTACTATGAAGTTGAATCATTTTAAATATTTTAATACAGAGCACTTTCGACTCTGGCAATTTTAATGACTTATATCAACAGTAAAAATTCCAAAAACAGTTACATGAAACAGAAGTATCACTTGGAAAAGGCAAACTGCACACTGGAAATTACACCACAGGACTGCATTACACTGAATAGCATTTCATGGTTCAAGGACTAACCCCAACTCACTCCAAGTGAATTAACAGCATACTAACTCTGGACATGAGAAGCAGAGGGGACTCCCATTAACCATGTTACAGAAAGTGAAAGTTGCTCAGTCATGTCTGACTCTTTGTGACTCCATGGACTATACAGTTCATGGAATTCTCCAGGCCAGAATACTGGAGTGGGTGGCCTATCGCTTCTCCAGGGGACCTTCCCAACCCAGGGATCGAACCCAGGTCTCCCACATTGCAGGTGGATTCCTTACCAGCTGAGCCACAAGGGGAGCCCAAGAATACTGGAGTGGGTAGCCTATGCCTTCTCCAGTGGATCTTCCTGACCCAGGAATCGAACCAGGGTCTCCTGAATTGCAGGTGAATTCTTTACCAACTCAGCTATGTAGAACTGAAGTAGAAAAATCATAATCCCCACGTATTGATTTATAGTGATGAAAACAACTCTCCTGGGCTGCAATACTCATTCTGACATGACGCTGATTTTCTTCCCACGTGTGGACATAAATGGGGCTCAGATGTTTGTTCCATGAGATCAGTTCTGTTGAGGCAGTGGTTGTGATAAGGTGTTTGGCTTAGGTTTCTCCCTCTGCTGAGTATGTTCATAATGGCACTCCCACATGGACTACTGCAATGCCTCTGTACCTATACTGCTCATCATTTCTCACCTCTCCCCACCACCTCCAGACTCCTAGTTCTTATTGACACATCGTTTTTTGATAATTCTGTGACATCAATCTTGCACCACTCAATTTCCAGATCAAACAGCCTTTGGTTTTAAGTTTTCCTTGCATGTGACCTAGTAATCATTGATTTTTTTTGATTAATCCATTTCTTTTTCAACTATATTTTCAAGTTCTGGGAGACTTCCTCTATGTAGATTCCCAACTACTGAAAATCAGCAAAAAAAAAAAAAAAAATTTACATAATTTTAGAAATTGAAGTATGGTAAATTAAAAACCATTCTGAAAAGAGAAACATAATTAGGAATTACGAAGCAGAGTTGATGGTAGTTAGCTACTGAAGAAGCTGAGCTTAGGCAGATGTCAGAAAAAACATCTTTATGACTCTCAGAAATAACATGATTTCCTTTTGAGAACCATACATTTAGTACAAACACTAAACAAGAGATAGTATAAAGAATGAAAGACCCATATTATAAACAATTTTCCCATCCTAGTGTTAATTTATAATGAGAAAAATAATGACATATCAGGCTTTAATAATCACTTTGACATGAAATGAATTTTCTCTCTTATGTAAAGATTAATATGTATTTTTTCAGAATGAAAGAATAGAGTAAGTTTTCAGAAACTCATTCATTACATAAAAGTCTGATCTGGGCAGAGATGTAATATTCCTTTTCTGTCACAGTTAAAAACTGTTCATTGAATTAAAGAATAAGCCAGTGTGTGAGTTCAAGAACAATGAATTAAAAGGAAGCTCGGTAAGAATTGGAGGAGCACGTGGTGGCACTGGTACAAGGAAAGCTAGTATCCCAAAGGAGGAAATAATGGGAACAAGGAGGAAAAGAAAGGTGTGTTTGGAGCTTAGCAGGAAGGGGAGCCTGGGGCTTCCCTGGTGTCTCAGACAGTAAAGAAAGTGAAAGTGTTAGTAGCTCCGTCCTGCCCAACTCTGCAATCCCATGGACTGTAGCTCACCAGGCTCCTCTGTTCATGGAATTCTCCAGGCAAGAATATTGGAGTGGGTTGCCATGCCCTTCTCCAGGGGATATTCTGGACCCAGGGATCAAACCCAGGGATCAAACCCAGGTCTCTCACATTGCAGGCCGATTCTGGAGAGAGGAGCCTGGTGGGCTACAGTCCACAGGGTCACAAAGAGTTGGACACAACTGAGTGACTAACACTTTCACATTTCAGGAAGTGTTAGGGAGGAAAGGCAGTTCCCAGTCTGATAAAATACTGAAGGTAAGGTAAGGTGAAGTCACTCAGTCGTATCTGACTCTTTGCGACCCCACAGACTGTAGCCTACCAGGCTCTTCCATCCATGGGATTTCCCAGGCAAGAGTACTAGAGTGGGTTGCCATTTCCTTCTCCAGAGGATCTTCCCGACCCAGGGATTGAACCCAGGTTTCCCGCATTGTGGGCAGATGCTTTACTGTCTGAGCCACCAGGGAAGAGGCCACTAAAGATTGCAGTACAACACTACTGTCTTGCTTATGACTGTGACTTCGATTGGAATATGGTTCTGAACCAACCAGTGCCTGAAGTAAACGTGGGAATCCAGGACTTAAATAGGAAAACAAATTATGTTTATTTTCACTCATCTCTAACTGAACTAAAATTAAACATTCTCTTCCCTTGCAAATGTAGGCAACAAACCAAAAGAGTATAAGCAGGATTTTTGACTTTGTCATGAAGAAAATAACAGTCTCGTTGTACTACAGTTATCACAGATAGCTACAAATATCATGCATATTACCACTATCTTCAATAGTTATTAGACTTAACTCTAGATCTAATTTAGTGAGTTAATAGTGAAGCAAAAATATTTCTGCATCAAAAATGTTTCTAAGTATAGAAACTGCATTTCAATATAATTGGAATTATTTATATTCCAATATAGCTTATATTAAGCTTTTACAGCATTCTTTGAAGGGATCCACAGCCTTCTCCAGACTGCTAAAGGAGCTCATGGAACAACAACAACAAAAAATAACATAAAGAATCACTGCGTTAGAATTAGTATTTTGGTTTTAGCATTCCTTACCCTTTTCTCTATCAAATTAGTTCTCCAACAGTTTCCAGGTAAACAACTCCGTCTAGTAGCTCTCTCTAGAATTTTTATGAAATTGATATCTAGGAGAGTCCCTATTAGTATGTAGATAAGATGAACTTTTACATCACCCTTTTGTATTTTCTTTACTCTCTCCTTTGTCCCTTTCTCTTCCCTTTAAATGAATTCCCTATCTTAGCACAGGCTTCTCAGGTGGCACAATGGTAAAGAATCCACCTGCCAAGCAGGAGATACAGGTTTGATCCCTGGGTCACGAAGATACCCTGGAGAAGGAAATGGCAACCCATTTCCCAGTATTCTGGCCTGGGAAATCCTATGGACGGAGAAGTCTGGCCAGCTACAGTCCACAGGATCACAAAAGAGTTGAACACAACTGTGCGACTGAGTGTGCATGCACACTTTGGCATTTATCTGGAGATGAAGGGGAAAACTTCAAGCAGGCAGGGAGATTCAGGAGGGCTTACATATAAAAACAGAGTTCTCCACACATGGATAGGAGCTGCTGAAAGAAAGGAAAGGAAAAGTTGATGATGGTAGAGGAGACAGAGTTGCCAATGGGAGGGGGAAAGTCCAGCCCAGCAGATAAAAGCCAGCGCTCAGCATCTGGAAAGTACAGACACAGGCCACAGGTTGGCCAGAGGCTAGTATCAGGGAAGTCCGGAAAAAAGTAAAATATTTACTGAAATATAGCCCAGGAAACACGGCAGCAAGTACACTAAGCTCAATCAAAATAGGGATAATTTCCTAGCCTGGAAATTTGATTTGCATCCGATGAGTCGGTCTAGATGTGGAAGAGATTCAGAGCAGGACTATACAGAGGACAGTGGTGGTGTCGACTGGGGCAAGGGTTTGAGAGCAGAAAACAGAGCCCAGATTTATAAGGTAAGGATACCAGGCTAACTACAAAGAAGTTAATTAAGGACGTAGTAGAAAAGGGTAATAAAATGGAGGTTTCTTACACTTGGATGCAAGTTGAGCATGAGAGTAATGACGAATTTCTTCTTATTGTATGAGATCATCTTAAATAACGACAAAGATGGTTCGCACAAAGTCCGTATTGGGACTAAGTCTGTCAGTCAAGGTGAACCTGATCATTCAAATGGAAACAGAGGGCTTTGAAGGCAGAGAAGCAGGATGTCTATGACAACTGGTCAGCTCTCCAAATCGGCTTTACTCTCTGAGGTATCTATTCCATGTGGCATCGGGCTCCCAAAGCATGAAGCAGAGTGTGTTATTAAGTCAAATCTCCTTGGATCACAACAAAAATAATCAGGTAACAGTGATAGTAGAAGAGAAAAAGAAACAGAAAAAAATGAGCGGGTCGCCAGAGGCAAAAGTGGATGACAGATCCAGATGGCCTTCATTATTTCTCAGTTGGAAAAGTCCAACAACCTCCTAAATCGTCTTCACATTTTCAGTGCTGCACTACTCAAATTCACCTTATAAACCACTTCCAGGCGACAGACTAAAATTCTTCAAGTGTAAACACTGTTTCTCACTTCAATCTTCTACTAAAAAATACCAACAACTCTTTGTCACCTAACAAGCTCCTTTTCATTCAAATTTCTGCACAATATGGTTCCAACTGATGTCAGTGCTTATTTCCTAGTATGCTTTATTTTTAACTCGAAAGTCATTCAAATAAAACTAGAATACTTATTCTTTGAATCTTCGGTTTTAATGTTTTCTTTTTATTTCTGACAAGTGTGTCCTTCTTTGAAGACTTTCTCTACTTGGTCTCCGTGTGATTTTGGTGGGCTGCCAATCAGAAGGCTATGGACTTCTGACAAGAGAAGTGCCACGTGGCTAGAGAGGTCACCCCAGCTCCTCGCCAGGAGGCACATCCCAAGAGTGCAGGGGCAGGGAGGGACCGAAAGAGTTTGGAACGGAGGCATGTGAGGAATTCTTAGGTGTCTGTGTCTTTATCTCAATGTTCCTCTGATCCTCTATCCTTCCTTAGGCTCTTCCACTCAATTCTTTGAGCTACTCAATATCCTTTCAAGGAATTCCTTTGTGTGTGTACACACACACACAGTTCAGTTTAAGAATAGCAGTTTCTGTTGCTTGTAACCAAAGAACACTGAAGGATGCAGAAATGAGCACAAAAGCATAGGGGAGGCTGTTAGGTACAGAATAGGGCACAGACCTTCCCCCACCCCGAGATGACTGGTGTATGTGGAATCAATTCTCAAGCTAAAATATCATAAAAACAATGGCACCGACATTAAAATTCTGATACAGGAAATTTAAAGTCATATAAAGGAGAGCTGGGAAATAAGGTCATGGATGGGGCTGCCTGGAACACTGTGGGTGAAACTTCTAGAAACTGTTGGCTTTTGTGATTGTTTATCTGGTTTCTGGATAAATGAAACTGAGGGAACTGTGACCTCAAATATTACCATTTTCACTGGGAGGCACGGACTAAAATCCAGAGTCTTCCTGTCCCCATGCCCCATGCATCTCTTTTTACTAGTTGTCACGGGGCTGAGACAGATGAAAACCAAACTGGAGATGGACCGTGCAGCTTGTTACATCAAGGCAATTGAGAATACTGCCACGTATCTTGCATGGATCTCGAGGGAAATAATGGGATATGAGCTGTGCAGCAGATATATTAGTAAACATTTAAGCGTGAAGAAACCTGAGCCACCGGCGCTCTTGCCAACATTCCTGGCCCTTCCCCTCCTTGACTGAGGAAGCAGAGTCCCCCACAGGAGAAATTAAATGGATCCTGTGGCGCCAAAGCGCCTTGGTGCTGACCTCATGTCCCCTGACCCTCCTGATCTCTTACCCCTCTCCCCTTTGCTTGCTTCACCCCAGGCTCCCTGTTCTTGCTCAGGTGCTGGGAGCTCCCATTGCAGGCCTCTGCACTCTCCGCCCTTGCTGCCGTCTCTGCTGCCACACTCTCCTGCCAGCGAGGATGGCACGTGGACCCAGTTGCTGCAGCGCGTGAGCCCAGTTGCTCCACAGTGTGTGGGAACCCAGTTCCCCGACCAGGGATCAAACCTGCGTCCCCCGCACTGCAGGGCGGATTCCTAACGGCTGGACGACCAGGGAAGTTCCCACACCTGCCTGACTTGTTCCCTCACCTCCTTCCAACTTTTGGGGGCTTGAATGTCACCTCCTCCTGGAGATTTCCTCTGGATGTTATATTTGAAATTGCAACACTTGCCCAATATTGTGTTGCCCTTTGGTGTTTTATTTTCTCTGTTGCACTTAACTACCATCCACTATATATTTTACTTTTTTGTGTCCTTTGTTCCCAGACATAGTCCCCAGTGAACCCCGCCTCCTGGGACTCACTCCCTCGGGTAGTCCCCCTCCTGGAGAATCTGGGCAGCTCTGCAACTCATTTGAACCTTGAGAATCTGTCAGAAAGGATGCTGAGCCAGTTCCAGGCTTAAGCCTTCAGAGGGCATGCTGACTTCCGACTTTGTGCTTGGGAGGGCTCTGTGCTACCCCATGAAAAGGCTGGTAACTCCCCTGGGTAGACTCTGTAGAGACAGACAACACCCTGCGGAAAGAGTGAGCCCGTGGACTACATGGAGAAACTGAGAGGCCCAGCCCTCCAGTGGCCCACTTGAATCCAGTTCTCCAGCTGTTTCCACTAAGAGGTGAGGCACATGAGGAAGCTGCGTTGGACAATGGACATCCCAGCCCTTCAAGCTAACATCACACGGAACAAAAGCACTTGAGTCCAGATGAGTCCAGTCAGCCCACCAGGAGAGGCAGGAGATGAACTAGGTGGTTTTGTATGCAGTGGGATGTAACCAAAACATTTTTCATTGTGTTCATTGTCTGTGTTTCCAGCAAGAGTGTAAATTCCATGAAAACAGGAGTTTGGTGGCGGGGGGGGGGGGGGCTCATTTTGTTCTTTGCTGCACCCCTGGCACCAGTAACTGTGCTGAGCACTTAATAAACAATTTGTACGCAGGAAAGCATAAATTAATGAATTTAAACTAAACAGAGACTATGGGATGAAATGTATAATCAGAATTTGGAAGGGGAAATATATTCAACAAGATTTTTAGGAATTAATCTCAATCAATATAATTATCATAGAATAAAATTTGTTCAAATGGGCTTTAGAAATGCACTTCCTAGGAGTGTGGAATCCCATTTTCGATATGATCAAGGTTCTTGATAAGGATGCCTTCACCAGAGTCTGGGTTCAATTTCCAGTGTTGGTTAAGTTGCCAAATTTAACTCATAAACCAAATGGTGCCAATAGAAATCTACTTTAAATGGCCAGATATTTTTTAGCTTAATATAGAGGGAAGGAATTCAGAGACTTCAGGAATTCTTAATCGGAACAGTTACACACAACTTGCCCATTTTCTTCCTGACCACATCCCAGAATAGACCCCTAATAACTCTCTCTTCCTCCTTGCTGCAAGATAGCAGATTGGCATATCTCTAATGAAACTGATGAGAAGCTGAATTATTAGCTATGACCACCTTAAAAGCATACAACTCTGGACTTAGAAGTCTAAAATTTATATCATTTATTGCAAGCATCTCAATCTGTTGGTCATTTATAGCAACTGAGATATTCATGTAATTCTCTAAGAATCTCGTAAACTAAGATACTTGAAGATTTCTTTCTCCTGTATTTGATGGATCTGACAACCAAAAGACGGGAGACAAATGATTCGTTGCAATTAATGTATTTTATGTAATATTTTATATCTCCACCAAGAGCAAGTTGCATATATGGATTCAGTCACTACATGTTTATACTCTGTAAGGTATTCCTCCATTCCCAGTTTAACTACATGATGTCAGGATTTTCCATGTTGTCATTCTCTAACATAGATTGTATGGCTTCCATGAACATTTCCAAAGAACAAAAGAAAATACATTGCAATAACCTAGATATATAACCCTCTTAGGCTTCCCCAGTGGCTCAGTAGTAAAGAATCCACCTGCAGTACAGGACGTGGGTTTGATCCCTGGGTCAGGAAGATTTCCTGGAGGAGGAAATGGCAACCCACTGTAGCATTCTTGCCTGAAAAATCCCATGGACAGAGGAGCCTGATGGGCTGCAGTCCATGGGGTCGCAAAGAGTCAGACACAACTGGGTGACTGAGCATGAGCATATAACCTTGGCCAATCCTACTAACAATTTAATATTGTAGTTGTAATGAGATATATATATATCTAAATACATCAATGTTCTGCTGGTCAAGGTTTTGTCCTTTAAAAATTATATTATAGAAATTAGATATTGAGAGCTAATTGTTCTTTATTTTTCTTTTTAAATTAAAAAAATGGAACACATGTCAGTTTGCATTCATTTGTGTTGAAATATTCTTGAATGACATGATTTTACTTGTGACCCTAATAGGACTGAACATTTACTTTACTTCTGGTGCCTTTTTTGGAAAATTGAAAGACTGGGAAGAAGAGAAACATTGAGGGGGATGGATTGCTAAGATCATGACAAGTTTTTCTCTGATTAAAATGTTCCCTATATTTTATTTCTAGGAGAATTAAAGTCCAATAAGTATGAGGCAGGTATTACTTGCTAAATGCTCTGAATAACATTATGCTCCTTACCCTTTATGGAAATGTATTCCAAGATTCTATGTCTTCTTTGAAAGTACTGGAAGATTGAAAATGCATCTATTTGACAGACCTGGAGACATTACTGTCTGCTTAAATAGGTTGTCTGCTGCTTAAATTTCCAGATGCAAGAAAAAGGTGTCCTCTGGCAGCCCAGACTGAGTACGAGAATGCAGGAGGAAAACATGATAAGATAGGGAAAAACATGGAGAGAATTTTTGTAACTCAGAAATAAGCTTGTAGACAGTGAGGAGCCTGTTTTACTCCAAAGAAGAATCTAAAATTTGAATTTACATGAGAAGCGTTGGAACATGATTCTCTACACTCTCGCCTTCTGATTGATTTCACTTTTAAAAGCTTAAGGCTTAAAACTAATTAAATTAAAAGCAAGCCAGAGAAAAAAGAGATTGAGATCAAATGCTTCGATATTGCACATCTAAGGATGCTGATCTGTTGCATTATTTTCTGGAGAAAGTTAATGGGAATAAAGCCCTTTGTTTCACTCCATTAGAGAATCCCACAACTAAAGGTTGATAAAATTTGAATTTTTATGTTTGGAAATTATTTTAAAATAATTCAATTGGTGAAAGATAGTATTTTATATTGCCTCATTCAGTGCTTCCTAAAGCATATTTACCTTTGTTTTTCATTTAAACCAAAGAAGTTATGAAACAATTTCAGACTTTCAGATATATGGAACCAAGAGTTACATATTATGGGAAAATATGTGTTATCTCTTATTCCTAAAGAAATCTGTCTTCTCAGTGGGTAAAGGACTGTAATGTTTCTTTTCTTAAATAAGGCTTCGTATGGTCAAGGACCCATAAATGAAATTATATAGTTCTTTTTTTTTTTTAATACCTCCACAATTTAGTAGAACTTGATAACTATTTAGAGCATTAAATTCTGTTTGGAGTTCTATTCTTACAGAATTAACAAGACATTATGATGTCATTCTAGGAATATAGTGTGATAGGATTCATACAATCAGGACAAATAAGAAAGCCTGTCAAAATCCAAGTGTGAAGGATATGGTCACCATATTGAATAAGGACACGTTTGGTAACTGGAAGACTGTTTTTGGTAATTGGGAGAAAACTTTCTTCAGTGGAAGGTCCTTTAAGGAAACATAGCTGATTTCTTTCCATTTCTCTTTCCTTCCTCCAGGCTTAAAGAACACAAGGATAAATAAGTTCATAAAACTCAGAATGATTGGAAGAGAGAGCTTGCTGGGGCACTCTATGAAATACTGAAAATGGTCTTTCTTTTTCTATTTGTCAAGTCAGTGATTTTCAGAGCCTGTCCTTTTGTATTTATGTTTTCAATACTTCAGTAAGATTTAGCAAGGTGTTTAAAGTTGGGGCTGGGATGGAATACTTCTTGAGAATTTAAGTATTTCACACTCTATGCAGTGGAGATTAGCATTCGCACCCTTGCCTTCACAGAAAATCAGGGAGTTAGTGTATGATGTGTTAAGAATCACCCTTCACACAGCAGAGCGCCTTTGGCTTCCTGCCATGTCGTAAGGTTAAAGAAAGAGGGAATGCCATGATTATTTACAGGACTGCTTTTCCTGTGGGAGATTGTGTTCTAGTTCACCTCAGCTCATTACTGATTCATGGGCTGCTATTTTGGCTAAATGATGATGGAGGAGCAATATTAGGTGAGAGGCTAACAAAACATTCTTCAGGCTTTTCCACCATGCCTCTCCTTGCAGAGTCTTTGCTGTCAACAAAACCCAGTCAGGATAATGCCTCCCTTTCATCCCCTCCATCCATCCCCATGAGTACCTTTAGCCTATTAAGGTTCACCTGTAAAAGAACTGCATTCACTATTCATGTTTCTGCATTTGCACTTTCCAAGGTACTCTGCTCTTATTAAGCACCAGTCTATAAATCGTTCCACATATGTGCCTAGAGATTAGTTCCTTTTTCTACTGCCCACTGGCAGTTGGCTTTGATTTAGTGGGGAGATATGGACCCCGTCAACATTCCTAGCTCAAGTGGAGTCTTTGACCAGGTGACAAAAATATTTCAACTTTGAAGGCACTTTGGCTGCATCATTAGACCAGTTTGTAATTAGTTTATTGAAAGGTATTGAAACCGTCATTTCTGAAAGTGGACTTAGAGTTATCTTGATAGGTAAGTGTTATTTATTGAGTCTTATCCCTTTAAAAGTAAAGGTGGATTTTTCAAGAGAAATACTTTGAGGTTAATCCCAGCTGACTTCTGAGGTGTTATTTCTCTGAATAATAGAAGCATAGTTGTATGTACTTAAAAACTGTGTTTAGAGCCCAGAAGATAAGGGATTTATTTGCATATCTAGTCTGTGGTACTCATATAGTAGATGATAGAGTAGGAACCATTGGTTTATAGAAACCAGTAACAAGCAACCATTATGCCTGGTGTTAATATGCAAACCCAGCCTTGAATATTCACTGGAAGGAGGGCTGCTGAAACTGAAGCTCCAATACTTTGGCCACCTGATGTGAAGAAACCACTCATTGGAAAAGACCCTGATGCTGGGAAAGATGCTGGGAAAGAAGGAGAAGGGGGTGGTAGAGGATGAGATGGTTAGATGGCATCACTGACTTGACAGACATAAATTTGAGCAAACTTTGGGAGATAGTGGAGAACAGAGGAGCCTGGTGTGCTACCGTCCACAAGGTCACAAAGAATTAGACATGACTTAGCGACTGAACAACGACAAAGTCCAAACTCAATAGAAGAAGAGCATTTTTCTGTTCCACCAAACCCTAGACTAGTTTGGAACTTTAATTCGGTAGCACCAGTCCAACCTATTATATACGGATAGAAAGTTTAAAATAGAGTTACAGACCTACATCTACAGCTGTGTCAACCCTCTACAACATCTGTGCGCAAGAATGATTTAATTAGTTTGTATGATCATTTCTCTCTGCTAACAGATGAGCTGGGGGAACATAGATGACAAAGAGAGAAGGCTTACAATATCAAATTATTGCACACAAAAGCATCTTTTTTTTCAGCATCACCTTGATTTATTTTCCTCGTCTTTTTTTTTTCCTCCAATGGAAAAATAATTTCATCAAAAAACAAATATTTCTGCCAAAGTGAAATAATTTCATGTTCTAATGCTTTCTTTTTTTTAAAAAAGTCAACATTGAACTAGGACATGCTCTGACCACCCTCCCCTCATTTTGTTGACTACAATTTTTTAAAAATCCACTGGCAGAAAAAGAGATATTTTCCTCAAATAGGATGATCGTATTTTATTGCTGCTTTGTTTAGTAGATATTTTTCTCAATTGGGAAATAAAGTCTAGGTGAAAAAAATTACCTAACAAGAGAAGTAGTTTACATAGTCATAACATTTAAATTGCTGCCAAAAGAAAAAAATGTAAAAAAAAAATGTAATGTAAAATATCACATAACTTCAAAAAACTTACCTCAGTTTTCTATCACTTAACATGTACTATAAGTCAACTTTCTAAATAGGATTACAGTCCTCTATTATAAGTCCCTAGTGGTACTATGGTATATTGATACATTTAAAAAAATGCTACTACAAAATTTTTCTTTTCATTTTGTTTCTGCCTATTGTGTACTTAAGCTATAGATAATTTTTGAATAAAAAGCCTACGGTAGATATAAATGCAATAGTTAACTGATCCTGTTTGCTGATGTCCTTTTCATGGTCCACGGAAGGTGGCGGCTTTTAGTCCAGCATCTTCTCCTGTTTCTTGCCTTCCTTTTTCTTCTTCTTAGATTCTGCTGTGATTAAAATAAAAGAAAGAGAGGAAAAAGTATCACATTAGTAAGCTATGAGAGAGGGAGCCACTTTTATAAATGGCCAGGAATGAAATGATTAAATGCATAGACAAAGTACGTGTGTGTGTGTGTGTGTGTGTGTGTGTGTGCACGTGCTTTTGCCAGAGTGCGCCTATGATAATAGGCAGGAGTAATACAGCTTCCTGTGTGAACACCTATAAATGCCTGGTTTCATAGTGGTTGCCCCCATTCGATAAACAACATACTGTCTGGGGGTCTCACTTAGAAAATTGAAACACAGCCGGCCTCTCTGAGAGAATACACTGCTCAATGGAGAGCTACCAACGCTCTCCCAGACCCTCACTTCCCACATTGCCTTTCCATGGGACAGGTGATAAGCTTTTTTTTCCTGTTATCATTTTCAAAGTGCTTCTGCTCCTGAGGTATCCTCTCCTGATGTGTCTTCTGTTTATACATTTGGCCACCCAGTCACAGATGAAGGACCACCTCTGAATCTACCAAACATGGAGCTTTGACTCTACAGAGACTCCTAGCCTTGGTGAAGGAAGTAAGATGGACCAACCTGGGCTAAACCAGGTAAGTAAAACTATTAGGATTTAAACCAAAAGACTTCATCCTTTTCCATTCAGTCATCTGTCATTTCCCTTTTCCTAAGCCTAGGAGAAAACAGTATGGAATAGGACATGTCAGCTTTGGTTCCAAAGATGAGAATGGTCAGCATCACCAGGCTAGCGAGTGCAAGGATATTGCTAAGTGTTTTTCAGATATTAAATACTTTCCCCATTCAGTCCACATAGTGGCAGACATGTATGGGTTAGGGACTGGAGCCAGACTGCTGGAGTTTAAATTCTGACTCTATCACTAAGTTAATGTGAGACTCTGAGAAAGTTGTATATCTGTGAATCAGATTCTTCACTTGTGAATGAGCATACGAATAGTACCACTTCATTGGGTTCGTATCCAAATTCGATGAGTTGTATCAGATCCACTGAGAACAGAACATGGGACAATAAAATGGCAATAAAGGTTAGCACTTATTATAAGAACAAGGGGGTGATTGCTCTATAGGATTAATATTCTTTGTCATCACCAAGATGTTTGCACTGAGCAGGTCATTGAATGAGGAATATCAGGACAGAAACAGTGGCCAGTAGGGACTTGTTCATGGGATCACAGGGCACGTGCCCAAGAGGGTCAGAGGTTTATGATGAGAGGGGACATGACCCCAACCACAAGTGGTATACAAAACTCAGCTTATACTTAAGCAGAGCTTGAACTTTTTCCATTCTTATCCTTACCATCTCTTCAGATTGTTCTGAAGTCCATTATATATTAGGCGTAGTAGTATTTCTGTACAAAGTAATTGTCCTGCTGCTGCTAAGTCGCTTCAGTCATGTCCGACTCTGTGCGACCCCAGAGACGGCAGCTCACCAGGCTCCCCCGTCCCTGGGATTCTCCAGGCAAGAACACTGGAGTGGGTTGCCATTTCCTTCTCCAATGCATGAAAGTGAAAAGTGAAAGTGAAGTTGTTCAGTTGTGTCCGACTCCTCGCGACCCCATGGACTGCAGCCTACCAGGCTCCTCCTTCCATGGGATTTTCCAGGCAAGAGTACTAGAGTGGGGTGCCATTGCCTTCTCCATTGTCCTCAACTTCCTTTATTCAAGCTTCAAGGGTGCAATATACACAATTAGGTCAGGAGTTGCAAAAATGTTGCTGCTCAAAAGTATTCATTTTGTTCACAAATATCCTCAGATTTTTTTTCCCTCTCCATACTGAAGTAACACTTTTTCACTCTCTCTGTTTCTACTTGTCATTATAATGTCTCTTTTTTGACCTATTATAGGTGAGATGACCAGAACTTCCAAGTTTAAAGATACCTCAAAGGTCAAATAAGGTTTTCTGTTCAGTTTCTGAACAATTAATATCTGAACATTTAATAATCCCCAGTCTTTGGTTGACATTTGAAGTAACAGCTGTATATTAAGATGGTATCCTCAGGGAATAATCTAGGATGACAGCTGAAATAGAACTCTTATTTCCCTCATCTCATTTTCTCCAAATCCCTTACTGGGGAAGCCTCAGTAACTTATAATCCTCTAGCCTCCAGGAGAGGATGTTTAGGACAATAGTTCACATGTTTTGGCTATCATGTCCCTATTTCAATATGTAAGTAAATGAATCCCACACTCATCAGGTGTTGGTAAAATTTTATTTCATAAAGCTTAAAGTTATTCTGAATATTGGTAACTATTTGATCTAAGTAATGTAGGCAACACTTTGGGAACTGGAATTTCTCCCCAGTTGTCCTTGGTAAAAACAAGAGCACCTCTCTCTGTTACCTGAGCCTGACATTTACTTTATATTCATCAATGAACAACCATTATTGGTTGTTAATGCCATTAAATTTTAATACCATTAAATTGGTATTTAACAACAATTAAATACCAAGAAACTAAGCAATTGCCCATATAATCTGCACAATATCAATCAATATTTTTAATGCAACTGACAAATAAGTCACCATGGCATTCTTTTGACACACTACACACCTTAAGTCCACTCTGGGTTCAATCTAAATAGATAAAATGAGGAGTCTTCAGTAAAAGGTAGTGGAAAGAATTTGTATTTGTCTATAGTCAATTTTGGAGAAGGCAATGGCACCCCACTCCAGTACTCTTGCCTGGAAAATCCCATGGAAGGAGGAGCCTGGAAGGCTGCAGTCCATGGGGTCGCTGAGGGTCGGACACGACTGAGCGACTTCACTTTCACTTTTCACTTTCATGCACTGGAGAAGGATATGGCAACCCACTCCAGTGTTCTTGCCTGGAGAATCCCAGGGACGAGGGAGCCTGGTGGGCTGCCGTCTATGGGGTCGCACAGAGTCGGACACGACTGAAGCGACTTAGCAGCATAGTCAATTTGATTTCTCACACTGTGACCTTTATATATATTTAGTGAGCTTTGTCACTGCTTATCTCTATGGCCTCAAAAACTGATGAACATCCTCTCTAGCTTTACCCTGTCTGTGTTGTGCTGGGCTGTGCTAAGTCATCTTAGTCTTGTCCGACTCTTGGCGAACCTAGGGACTGTAGCCCACCAGGCTTCTCTGTCCGTGGGATTCTCAGGCAAGAATACTAGAGTGGGTCACCATTCCCTCCTCCAGGACATCTTCCCAACCCAGGGATCCAACCCATGTCTCTTTAAGTGTCCTGTGTTGGCAGGCAGGTTCTCTACCACTAGGTCCACCTGGTAAGCCCCAAAGATCATGGATATGTGGCAGCTATTTTTATGGCTTCAGTCCCTATTTCTCTTGCTACCATCACAGATGCATGTTACATAAAAGACAATAAATCGGTATAGAGAAAAAGTATGTCTGTGGTAGATTTAGCCTGAGGGGGGAGAGAATTTCTCCTCTCGGAGTTATTTCATTCTTTTTAAAAAGTATTAGTTTTCCAGCTTAAAGAGTAATACCTATTTATATAAAAATAAAGAAACATATGGTAAAAAAAAATTACCCATGGTTTCACAATATAGAGATAGCACTTCCAGCAAACAGTTCTATTTATGTTTCCTTTCTGCCAATAAATGTAATATACTTTAAGAACATAATGACAGTTGATAGAATATATTATATGAAAAATTCTGTTATATTAGTTTCCCTGCCATTGCATATACTTTGAGACATGACCAAGTAGCATTCTTTTATGACATCTCTGCCTACTTTTCTTCTTTTGTTGGTCAGTTGGCGTGTTCCCACATGTCCCCATTTTTTGTTATTATAAAGAATGAGGTAATGTGTGTTTTGCAGACAAATCACTGTTTGTTTAAACTTTGCCCTAGTGTACATTACTAACAGAGGATCTACTGGATCAAAGAACACAGTATTTTTAAAGCTCTAGGTATGTACTGGTGTATTTCTTTCTTGAAAGGAAGTACAAATTTAAATTTTTATCAACAACTTATATAAGGCTATCACAGGGATGCTCTAGTGCTCCAGTTATTATGAATCCATCTGCCGATACAGGGAACACAGGTTCGATCCCTGGTTAGTGAAGATGCCACATGCCATTGGGCAGCTAAGCTCCTGCTCCACAACTACTGAACCTGCGTGCCTAGAGCCCATGCTCTGCAACAAGCCACGGCAATGAGAAGCCATACACTGCAACGAAGAGTAGCCCCCACTCGCTACAACTAGAGAAAGTCTGCTCAGAGCAATGAAGACCAGGCCCAGCAACAAATAAATAAATAAATACAAATTTTAAAAAAAGAATCGATCACAGCAAACTCCTTCTCAAAAGGCAAATCATCAAACAGGATGCATCATCTCTTTTCCACCCATCCACAGGTCCTTTTAGGAATAGGGTCGTCATGTGGTTAGTACAAGTAAACACCCACTCCCATTTCCATTATTAGGGACACCTAGAAGAAATAAGACTGTAAGTGGGAATTGAAAGAAAGACATCACAGATTTTTTTCTGAAGACTTTGAGAGGAGATGGCATTCTAAGAAGCAGAAGAGTTGAAAATTCTGGAATAAAGTAATCTCATTTTCTTAGCAAAATGTCTTGGTTTGATTTCTTTTTTTCAGATGACCTATGGCATATATAGAAAATGAAAGAAAATTAAGAGATGAAATGATATGAGAGGGGCTTAGATTTTAACTGGGTCAACATCTCTTTGCTACTATTTCAAATAAAATGGCTTTGGGTCATTACACTGATGAGAGGAACTGTTAATTAAAATAGGAAAATATGTTTACCTTCTAAAGAGATAGAATTCCTATAAGAGGAAGCTATGAACTCTCAGAAATGGACACCAAAGCTTTAGAGGTCAAGAGTGCCCATGGACAAGGACAGTGGGCAGTGTGTCGCAGAGAGTCCTAAATATAACCTGTGAGATTCATTCAATAAATCATGAAAACTGAGTGAAGGAAAAGGATCAAGTTACTGTCAACCATGTAAATAAGCCCCAAAGTCTGGATACAACCAACACGTTTGTAATACTTCATGAACCTATTTGAAGGAACTCACCTGTGCTTAAGAATCAGCTGCCTAGTCACCTGGAAATCTCTAATTCCTTCCCAGCTGTTTCTGAACTTTATAACTTGCTGAATTGTAAACATACAGCTCGGTGATCCACCAGGGATCTAGGTACTAGCTGGCTCGGCTTCCCACCATGGCACCGTTCATTGAATTCCCCAATATTTCAGGTTAAATGGGGGTCGTGTCTATCAAGTGGCACAATACAAGAAGAAATTTCTGTATATTTAACAATCAAAAGTATCATCTCTTAGTTTTTAATTCTGATTATTCTCAGATATGGTTCAGTCCAACATCTGTGTAATAATTTGTTTCCTCTTCAATTTCTTATTTTGTAATGTCATGCCATTTCTTCTTTTATGGACTCAATACATTTGTAATACTTCTAGAATTATATATGGAATATATGCGTGCATGCATGCTAACTAGCTTCAGTTGTGTCCAACTCTTTGAGACCCTAATGTCTACTCTATTCATGAGATTCTCCAGGGAAGAATACTGGAGTAGATTGTCATGCCCTCCTCCAGGGGATCTTCCCAAACAAGGAATTGAACCCACATCTCTTGACCACTCCTGCACTGGCAGACAGGCAGATTCTTTACCACTAGCACCACCTCGGAAGCCCGTATGGAATATATACATCCCACTATATATATCCACCTTCATAGGGCTGCTCCTCAGTGATGTGCTAATATCTGCCCTTTCCCTCACTGCCCACCTTCCTTTTGCTCAAGTCTATTTCATAACAACACCAACCACTCTCCTCTCTACTACCTGCCCTTCTACACAAGTTTACTTTTGACATCAAGTACAGTACATTAAAAATAGTATACTTCTGTGTCAAAATGCAGACTAAGCATGTCAGGAACCTTTGAGCAACCTCTGTCTGCCCGCATTCACTTAGGGGTGACTCAACACTTAACTGTGTTGCCTCAAAATAGCAAGTTCAGCTATGAAAGCGTGGTGAGTAATGTGGACTTAACAGAGGGTTTAGTGGAGATGAGGAAATTATTTCATCAACTACCCAGAGCAAGTTTAGTAAATGTCCCTAAGCAGGTCAGCTATTTTCCAAAGCAACTCCCTGTGGATCAGTAAACGAAGCTCTTCTCCCTTCACCCAGAGACTCCTCTTTTCAGCCCCTTTTCCCTCTTATCTCTCTGTTTCCTCCTCCTTGAAGGAAAAAGCTGAGACCACTACTGGCTTCTCCAACCCATCAAGAAAGGAATCCTCTCTAGGATGTGCTTTCTTTGTAGGGTAGAAGCGAGTGTGCTGGGGTCACTCCTAGGTCTGACCTATGCACATGGGTTTACCAGGACAAGAGTCGCCAAGTCAAACCCCTCTTTTAACTCAGCTCATTCATACTGTCCTTATGTATCAGTCACGCCTATTCATGTATCTGGAAATGTAAAAAAAACACTGAAAATGTTTGTGGACTTTTCCTCTGAGAGTCATGAGAGAGAAGAACGATGAAGATAGGAATCAAGAGATACTTCATCTGTATGTCCTTTAATCCAGGGTTTTCTCACTTGTATACAGTTACAGAAGGAAAACAAAAAACTGTGTGTGTTGTGGGTGTGTATGTTTGTATTCATATTCAGCTGCTACGTTGTTTTTTTCACCTTTGGCCAAAAAAAGTGTTTAAGTACTGAAGAAAATTCAAGAGAGGCAAATACAGCTAAAGCAAATAAAACTTGGCAAAGAATATGTAATTTTATGTAGGTAGCTTTAAGAATGTTGGCATAATTATGGCCATATATATTTGTGGGCTCAATAGCACGCAATTCTGATACCTGTGTTAGAGACTTGTGTGTGCCTGTGTGTGTGTGTGTGTGTGTGTGTGTGGTTTGGCAGTCACTGGATGCTGTCATTCTTGGCAATCCTGCCGGCCCTATCTCCATTCCCTACCTACCTTGAAGAACTCTATAAGTCAGCTAGAATAGAGGATATACTTAAATCCACGTGTCTTGTCTCTCTAACACACACACACATACGCAGAAAGACACACACAACCACAGATGGTGGAATGAATGTCTAGGCTGCTTCTGTTCAGCAAAGCATCTGCTCCTTCCTCGGTCCACAGGCCCCTCTCAACACCTTACACTTCTTGACAGTGACCCCCCCACACAGAGTAACTGACCTCTTCTACATCAAAAGCAGAAAGAATACTTCTTTCTAATATGATATTTAAATGTTTAAAACTTTATTTCTGCAATAATGAGGGCATAGGTAGAAAATTTACCTTATTATAAAATGTTATAAATTATATGGTAGCCTAAGTCAGAAATGAAATATATTATTACAAACAATAAGTAGTGCCCACTAAGTACATCATTATTTTTCTATTATCATATCTAATGTTTAATATTTAATGACTGGTGCTATTGGAAACTCAAATTATGATTTATGGAAAAGGGGAAAAGCTTGAACTCTAGAATATTTAAAAACTCAGTAAGTACAGCTCCATGAATCATTTTTAATTCGCTCTTATATTTTTTGGTTCCTATATATATATGTATACATTATATATGTATACACATTATAAATATATATATATATATAATGTATGTATATATCAGAATCAGTTGTGATGGGCTGAATTATGTCCCCCTCAAAAATTCCTACTGAATTCCTAACCCCTCAGAGTGTGAACATACTTGGAGACAAAGTTGTTACAGAGGTAAATAGGCTAAAATGAGGTCATTAGAGTGGGCCCTACCCCAGCATGAGTGGTGTCCTTGTAGTAAGAGGGAATTTGGACACAGACAACCCCAGGAAGAGGAGAGCGATCTATGAGCTGAGGAAAGCAGTCTGGAACAGACTCTTCCCTCACAGTACTGAGAGGGAATCAATCCTGCTAAAACCTTGTGAAAAAATTAATTTCTGCTGTTTCAGCCACCCAGCCTGTGGTACTTTGTTATAGCAGACAGTGAACGAATACATCCGTGAACTAGATAACACTAGCTGTCCTTTTTGTATATCCTTCAGATAACCCTCATTAGTTGCAGAAAATATACCTAAGTTTATTGTTATTTTTTAAAATATCCCCTAGATTTTAATTAACATCATTTGAATATGTGACTTTGATACTGTACACGGTAGGACTGTATGCATATGTGTGGTTTCAAGCTGCTCCAGACATTAATCCATCACTGGTCTCCACACCTCCAGATTTAGAGCAGCTGAGCTGTGTTTCAACAACACTCAATTCCACCCTGCCTCCACGCACCCAATGCTCTGTCTACAGCAGCAGCAAGTAGGTCTGAAGAGATTCTCCTCAACTTCTCTGCTGTTGCTGCTGCTGCTGCTAAGTCGCTTCAGTAGCGTCTGACTCTGTGCGACCCCAGAGATGGCAGGTCACCAGGCTCCCCCGTCCCTGGGATTCTCCAGGCAAGGATACTGGAGTGGGTTGCCATTTCCTTCTCCAATGCATGAAAGTGAAAAGTGAAAGTGAAATTGCTCAGTCGTGTCTGACTGTTAGCGACCCCATGGACTGCAGCCCACCAGGCTCCTCCGTCCATGGGATTTTCCAGGCAACTTCTCTACATGTTTTTAAACAGCAGTCTTCATAGCAGCTTAATTTATTACTCTGGTGCATGTCAGCAAAGGTCTGAAAATAAAGCTTTTCTGTAGAATGAAAATCATCCCTGGAATTATTTTCACCTTGCAAGAGCGAGCGCCAAGAATGTGTGAGCCTGTGGTAAACAGCTCTGGGCCCTGCCCTCTGTGTGCCCCAGCAGCAGGACACTGGGAAAATGTTTACCTGCTTCTTGCTCTTTGGATTTCTGATGAGCTCTTCTATAAATACTGCATTTTCCTCTAGAAAAAGTCTTTCTTTCCCCTTGCCTCTTTGAGCTGAGCAACAGCCAGCCTGCTTTGATTTCCCTGTAGGTTGCTGAAGGCTGTGCAATGCGGCAGAGCTGGCTGGAGTCACCGGGAACATGCAGAGCGTCTCTCCACCACTTGTTACCAGGGCACCCACCGGTGCCCTGGATCCTGGGGAAGCACGAGTATTTCAGAGTGGAGAGAAGGTAGCCCCAAAGCCAGCCCTGGGTGGAGCCTGGGAGGCCACCAAGTGTAACGGGGTGCCTGGCACTGCTGTATCTTACTCTGGAGGAAGTCAGCCCCTTTAAGGACCCCCATTGGAGAAAAGTGGCACTAAAAGTTATTATGTGCTCCCATGTGGTTATTATACAAAGAAAAGCTGAGTCAAAAGTATCTGATGCAGCTCAATCGTAAATGACCCCAAACATACTTATACTAATGTTTTAGAGTTCAGCTCAGTACAGTCACTGAGTCGTGTCCAACTCTTTGCAATGACCACCTGGACTGCAGCAGGCCAGGCCTCCCTGTCCATCACCAACTCCCAGAGTTTACTCAAACTCATGTCCATTGAGTCAGTGATGCCATCCAACCATCTCATCCTCAGTTGCGCCCTTCTTCTCCCGCCTTCAATTTTTCCTAGCATCAGGGTCTTTTCCAATGAGTCAGTTCTTCACATCAGGTGGCCAAAGTATTGGAGTTTCAGCTTCAGCATCAATCCTTCCAATGAATAGTCAGGACTGATCTCCTTTAGGATGGACTGGCTGGATCTCCTTGCAGTCTGAGGGACTCTCAAGAGTCTTCTCCAACATCACAGTTCAAAAGCATCAATTCTTCAGTGCTCAGCTTAATTTATAGTCCAACTCTCACATCCATACATAACTACTGGAAAAACAATAGCTTTGACTAGATGGACCTTTGTTGGCAATGTAATGTCTCTGCTTTTTAATATGCTGTCTCAGTTCAGTTCAGTCCCTCAGTCATGTCCGATCTTTGCGACCCCATGAATCGCAGCAGGCCAGGCCTCCCTGTCCATCACCAACTCCTGGAGTTCACTCAAACTCATGTCCATCGAGTCAGTGATGCCATCCAGCCATCTCATCTTCTGTCGTCCCCTTCTCCTCCTGCCCCCAATCCCTCCCATCATCAGGGATCAAGGTCTTTTCTAAGGAGTCAACTCTTCGCATGAGGTGGCCAGAGTATTGGAGTTTCAGCTTTAGCATCAGTCCTTCCAATGAACACCCAGGACTGATCTCCTTTAGAATGGACTGGTTGGATCTCCTTGCAGTCCAAGGGACTCTCAAGAGTCTACTCCAACACCACAGTTCAAAAGCATCAATTCTTCGGCGTTTAGCTTTCTTCACAGTCCAACTCTCATATCTATACATGACCACTGGAAAAACCATACCCTTGACTGTAGGGACCTTCATTGGCAAAGTAATATCTCTGCTTTTTAATATGCTGTCTAGGTTGGTCATAACTTTCCTTCCAAGGAGCAAGTGCCTTTTAATTTCATGGCTTCAGTCACCATCTACAGTGATTTTGGAGCCCCCCAAAATAAAGTATGTCACTGTTTCCACTGTTTCCCCATTTATTTGCCATGAAGTGATGGGACCAGATGCCATGATCTTAGTTTTCTGAATGCTGAGTTTTAAGCCAACTTTTTTACTTTCTTTCACTTTCATCAAGAGGCTCTTTAGTTCTTTTTTGCTTTCTGCCATAAGGGTGGACAAAAACCTAAACTATTCAGTTATTTTAGAATACCTAAAGAGATACCATAGGAAGCAATTTAGGAAGAATTGGTATAATAGAGAAGAACTCTGGACACAGACTCTCTTGACTTCAAGCCTGGCCCCTCACTGGCTAGTGACCTTGTGCATGTTGCAACCTTAGTGTCCTGATTTGTAAAATGCAAACCAAACTCCTTGGGGCTGCTGTGGGGACCAAGTGAGACAGTGCGTGCTAAGGGCTCAGTATAATGCCTTTCCGGGTTTCCCAGGTGGCTCAGTGGGTAAAAAATCTGCCTGCAAAGCAGGAGACATAAGAGACACGGGTTCGATCCCTGGGTTGGGAAGATCACCTGGAGGAGGACATGGCAACCCACTCCAGTATTTGTGCCTGGAGAATCCCTTGGACTGAGGAGGCTGGAGGGCTATAGCCCATAGGTTCACGAAGAGTCGGACACGACTGCAGCGACTGAGCACAGACGCACATCATACTCAGTAAACAGCAACTACTCTTGTTACACTCAAGAAATGCTGATGATAATAGCTGTAACCTAAAACTTGAAGCAGAAGTTCTCAATCCAGAAGTTAGAAAGGAAAAATGCAGAAGCTTCAGGGGAAAATAAAAAGAAGGTCCCTCAACCCAGTATCTAATTAGTGCAAACATTGTTCTATTATGCAGCCTTCCTTGATACTAATTATTACATAGCTGTTTTGTGTGTACACAGCTAATGAGCCTCTGAACATGGAATTTACCAAGGGAGATAAAGCAGATACACAACATGAAGTAAACCCTACAAATATTTATAGCTGCTAGTCCTCACAGCTGTCCTGGCAATTAGAAGCAAAAATTCTTTAATAAGGATGGGAGTAAAATACCCAGGTGACTCTTCTTCCAAGCGAGTGCCCTGTGCTTTAACTGTGATTTCTCTGTACATTTTTGTTGCAGCCAATGAATGAATGGTGTGCTCTAGTGACCCAGAACAGGATAGTTTATTTACTTGGATACATCATTCAGGGAATTCCCTGGTAGCTCAGATAGTAAAGAATCTGCCTGCAGTGCAGGAGACCCAGGTTTGATCCCTGGGTCGGGAAGATCCCCTGGAGACGGAAATGTCAACCCACTCCAGTAGTCTTGCCTGGAAAATCCCTGGACACAGACAAGATGTCCCATCTTGGACAATGGGGTCACAAGAGTCGGACTTGACTTAGCGACTAAACCACCACCACCATTCATTCATCAAGTCAGTACTATTTGTTAAGCTCCTCTCATGGACTATGGACCTGAGTTGTAGTAACTTGCATAGGTGAATGGGTAGTGGCTCCTGACCTCCAGTGCTTCAGTGTGGGGCAAGGCAGACATGCACTCATTGCAGAGGCAGTGATGAATGTCTTATCACAGGAGCCAGCCCTTAGAGATAAGGCAGTCACTGCAGGCTTGGGCAGGGAAGTCTGCAAGTTCTCATAGGGATCTCCTTTCTAATCCTCAACAAAAACAAGCTCTTTTTGGCCTCAGGACTCTGAACTTCCCTTGTTTTATTTAAAATGGTAGTATGGCTTTGTTTTCTTGGGCTCAAAAATCACTGCAGATGGTGCCTGCAGCCATGAAATTAAAAGATGCTTTCTCCTTGGAAGAAAAGCTATGACAAACCTAGACAGTGTATCAAAAAGCAGAGATATTACTTTTCAGACAAAGGTCCATATAGTCAAAGCTATGGTTTTTCCAATAATGTATGAATGTGAGAGTTGGACCATAAAGAAGGCTGAGCACTGCAGAATTGATGCTTTTGAATTGTGTTGGAGAAGATTCTTGAGAGTTCCTTGGACTGCAAGGAGATCAAACCAGTCAATCCTATAGGAAATAAATCCTGAATATTCATTGGAAGGACTAATGCTGAAGCTGAAACTCTAATACTTTGGCCACCTGATGGGAAGAACTAACTCAGTGGAAAAGACTTTGATGCTGAGAAAGATTGAGGGCAGGAGGAGAAGGGGGTGACAGAGGATGAAATGGTTGGATGGCATCATCGACTCGATGGACATGAGTTTGCACAAGCTCTGGGAGATGGAGAAGGACAGGGAAGCGTGGCGTGCTGCAGTCCATGAGGTCACCAAGAGTCAGACACAACTGAGCGACTGAACAACAAAACATTGTAGCTAGCTGCTATTTGTCTTCAAGTCCAAGTTCAAAAGTGACCTCTCAAAGGTGCTCTCCCCAGTTACACTGTCTTAGCCCCCTTCTCTCTTGGTCACTCTAACACTTGGCTCTTTAGATATTAAGACCACTTTCTTCAATACATAGTTCTCATTTTAATTATTAGTTGTTTATTTTGGTCACTATTATCTACCCACTATCACCACTAGAACACAGAAATAAGAGGGAAGGAAACATTTAACATCAGTAGCACCTAAGATGCAATCTGCAAGCTCTTAATTATTAGTTGTTTATTTTGGTCACTATTATCTACCCACTATCACCACTAGAACACAGAAATAAGAGGGAAGGAAACATTTAACATCAGTAGCACCTAAGATGCAATCTTAAGATTTTATAAATAAATGAATATATTGGAAACTATGTCAAAGGACAGCATGCTTCTCTCAGAGCACTTGGAACTCTCTGCAGTACACTGGGATTTATCTCCTTCTCCTACTGCACTACTGGTCCATGTAGATCATTGTATCCCTGGTGCTGACCTAACCTATAGCACCCACTCCATAAACATTTGCTGAATAAACAAGCTGGGTTTTATAGAATGAAATGTATAAAGCATAGGAGAAGGGAAACAGGTCGAAAGTTTTTAGAATAACAGGTATAGAGAAATGGACATATAACAAATCATGGCCCAGGGATCCATCTGTGGGAGTTTGGTGTGGTTGGGGCGGAGTCTATGAGCAATGCCTGGAGCAAGGATCCAGAAGAGCCAAAGTGGATGATGCATGAGCAGCAAGTCCTGCTAAGGAGCCAGGATCTGATTCTGTGCTCATAGAAGTGACACTCAAAGAGGGATTTTAGGAAGAATAAGTGGGTCTGAAATTCATTACTTTTCTTAGATAAGAAATTGAGAGGCCTATATGGAATAGATACAGGGGTAGGAGGTGTATGTAATGCAGGAAATCTAGAGTCAGGCTGCCTTATATTTAAGTCCTGGCTCCTCTGCCTATTATCTGTATCACCTTACACTAGGCATTTAAGTTTTCTAAGCCATAGTTACCATATATGTAAAATTGGGGATGATCATAACTATTTCACAGAGATTTTGTGAATATTCAATGACAATATATGAGCATTTACCCAACTATAATAAAAACCTATCAGGCTTTCAGGCTTCCCTTAGCTCAGCTGGTAGAGAACCTGCCTGTAATGCAGGAGACCCAGTTCAGTTTCTGGGTTGGGAAGATCCCCTGGAGAAGGGATAAACAACCCACTCCAGTATTCTTACCTGGAGAATCCCATGGACAGAGAAGCCTGGCGGGCTATAGTCCATAGGGTCACAGAGTCAGACACGACTGAAGCAACTTAGCACGCACACACCAGGCTCTCACAAAATATTAACTCTAGTCTCTATTGGTGTAAATCACCATAATTCTTTTGCCTGAAAAAGTGCTGAGGGAAACACCCACCTCAAGAAATCCGTTTGGAAGGAAGGAAACATTCTACAAAATACTGCACATTTATCAAAGATTTTTACATAAATTACTTTTATCTATGCAACGTGCTATGAGATATTCATTGTAGATTTTAGTTTCCAGAAGACAAAACAGATATTCCAATAAAAGGTGGGCAGATTTAGATTTTCTCACTTCAAGAACAGTATCATGGATGGGAAATAAAATAGATATTCAAAGATTGCCACAAGCAGAATGAAAAAGAAATGAAAACCTTGAGGCCAAACTGAGTAAGACCGTTTCTCCCTGATCAAAAAGAACAAATTCCCAGGAGTTCTCTTTCTGGTCACATGCAAGGGCAGCAGCCATCGACCCCCCAGGGGTCTCAGAAAGGAGGAAGCCCCTCCCAGACTGGCTGGCACTGGGATTCTGTGCACTGACCTCTCTGAACACGTTCAAAGTCTCTCGGCCTAACAAAGTTCATCCACAGAGTATCGCCATGCTCATTCCCAAGAGACGTCAGAGCCCAAAAAATAGAAAGAAATACTGGGGAGTGTCTTTTATCTTTTAAAGAACTAACCAAAGAATCTATTTAGCAGGAGAGAATTGAGAATGCGGGAAATATAACTTTACTGACCCCCTTTCCCATTTAATGATCAACTGCCAAATGCTGTGCTCTGCACACTGCCGAGTCTCGCACTTAAATGGCTGCTGTGCTTTTGATCTTTAAAGATGAATCGTCAAAGCTGAGAAGCCTAGGAAATCATCCAAAAGAGAGAGAACAGCAACGTAGCAAAGCTTTTAGAAATAGCCGGGAAGAAATGAAAGGAATCAGGGTTATCGAGAGCAGGGAAACTAGACAAGAACTTGGCACTAGCGGAGTGTACATTGGTGGACAGGATGGCAGGAGTTGTTGCCTGGACCAGCTGTGAGACAGCCATCCATCCGTGTGCTCCTCACCCTGCCTCTCCGGGAAACCGTTTGTCAATGCCCTCTGTCACACAAACTCGGAAGCAGACACATGCCAAGCTGGCCTGTCGGAATCAAAAGGAGTTTCACATACTTTCTAGTATTTATGTATCTTGTTCATAAAGCAACGAATGATTTCCATGTCAAGGAACACTCAAGGTTCTAGAATGATCCAACATGATCATCGTGCTATATCATTTGTGGCGCCTAGGAGGATCTCAGCTTCTCTAGGTGCCTCCCACACAAGTCCCCTCCTCGGCCTCATCTCTGACTCTGCACTCAGGTGATAGCTACCAGCAGCCTGCTCCCCTGGGCTGCATCTGCACCCACAGACGGGCCAGCCTGGAGGACCCCAGCCCCCCCACAGATAGGCCATCCTGCCAGCCTCATTCAGCTGGACCACCTTCTAAGTCTACGGTGAGTCCGTCCTCCAAGGAAACCATGGAGAAACACTCACTACCCTCTGAAGGGTTCTCTGCTCTGATCTTTGTTATAGCACTGTCAACCCTTGCTGGCCACATTTCCAATTTCTGCCCTTGCTCAACAGCTCAAATATTCCTGTACATTATTTTCAAACAGAAAAGACCAAAATGACTCAACAAAGAATGATTGGTGGTTCCAATAAGAAAAGACCTCTCTCTATAGTTGCTTCCCTGATAGCTCAGTTGGTAAAGAATCCGCCTGCAATGCAGGAGATCCCAGTTCAATTCCTGGGTGGGGAAGTTCTGCTGGAGAAGGGATAGGCTACCCATTCCAGTATTCTTGGGCTTCCCTTGTGGCTCAGCTGGTAAAGAATCCACCTGCAATGTGGGAGACCTGGCTTCAATGGAAGATCCCCTAGAGAAGGGAAAGGCTACCCACTCCAGTATTCTGGCCTGGAGAATTCCATGGACTGTATAGTCCATGGGGTTGCAAAGAGTCAGACATGACTGATGGACTTCCACTTTCTTTCTTTCTCTCTATAGTTGAGTACTCAACTGGTCCAGTATGATTTTTCTCCAAGAAATGTCATCAGTGCCTCTTCAGCCCAACAGGAGAGAAGGGTAGGTCTAATGATACACTCCAACACATACTCCCTGGAGGATCACTCACTGAATATCAATTCAAATCCTTTTCAGCTTCTCCTTTGTATTTATAAGCAAAGTTTAGAAAGTTTTAGACATTTTCCAGACCCTCTTGCAGCAGAATTTTATATGTGACCTAGTTTACACCATGCAGGCACTCTTAAATGAGTCTTAGAGCAGAGCAAGCAGAAAATAAGGTCAAATTTGGGGAGACTGGACATTTTGGCAAGAAGGGAGGTAGAAGCGTTTGGCTTTGGGGTACAGGGAGGGTGAAGCTTCCAGTGTCCAGCTCTTAGCATTACATGTGTCAAGCAGTCGGTACTTTGAGCAAGAGGGTCTCTGTTCTATCAGTCACGTATGGTGTGATTAGACATTTCTCCTGGATCTGATGTCTTCTCGGCAATATTGCTGAATCCAAGTCAAATCCTCTGGCCCTTCCGGAGAGTCTGTGAGCTATATAAAACTCTTCAATCAACCCCTTTCTGCTTCACTAGCTAGAATAGATCTTGCTGCAGCTAAAATCTCTTCAACAGACACAGGATTTTCTTAATTAAAAATTTTAATTAATACTCTGAATTTCTTTTCCTAAGAAATTAAAATCTTAAGTGCCCAACACAATGACTCACCAATTTCTCCCTGCCAGATTCTGGCAGCAATTAAGCAAATTCCAGTTATAATCTGTCAGTCAGTCAATGACCCTCCCCAGCGCAATCTGTCCTTACCCCAGGAAAGCTACATTTCAATTCTACATCTTCCCATTCTTAAGTCTGTATAGGATATCAATATTCTCCCTTCTTCTGGGTATACAATTCAGAAGTGAATGACTAAAAGCTCTCTTCAGAGTAAGTGGGATTCCAACACAAGAGAAGCTTTAGATAAGGATCGAAATGTTTCACTGAAACTTCGAACCAAGGCTAGAGTGTAGCGTTTGTATAAGATTGCCACAGCAGTAAGAACCACTTCTTTACCTCAAAGGTAATGCTGTGAGAATGAAGCACTATGAATTTTAAGACAATTTTTAACCAAATCAAGTGGGATATTTAGTCATTTCCCAACATTTAGATGGCAATTCTAGATATTAAGCACCTCCTCTCCCCAGGCAAGTCTTTCAGTCTTTTAACCTCATTAATAATCAAGTCACAACGATTATCCCACAAGGAGGATGTTCTCCCATCTTTCCTCAATTTAATGCTGGGTCATCACAGCCTTACAAACATCTTAATATTCCATTCTAAAATTTAAAGAGCATGTTTTTCACACTGAGAATCATGCAGTTTGCATATTAATCCACTACCATTTCTCAAAACAAGAGGCCAATAACCAAGCAAAAGAGTTTTACAAAACAAGCAGAAAAAAAAAAAAATCCCAGAACTTAATGTTGTGTTTCATGAGAAGGATAATGTTGGAGGAAAGTATATTCTGGCTATGAGGTCAGTGACTGGGTTAAAAAGACAGACAAATGATGTCAAAAGAGAACAAAGCCTGGAATGATTCTGCTACTAAGCAATAGGGGGACTTGGATGAATCACCGATTTCCTTTGTTCTCATTTGTTACATGAGGGCCCCATCAATCACAGGCAAGGTCCCTGGAAGCTCTACCGTGTAATGAGTCTAGGAATCGGGATTTATCTAATACTGCTAGAGTTTCATGAGTTTATAATCCCTAAGCAGCACGTGTGTGTGTGTGCGTGTGCGCTCAGTCATGCCTGACTCTGCGACTCCACAGACCATAGCCCGCCAGGCTCCTCTATCCAAGGGATTTTCCAGGCAAGAATACTGGAGTGGGTTGCCATGCCCTTCTCCAGGACCTAGGGGCAACACAGAACAATTGAAAAGGCAGTGGGTCTTCCTAGTCAGCTAACTTTACATTTGAATCTTGGTTTCAACACTTACAAGCTGTGAAACCTCAGGCAAGTTGCTTAAACTCTCTGAACCCTATGTTTCCTCATATAAAAGCAGGATAAACAAAATGCACTACAAAGTGTTGTTTGATGCTTGAATTAAATGATGAGGAGTACCTATGACAGTGCTTGAGTCAAAATTAGTGGGTCCCCTACCTCCCTGTCTTTTTTATGTGTTTTATAAGCTAAAACACAAGAGAGCATCGATGACTTACTCTTTCCTGAATAAAGGAAGAAACTAATTTATAATTGTATAATTTTGAGAAAAATTTCTTTAAATCATTTCTTTACTACAGCTTCCACCACTCTTTGGTGGATCAGTTTACAAAACATTTTTTTCCTTTTATTAATAGCATTTATTTTATAAATATTTATTCATCACTTATGGTGTGCTGCTCCATGTTCTAAGCAAAAGGGATACAGTGGAGAATAAAATAGACTAAGTCCCCATCCTCCTGGAACTTATATTCTGGGAAATGTCTTTCAGAACAGTTTTGGAAATAATGTTCTAAAAACTATCTTCTTCCATCTGGGCATCATCCCCCACATCACTGTTGGACTTAACAAAGCTCGTGTGTGAGTGCTAAGTCGCTTCAGTCGTGTCCAACTCTTCGTGACCCTACAGACTACAGCTCGCCAGGCTCCTCTGCCTATGGGGATTCTCCAGGCAAGAATATTGGAGTGGGTTGCCCTGCCCTCCTCCAGGGGATCTTCCTGACCCAGGGATCAAACCTGTGTTTCCTGTGGTTCCTGCACTGCAGGCAGATTCTTTACTGCTGAGCCACCTTTAGAAATCTCATCTTCTCTTATTTCAAAGGAAAATAAACTCATGGAGATTACCTAATACCCACACGAGATTAAGTAAGAAATCTACAGGGTACGAAAGAGAATATGAATTTAGAGTCAGCCAAGTGTGGACTCTTGTCATTTATTAGAGATGTAGCCCTTGGCAAATAAAGTAACCAGTGTTCTTCAGTATCCTTCATATCAAAATCTACTTACAAGGATATATGGAATTTTATGAGATAATATATGTAAAACACCTAGAGCAAGGTGAGAGAGTAGAAACAGAACAATACTAATTATAATAGAGATTCTATCTCGTTATGACTTGTTTCTCCATTGATTAGAAATAAATGAGCTATCTTAAGGGTAGAAATTGACACAGAGAAAGCTGTAACATCCATTCATGGTTATTTGGGAAAAAAATGGTATAAAAATATATACAACCCACACATGCCACCTGTTACATTTTTACGTAAACCATGAAAAATATGTCATGGAAAATGTGTGTGAATCCCATTAAGAAAATCTTCTATCTGACAGTCTTCCTAGCTCAACTCATATGGTAAGATTTTCAAAACTACTGATGCTGATTTAGTTGGTCTGGGTTATACCTGGGCACTGGGATCTTTATAAGCTCCCATAGAAAATTGTGTGTGCAGCCCAAGCTGAGAACCTGGTGTGCAAACTGCATTCATAGAACCCTCTGTTATTGAGAGGGAAAAGATTAGTTTTAGCAAAGGTATGCTATGTACCAAAAGATTGGATCTTAATGACCTATGAGATGCATAACTGGTAGTGTTGTGAAATACAGAACTCACTTCAGGTAAGTCCATTTTCAATTAATTATATACTTTAAATTTTTGACATAAAAAATTAAGTAAAAAAATTTTGACATAAAACAACAGACTGCCTACACACTTGAAATATTGTTACCTCTATTTTTCAAGCCTGAACCAAACTTTTAACCTTCATTATGTATCCCTGGGGCTTCCCTGGTAGCTCAGCGGTTAAAGCGTCTGCCTGCAATGCTGGAGACCCAGGTTCGATCCCTGGGTTGGGAAGATCCCCTGGAGAAGGAAATGGCAACCCACTCTAGTATTCTTGCCTGGAGAATCCTATGGATGGAGAAGCCTGGTAGGCTACAGTCCATGGGGTCGCAAAGAGTCGGACACGACTGAGCGACTTCACTTTCACTTTTACTTTATGTATCCCTAAATGGGAAATGTAAAAAAGGGAACTATTCACCAGTCGAATTAAAATGGAACCTCATTTAATGTATTTATCAAATATCCTGAGAAGTCTTTCTTAATCATGTTCCTCCTTTGTCCAACTCATTCCAGACTTTTCGACATTTTACATGTGCACCCAGCCCCACCACCATCCACCACCTGTCTAATCAAAATCCCATTTTTTTTTCTCCTCACCCCATCAAACTGCAGTTTCTCTCACCAAAGGAGAGAACAGGGAGGGCATGGAAGCTTGTGTGTGTGTGCCTTCCTATCCACGGTCCCTGTGAATTTTACTCTCAATTTTGGCTGATACTGAAATCACCTAAAAACCATTTTAATTTTTCAAAACTACTGATGCTGATTTAGTTGGTCTGGGTTATACCCGGGCACTGGGATCTTTATAAGTTCCCGCAGAAAATTGTGTGTGCAGCCCAGGTTGAGAACCAGTAGACTGGAACATGGAGACATCTTCAATCCCTTTTCTTTTCCACTCTATATTTATGCTGAAGATTTTGGTTCTCTGACTGGATTAAAAATCAACTAATTTGAAAACTGCATCTCTTAGTTCTTCCAGTCTGTGGACTCTCTCACCGAACAGACGAGGTGTGGGATTTTCATTAGATTTCTGTGTCATTGTTTCCAGAAGAGTGATATTTGTACCGTTGGCAGACAAACTCAGTGCACTGACTCTAGCCCCACGTTATGCCTTTCAAATACACACTACAACCAGCAGAGGTTTCCATGACCTGAGGAGAGCGGCCTGAATCCCAGACAGGCACCTGCAGGTCCAGCCTGCATCTGACCATCCTGAGATTGGAGGTAACCGTTTCTAAGGACCACTCCATCAGACTAAAGAGCAAGGCCTATGAAAGGGGTCCTTCCTGCCCATCAGCAGCAAGCCAGTCAATCCCCCTCAGTTTCTGGGGATATTTTTTCTGATTTTAACTTATTATGGACGTTTAATGTTCATTTTCCTGAGGTTTTCCTTATAATTAATCCAGCCAATATGAATTTTCATATCCATTTTAGAGTCCATTTAAATGAGCAAAGGCCAAGGAGATATTTTAAGATAGAGTTCACCAAGGGCCATCATATTCACTTGCTAGGGCTACCATACACCAGATCACAGAGTGCATGGCTTAACAATAGGAGTTTATTTTCTCATAGTTCTAGAGGCCAGAAATGCAAGATCATGGTGTCAGCAAAGATGATTTCTTCTGAGGTCTCACTTATCGGCTTGTAGATGGCTGTTTTCTCCCTATGTCTTCACCTTGTCTTTCTTGTGTGTCTGTCTGTGTCCTAATCTCCTTATATACTGCTACTGCTGCTGCTGCTAAGTCGCTTCAGTCGTGTCCAACTCTGTGTGACCCCAGAGAGGCAGCCCACCAGGCTTCCCCGTCCCTGGGATTCTCCAGGCAAGAACACTGGAGTGAGTTGCCATTTCCTTCTCCAATGCATGAAAGTGAAAAGTGAAAGTGAAGTCGCTCAGTCGTGTCTGACTCCTAGCGACCCCATGGACTGCAGCCCACCAGGCTCCTCCGTCCATGGGATTTTCCAGGCAAGAGTACTGGAGTGGGGTGCCATTGCCTTTTCCCCTTATATACTAGTCATATTGGATTAGGACCCATCCTTATGACTTCATTTAACTTTAATTACTTCTTTAAAGACCTCATCTCCAGACCCAGTCACATTTGGAGAGACTGAGGGTTAAGACTTCAATATTTGAATTTGGGGGTATATAACTCATCCATAGAACCATGAAATAGAAGATTTTAATACCTTCTTGTCTCCCCTCAGCTGGGATTCTATCGTATGAAACCATGGCCATGATATTTAGTTTGGTTTACTGTCTCTAGCATGAAAGCTGACTTTCTGGGAATGAATACAAAAATAGCTCTACATAATTTTGGAATTCCATGATAAGCTAATCTAACTAAAAAAAATATTAGAACTACAGAACTTACCAAGTTAGGTAGTAGAAAAAGGAAAAATATAAAATCATGTAACTGATTTCATGAGAACTATATACATTGATTATCTAGGAGAGTTGATTTTGAATTTTCAGCCTTTTGATCTTCCTAAGTGTGTTCACACTTGTCAGGATGTGGTCCTGATTTAGGGCTGAGACTATAAGTCACCACTGTTGTTGTCATTGCTGTTTTAATCACTAATCTTATCTGACTCTTTTGCAAAGCTGTGGACTGTAGCCCGCCAGGCTCCTCTGTCTGAAGGATTTCCCAGGCAAGAATACTGGAGTGGGTAGCCATTTCCCTCTCCAGGGGATCTTCCCGACCCAGGGATCAAGCCTGCATCTTCTGCATTAGCAGGCAGATTCTTTATCACTGAGCCACCAGGGAAGCCAAGTAAGTCACCATAAAACTGTCTTAATTTGCCTGTCTTGTTAAGTTGTTTGTTTCTGCAAGGAGACTATTCCTATACCCTCATCAGTGCAGAGGACTTCAATCTGAACGCATCAACTGCCTGCTGCTGAAAAGTACTTGGTGGTGCTCAGTATATGGACTCTTTCCAATCCCTTTCTTAAGGTGATTCACTCAAGACTACCTTGTGGAAAATTTGCACATCTGAAGATCCTGCCTGAGCCCCTCAGTCCATTCAGATTAAAATTATGGTTCAGAGACAGGAACCTACCTTGAGGTTTGGACTTGGTCAGCTTGCCACAGGGCTTGGAGATGGTGACTGTCTTCTGGCAGTCGGCGTTGTGGAGGGCTCGCTTCAGGCTCCCAGTTCGGGTCTTCAGAGCCGTGTTCAGATCACATTCTCCCCAGGCCTGGAACTGGTATTTGCACTCCGCTGGAGGCAGGGTAGGACCAAACAGAAATCTCTGAGTTCCTCTTGGAGTACCATGAAAACAGACGCTTTTATTTTCGATTTTCTGTAGTGAAGTAATTGTTGGTTCACATGCGGTTGTGAAAAATAATACAGTGAGATCCCATATACCTTGCACCCAGTTTCCCTCTGTGGTGATATCCTGCATAGCTACAGCGCCACCAAGAACTTGTCATGGACACAGTCCAGAGAATCTATTTATTCATTGGAGAAGGAAATGGCAACCCACTCCAGTATTCTTGCCTGGAGAATCCCACGGACAAAGGAGCCTGGTGGGCTACAGTCCATGGGGTCGCCAAGAGTCGGACACGACTGAGCAACTAACACACACACAGTTTCACATGCTCTCATGTGTGTATATGGTATGTGGACACTGACTTCCGTGTGACTTTATCACATGTATAGATAAGAGTGAACACCCCCATCAATAACATTCAAACCACTTCTAACACAAAGGTCCCTTGGGTGATCCTTTTATAGTCATAGCTTAGCATCCTTCTTCCTTTCCTACCTCCTTGCCGTGCTGTGCTGTGTTTTCTTAGTCACAGTCATGTCTGACTTTTTGCGACCCCATGGACTGTAGCCTGCTAGGCTCCTCTGTCCATGGGGATTCTCCAGGTAAGAATACTGGGGTAGGTAGCCCATCCCTTGGCCAGGGGATCTTCCCGACCGAGAATCAAACCGGGGTCTCCTGCATTGCAGGTGGATGCTATACCAGCTGAGCTACCAGGGAAGCCCTTCCTACCTCCTGAACCCTTAGTAATTCCTAATCTGTTCTCTGCCTCTATAACTGTGTCATTTTAAGAACACTATATAAATGGAATCATACAGTATGTAATGTTTTGAGATTGGCTTTTTCACTCGGCAGAGTTTCCTGGAGGTCCATCCAACTGTATGAATCAATAGTCTGTTCCTTCCATTGCCGAGGAGTACTCCGTGGTATGCATGTACCCCAGTTTGTTTAACCATTCACCAGCTGAAGGATATCTGGGTTGTTTCCAGCTTTTGGCTATAACAACTAAATCTGCTATACAAATTCATGTATAAATTTTTATAGGAACATAAGTTTCCATTTTCTAGGATAAATGCCTAAGAGTGAAATCACTGCATTGTATAGTAAATACAAGTTTCATTTTGTGAAAAACTGCCATGCTCTTTTCCAGTGTGGCTCTCTGTTCTGTATTCCCATCACCAACGTGTGCATGATCCTGTACCTTGCTCGCATTTGATGTTATTTCTGACTTTAGCCATTCTTATCAGTGTGTAGTGTATAGTGATGCCTCATTGGTTTTCATTTTCATTTTCATCATGGAGAAAAGATGCTGAACATCTTTTGTTTGTTTGCCACCTATGTATCCTCTTTAGTAAAATGACTGTTTATGTCTTTTGCCCAATTTCTAATTGGATTGCTAGTTTTGAGAGCTCTTTATGTATTCTAGACATTTATATATATAAGACCTTTAAAACACATTTTAAGACATTTTATGTATAGATCTTTAGAGTAGTTGTACACAATTTAAGATCAAACGGTATCTGAATTTCACCATGCCTTTATAGAATTTACCTCCACTTATATAAAGGTATAACCCCAAAGGTTATAGAGAATGACAAAGATGTAGTGTATGCATTCATTACCCTTCTCCACTGTCCAGTAGCCAAAACACATTTCTGTAAACCAGTGAGAATATTTGGGGCATTGTGTCCCACTATGGCAAGAAAGAGAAGTCTAGAACGTGGGAAAAAAAAAAACAAAACAGGCAATTTTGGTGTTCCATGGTGGGTTTAGGGTCAAAAGTGTTGAAAGATTCCTTCTCAGATTGGGAGATGAGGTCAACAGGAAACTGGCAATAGTCCCTGAGCTAAAATCTATGAACAGTGGCTCAGAGCAGTCCAGCTGGGTTGGTGAGGAGAGAGCTATGAACCAGTGTGGCAAGTGGGGAGGGAGCAAGAGAGAGAGAGAAGGCCCGGAAGTAACAGAGAGAGAGATCTGGAGAAGGAGGAGACTAAGTAAGAAAGGAGGAAGGGAAGAAAAAAGGATCTAGAAATAGAAGCAAAGAGCACACTGTTAAGAGGGACCGAGGGCCTATTTTCTGCCCCTGTTGCTAAGGCAGTGGTCTCCATCAGGGACTACTCTGACCCTTTGCCCCGCCCCGAAAGGAAACATGCAGCAACATCCAGATACTTGCAGCTGTCATAGTTGCTGAGGTGGGGAGTGCTACCAGAAACTAGTGGATAAAAGTCAGGAATGCAGCTAAATATCCTACGATGCAAAGAGCAGCCCTCCCTCCAGGACAAGACAACTATCTGGTTCCAGATTCTAGCAGTACAGAAAACGAGGGACCCGCGGTTAGGCAAGATGCCAGGTTATCTTGTATCTGATAAAATAAACTTGTTAAAATAGAGTCAACCTCAAAAAGATACCCGGTGGAAGGATGCAAGAATTATCTCAGGATGGAAGATTAAATCAATAGGACAGTAAGGGTGGGACTCACCTCCAAATTGCTTTTTCCAGTTGCAGGGGATCTTACATCTCTGGGTCTTCATGGTTTGTTTACACTCAGCTCCGGTACGGGTGCCCTCGCGGGTGCCCAGCCCACAGTCCCCACTGGTGGGTACACACACACTCCACTGCCATTCTCCACAGTCAGACTTCTTCACCTTCTTTTCTGAAAGGGAAGAAGGAAAAATTATCAACGCCCAGAAAACTCTTTAGCTCCTGGATAAAACCAAGTTCATTCCTGAGCTCCTTAATTGCATGGTCTGTGATTTTACCTCTCTCTTCAGTGTCTAGGAAAGAGTAGAAACTCGGTGTTAGCTGAATGAATGACTGAATCAACCAATGACCAGGAGAAAACTAGGGAGCTAGAACTAATATTTATTTAATTCTTACTATGTGCCAGGGACTGCGCTAAGTGATGTACTGACACCTCCTTTCGAAGCGAATGTTGCTGAAAAAGAGAAGAAGATCAAAGTCAAGTTAAATCTAAAAAATAGGAAAATAGTCTATGAAAATTAACAGTTGTCAGAGTAGTCATTCCAATGTATGTCAATGCTTCTTTCTCTGTCTTAAGATGGAGTGGTGGTCATGGTTTAGTCACTAAGTTGTGTCCGACTCTTGCGCCCCCACAGGCTGTAGCCTGCCAGGCTCCTGTCTCTGGGATTCTCCAGGCAAGAATACTGGAGTGGGTTGCCATTTCCTTCTCCAGGGGATCTTCCAGACCCAGGGATCAAAACCAGGTCTCCTGTCTTGCAGGCAGATTCTTTACCAACTGAGTTACGAGCGAAGCCCATAGATGGAGTAACATGCACTAACTGTGATGGACCACAGACGTAACAGACTCTCAGCTCCACAGCCAACTTAGGACAATGTAAGTGACATAGAAAATGTGCTTTATTCCTGCTAAGATTCAGTTTCCTCCTTTGTTAATGAGATAAAACAAAATTTGCTTCTAGGACTCTTTTTGAAGAAGAGTATCAACCTAAGTTAAACATTTGATTGCCAATCAATTTTCTGAATGATGTAGCTGTTACTAATTATTATTTTAATTAATAGTTAATTTTCTGAATGATGTAGCTGTTACTAATTATTATTTTAATTAATAGTTAATGGTAACCATCTATATTTCAGGACTTAGAGTGGGGGGATGGGATAAGAGGGCATGTCACTTAGGTGTTCCTCTAAATACTTGGAAGAAAGGAAAGTGGGAAGAAAGGGAAAGAAGGAAAAAAGAGAGGGAAGGAAGGAGAAAAGACAAAAAGCAAGTAGCTGGATTAGATAGACATTAATCAAAGAAGACTTTTGTTCAAAACGATATTGCTCACCTGGTTTCTCTTTCTTTCCTGCTTCAGCGGTGTCCACAGCTGCCAAGATGAAAATAAATGCCAAAAAGGCAGCTGCAAATTTTCGACGTTGCTGCAGGTACTGTGGAGTCTGCATTCTAAGAATAAACAGAGAAATGGAGAAGGTGGAGTCAACCTAAGTCAAAGAAAGCTCACTGAACTCCTTGGTGAAGGACTCCAGTTTCCATTTCTGAAATATCAGATTTTAGGAAAATTTATATCAATTATATGGAGCAGAGTTCAATCTTTTCTCCAACATCCACTGAAGTAAGTGCTCTTCTGCAATCAGTCATGTATTCATTGATAAAATACAACAGTCCTTCACATAAGACTTCACACATAACCATTTGCTAAGTATGACTTAAGAGAAATGGAAGCAAAAGAATTTTGATGGCATGCATTGGAACAGACTCCTACAGTAAGTCCTACTGATAGTGACACTTGGTAATGGCAATGACTACAGTTACCCTTATAAGTCCTGAAGATTCCTAAAAACAACCATGATGTTTTCATCCATGTGTATAACGTGAGTAGACATAATGAATAGATTATCTGTGCAAGTATATGTTTGCTGTTATCTTCAGATGCATCCGTAATGATCAATATCTCTCATTTTGTTTTATCATCTCCATGATCACAATTGTCTTATCATCATAGTTGTATTATTCATTGGTCCACTGAAAAGTGAAGCCCAAAACAGAAGTAGAGCTAGCACACCTTCAATATACAGCAAAAACACTTCTAAACTCAAATGTACTAAAAAGCCTCTAAATTCTAGAATGGAGTCAAGGGTTTACATTTACTCATAATTTGAAATCTCCTCATTTGATATCAATTAAAAAAATCCCAGGATAACATTAGCAAGACTCCTGTAGAACTTGAAGTCACTTGTGACAGCATCCTGTCAACATGATCGCCTTGCCAAGCATACTGGGGAAGGCGCCAGGACAAGTGCCAGGACAGCCCACTTCTTGAAGCTGTACCAAGTCACTGGCTACAGCAACTCACCTGGTAGTCATTGATCTCCATCTAGTATGTTCCTGATATTTTATACTTCATATAAAAATGATAGTAATGGCATACGCTCATTAACTCAGAATTTTTCTTCCAGAAGTGTAGACTGTTGACATGATTTTACATTCTCATGAATGTAAACAATAAAACCTCACATATATAAGGGACTAAGATCACTCTGTTCTGTAATTTCCTTTCCTCATTCAAGCCTATCTATAAAATGATATCCTTGTCAGTGATTTTTTCTCCCTTTCTGTAACACTGGAAATGCCCATTTTAGTGTTTTTTAATTGATGACTTTGGATTCCATTGTATGGATGAATATTTCGTATTCATCAGTTAAAGTTAATATTTTGGTCATTTGGTCCTTTCCCTGAATCACAAGTCCTAATTAGCAACTCAGCATCTCCATCACTTTCTAAAATCTAAAATTACATGCTTTTACTTTCTGTAAATGTAATTTTTTTTTTTTTTTAGAAAGTGAAGAAGATCTGAAGAGCCTCTTGATGAAAGTGAAAGAGGAGAGTGAAAAAGTTGACTTAAAGCTCAACATTCAGAAAATGAAGATCATGGCATCCGGTCCCATCACTTCATAGCAAATAGATGGGGAAACAGTGGCAGACTTTATTTTGGGGGCTCCAAAATCACTGCAGATGGTGACTGCAGCCATGAAATTAAAAGACGCTTACTCCTTGGAAGAAAAGTTATGACCAACCTAGCTATCATATTAAAAAGCAGAGGCATTACTTTGCCAACAAATGTCCATCTAGTCAAGGCTACGGTTTTTCCAGTAGTTATGTATAGATGTGAGAGTTGAACTATAAGTGAAGCTGAGTGCCGAAGAATTGATTCTTTTGAACTGTGGTGTTAGAGAAGAATCCCCTGGACTGCAAGGATATCCAACCAGTCAATCCTAAAGGAAGTCAGTCCTGAATATTCATTGGAAGGACTGATGTTGAAGCTGAAACTCCAATACTTTGGCCACCTGATGCAAAGAGCTGACTCATTGGAAAAGACCCTAATGCTGGGAAAGATTGAAGGCAGGAGGAGAAGGGGATGACAGAGGATGAAATGGTTGGATGGCATCACGGACTCAATGGACATGAGTTTGAGTAAACTCCAGGACTTTATGGACTGGGAGGCCTGGCATGCTATAGTCCAGGGGGTCGCAAAGAGTCAGACATGACTGAGCGACTGAACTGAACTGAATTGAATGTAAATTTTTATAATTATACTTCAGGGATGATCAAACAGACAAATTGTTACTGATTATGACACTTGTCCTGTGACTTTCATTGGACATGAATTGTCTGAGAAGTGAGTCATATTGGTTGGCAAGTCCTCTCAGAGCTAAGTACCCTGGTGCATCTACACAATACATTTAATACATATCCACATAGCAACTATAATTATGAGATGTAACATGAACCTAAGTGAAGGTCTTCTGGTGTTTTCTCCAAAGGCAGTCCAAAAACATACTCTCAGTGACTAACCACTTTGGAGGTGGAAACTTCTCATTTGAGTCTTCTTAGAGGGTAAGTTACTGGAGAAGGCAATGGCACTCCACTCCAGTACTCTTGCCTGGAAAATCCCATGGATGGAAGAGCCTGGTAGGCTGCAGTCTATGCGGTCGCTAACAGTCGGACACGACTAAGCGACTTCACTTTCATTTTCACTTTCATGCATTGGAGAAGGAAATGGCAACCCACTCCAGTACTCTTGCCTGGAGAATCCCAGGGATGGGGGAGCCTGGTGGGCTGCCATCTATGGGGTCGCACAGAGTCGGACATGACTGAGCGACTTAGCAGCAGCAGCAGCAGCAGCAGCAGAGGGTAAGTTAACTTTTAAATTTTAATGCATTTCTATGTTGTAATACACCTTTTTGTTTCATAATTACCTATGAATACTTGAAATTAGATTGTGAATTAGATTATTGTGTTGTTGTTGTTTTTGTTCAGTCTCTAAGTTGTATCCTACTCTTTGTGACCCCATGGTCTGCAGTGTACCAGGCTTTGCTGTCCTTCATTATCTCCTGGAGTTTGCTCAAACTCATGTCCTTTGAGTCAGTGATGCCATCCAACTATCTCATCCTCTGCCGCCCCCTTCTCCTCCTGCCTTCATTGGTTTCCCAGCATCAAGGTCTTTTCCAATGAGTTGGCTCTTTGCATCAGGTGGCCAAAGTACTGGAACTTCCGCTTCAGCATCAGTCCTTCCAATGAATATTCAGGGTCCATTTCCTTTAGAATTGACTGGTTTGATCTCTTTGCAGTCCAAGGGACTCTCAAGAGTCTTCTCCAGTACCCCAATTCAAAAACATCAATTCTTTGGCACTCAGCCTTCTTTATAGTCCAACTTTCACATCTATACATGATACTGGAAAAACCATAGGTTTGATTATATGGACCTTTGTTGGCAAAGTAATGTCTCTGCATTTTAATGTGCTGCCTAGGTTTGTCATAGCTTTTCTTTCAAGGAGCAAGTGTAATTTAATTTCATGGGTGCAGTCACTATCTGCAGTAATTTTGGAGCCCCCAAAAATAAAACTGGTCACTGCTTCCACTTTTTCCCATCTATTTGCTATGAAGTGATGGGGCCAGATGCCATGATCTTGGTTTTTTGAATGTTGAGTTTTAAGCCAGATTTTTCACTCTACTCTTTCACTGTCAAGAGGTTCTGTAGTTAAGGTGGAATCAAGGTTGCTGGGAGAAATATCAACAACCCCAGATATGCAGATGATACCACTCTAATGGCAGGAAAGTGAGAATTCAGAAATTTCCATCATGAGAGCACAGCTATTGAGAGAATTTTCTGACCAAGCAAAACAGTGATGCTTGAAGAGCCATGTATCATACACAGTGGAAAGAGAGGTCACTGAGAAAACATGGACACTTAGCAGAAATAGAACTCTTCCATAAACATACACACACAGAGTTATTAATAGAAGGATACTATTGCTGGCTATATTAACCTCAGCATTTCTAGTCTGACATTGCTAACCTTACTTTTATAATTATTTTCAAAAAGCTTTCTTTCAATCAAGTTAAAGTCACTTTATTTCAAGAGAAAAATCCCACAGAGGCCAGAATTTTCTGAAAAAATGTTCTAAAATCATAGAATCGTCCATTAAACAGGGATCTTAACTGTAGTGGTAGCAGAGAGGAAGAAAGGAGAGAGGAACTGTTATGAGAGTTAGAGTTAATAGAATAAAGTAAACTCTATTTATATTGTTTGCCCCTATGAATTCAGAAAAATTTGGAATCTTAATTAGTGGGCAAATGGTTAATTTCAGCTTTTAGATGTTCTAAAGAAAATGCACACAATTCCATACATACAGGGAAAATGTGTAAAATTTGTGATCAGCAATAGGTTTGAGTTTTCAACTTATCTTTTCCCCTTCCTCCTGTTTTGGCTGCCATTCTGCTTAAGCCTCTGTTTTGGTAACTTTAGATTCTTCTGGGTAGAGCAAAGGAAACAATTATTTTTTAAAAGAGAGTAAAGGAGTTTAGGAAAGAGATGAGTCAAATTATTAAAAAAAAAAAAACAAGTAGCATGCTGGTGCCTTGTTGCAGTGTTAAGAACTTGAGTAACTGAATGTGTGTAGATAAGAGCTTCCCTTGCTTGTGGTATCTGTTGGTTGTTTAACCCACTCCAGTACTCTTGCCTGGAAAATCCCATGGATGTAGGAGCCTGGTAGGCTACAGTCCATGAAGTCACAAAGAGTCGGACAGGACTGAGCGACTTCACTTTCACTTTCTTTCACTTTATTTGTCCTTAGCATCAAACAAAGGCAGAAGTATCTCCATATGGTGTATCTCTGCCGCTCTCCAACACGTGCTAGATGAGCACAGAGGCAAGAATACTGACTTAAGGAAGTGGTCAGGGTCGGGACTTACTTTTCGAACAGAGGGAACTAGAACAATGGCAGAATAAGCCTTGCTAAGCCAGCTCAGGTCTTTTGAATAATTTACTTATTTTCACTCCTCCTACTGCCAACTTTTGCTGTCCTTACTCTGACAGATTTAATTTCATGGGGCTTAACAGTTAACTAGAAGACTACCCTAGATGCTTGGTGTCTGGAAATCACTGTCACGTTATCTCAATCACTAATAAGTATGAATGAAGCTCAAGGATGAAACGAAATCAGTTAAAGAAACCAACTAGGTGGGGGAAGTGTTAATAGATTAAATCCCGGTCACTTCTATAGAAAAAATCACTGATGAGAAGGAAAAGTATTAGTATTTTGATAGGATCTAAAATTTTAAAGATGATTAACATCTGGTGTAAACATAAGACAAGGATGCTGGAATATGTCTCTTAGTGATTTGTTTGGAATGACTAATATAGGATTTAGAGGCAGAAGCTTTGGCTTAAACTTCAGCTCTACCATATAATTTTTGCAATGTTCTTGGGCAAATCACAACCATTTAAACTGCTGTTTTGACATCTACAAAGTGGGTATGATTATAATAACTTGAGAGGTTTGTTGTGAAAATGCAGGATGCAAACTCAGAGCTAACATAGAATATCAAGAAATATTTGTTGTGGAAACTAAGTTGTAGACATAGAGCTAACCCAGATTATCAAGAAATATATTACTAGTTGCTGAATAAAGTTAGTTCACCCCTACACTCATATTACTTATTAAAAGGAAGTACTTATTTTCATTAAGAAATAACGAGCATGACACTTTTAGCTGTCTAATCTTATCTAAAATCAAAGGATAAAATTTTTTTAAAAAACCAGAGAGATATGATTTAATTAATGCCAACTAAAGACTTGTTCAGCTTTATTAGGACACAAATTTGTTCAGGCTTTGACTTCTTAAAAGGTTAAAAGAAACTCAAGGACCTTTATCCCCAGTATTTCTTTGGAGTTCACTAAAGTATAGAGGCTCCATGTTGAGAATGAATGAAACTGTTATGCAATTTAACATGTATGAAATGAAAAAAAAATATAACTTTGCAACTGCATATTATACCTCTTGTGTGGTGAAACTATTCTACTGCCCTCCTTTTATTCAAATACCTGAGACAGGGTCCCAGCACAAAGTTGCCACTTAGTAAATTTTTTGCTAGCAAAAAAATATAGCTAAAACATGGCATCGAATAGAGGAAGTAGTATTCATGCTAAAGTGATGCCTCAGCTCTTTGTCTATGCCATGGATATAAGATTCACTGAAAAAATTGAGCTAGAAACAACCAGGATCTAAAGCAGTTTCATACATACAAGAGCAGTCTATGAATGATTTGTAATACATCAAATATTACACATCACCAAAACTTTCTAGATATTTTGTGATCTATCTTTCTAAAGCTCTGTGAAATAGTAATTTTTTTTCCTTTTTATAGGCCACTTTTATTTTCACTAACCCTTCTTCAAGTCATAATCCTCAAATTGATTTATTTTCAAATGGTTGATCATTGCCTTAGATTCCTAAAGTCTCATATAAATAACCATTATGTTTACAATGGAATCTTTTGCTAAACCAGCCTTTCACTTTGACCTTGTTAAGCTGCCTTACTTAAACATTAAGCCTTGAAAAGAATGTGTCCCAAGCATGTGTGTTCATGACCTCAGATACACTCTACTCACAGCCCATCAATGAATTCAACCATGTTCCATCTTTGATTTTAACTAAGTACATATCAATCAGATTGATAGTATGACATTTGTTTAATTTTGTATAACACAATAAAAATGGGTAGCTTTCAGGCTGAATTATTTTCACAGCATAATGGCCCCTGTTGGAGAAATGTGATATTTTAGGACATTTTCTTTAGGTATTTATTCACCAATTTTTAGGGTACCTACTGAGGGCTGGATGTCTACTGGGCATAAGAACATGATAAAAGAATATGATTCAGCCCTCCCCCGAAAGAATTCTGTGTAACTGGGAAAAAAATGTGAGAAATGAGTGACATGATTCATTATGTTAAATATCCTGAAGCACTTATACACACAGTGCTATTTGAGTACCTAGGCTCAAGTGATAATTTTGCTTAGCAAGGGTGAGTGAGGTAGAGGGTTGTGGTATATTTTATCAGATTTAAAAAAATAGTTGGTCTTCTAAATAAAGAAATGAGGGAAGGAAGGGAACTTCAGGCAAACGGGATCAAATAAATGAATTTGCAGAGATGATGTATACAATATATTCAGTGACAGAATGTGATTAGAATAGAGTGTACAGTACCAGCTAACAGTGGGTGGACCTCAAAAGGAGGAAGAGGAAATGAGTTAATCATGAAAATTGTGAGGGAGAAAGACAGACAGCATTATCAACTGCTCAGGAAAAGAGAAGCAAAGGGAAGTCAGGCAGAGAGGAATGTTGTATGCTGTGCTAAGTCACTTCAGCCGTGTCCAACTCTTTGTGACCCCATGGACTGTAGCCCCCCAAGTTGTTCTGTCCATGGGATTCTCCAGGCAAGAATACGGGAGTGGGTTGCCATGCCCTTCTCCAAGAGATATTCCCGACTCAGGGATGAGACCCTCGTCTCTTACGTCTCCTGCATTGGCAGGTTGGCTCTTTATCACTAGCGCCATCTGGGAAGCCGGCATGCTGTATAAACATAACAAAAACCCTAAGTTACCACGAAAGGGGCAGCCACAATACTCAACCGGTCATCTCGATACCCTTCATGTAGTATGTGTGTTTCTCTTTCCGCTTTCTTATTATTTTTGTTTACCCATGTTGTGGATGTTCTGTGTACTTTGGTTCATTTCCAGGTATTTATTACCAAAGTACTTATAATGCTTACAGTACTTGGGAGTCAGGAACATGTTCCAAGACTCAAACTTCACACACACACATTTAAGAATCTCTTCTGATTTTCATTAGAAAAATAAAGTTAGGCTAAACAATGATTTTTAGAGAACTGCTGTTTCCAGGGAGAGGTCAAGGGCTGCTGCCAGGCATGAAAGAAACCTGAGATGATACTGACAGTCACACCATATCTCCCACCCTTATCTCAGCTTCACCTGCAGCAACTTCTCTTGCACGACTTTCCTTGTAAGGTTTCATTTGTCAAGAAAGAAAAATGTATTTATTTTTTAAAACCGGATACTACTATCTGTTCTTTTTTTTCAATTAATTTTATTTATTTTTGACTTCACACGGGCTTTTCTGGTTGCAGTATGCAGGCTTCTCATTGCGGTGGCTTCTCTCATTGCGGGGGCTTCTCTCGTTGCAGAGCACGGGCTCTAGGGTGCGTGGGCTTCAGTCAGTGCCATGCATGGGTTTACTTGCCCTGTTGCCCTTCCTGGACCAGTGATCAAACCCACGTCCCCTGCATTGGCAGGCAGCTTCTCAACCACTGGACCACCAGGGAAATTCAGAAAAAATGCATTTAAGAGTCACTGGTCTGGCCATTCTGAAAGTCAGTAGGGGATATGATGTTACAAAACAATATTTTTTTCAAAAGTAGAAATGTGAAAATGTTTCAAGTAGTTAATATGAAATATATTTGAGTATGCAAAATGCTTTGTTTTGGGTAGCAAAAACAGGAACTTTACAAGTGTATATTTTAACTATCCCATACTTTAATGTTTGACATGATTATGTCTTCTTATCAAGGATCAAACACACACTATAATAAGTATGACTACAATTATGAGGAAAATAAGACAGTGAATCATAAGGCATGAAAAACTAATTTTTTAATATATGGAAAAAGAAGAGGGTTTGGAGTCAGCCAGATTTCTTCCATATAAACTTTGTCACTTATTATATCTGTGATGTGAACAAAGCAGTCACTCCCTTTTATTCTCAATACCCTCTGTGGTAAAGAAATTTAAAGTTTTATCATGCAGACTCCTAGTTTTTTTAAAGATTACAATGAGATAACAGATATAAAATATCTGGCATCTTGACAGGCACACGTTAGATGCTCCATCAGTAGTGACCCCTGTAGCTCTTAGAGGAAGAAAGTGAGGGGTGGAAGCCCCCAGAAGTAGGTTCATAAAGAGGGTGGCAATACCTCCTTTTAAAGTAGTTTGAATTTTGATTAAGTAAGTAAATCTGGAACGAAAAGCATTTCCAATGGAAGAAACATAATCCCTGATGACTCAGCAGTAAAGAATTCGCCTGTAATTCAGGAGATGAGGGCTCGATCCCTGGGTTGGGAAGATCCCCTGGAGAAGGAAATGGCCACTCACTCCAGTATTCTTGCCTGGAAAATCCCATGGATGAGGAGACTGGAGGGCTACAGTCCATGGAGTCACAAAGAGTTGGACACAACTCAGCAACTAAACAACAATGGGTAAATGGAAGAAATTTTAAGGTGAGAAATCAAGAGACTAATTTGAAGGAAATAGTTTGGTTTGTTGGTAAAAGAAGAAAGTGTGATATTGAAAAGTTGGAGCCATAGCAGGCAGATGGTTGAAATCATAATTATTATCAGTGAATATTTAGTGACCGCATACTATGTGAAAAATAATAGGCTAGGTTATAAGGGAGACACAGATTTGAATTATATTTGATCTCACAAACTCTCCAAATGACAAACGCTTTATGGAGCCAAAGACACATGAAGAGTATATGCCATATTTTGTGGTGGAAAATGTAAAAATGTTGCAAGTAAAACAAACGTATTTTTGATGAAAGAAATATCTAATATTCTTGCTAAGATTTCTTCTGCAAATTTTAAAGAGTATTTATCAATTTTAGGCAGTAAAAATCAAAAGAAAGCTGTGGGTACTGGCAAACTTAATTAGTTTCTCAAAGCAAGAGTCAATAGTGTTAACAAATCATGGATAAATGCCCCATGCTGACTGAAGTCACAGTCCATACTCCTTCAGCCTAGCTCAGTAAGAAAACACTTTTTTTAAAATATGTGGATCTTAACATCAAATGAAAACATATTTCCTTCAAGATTACCACATTCTCATACTCTTGTAAACAACTGGATACAACTTTATCAACTACTGAGTTCAAATGGCATCTCATTAATAACTAGTAGCTTTATTTGTTGAAATGAAGTGACCCAATCAAAAATATAATTAACAAAACAGCATGCAAATTTTCATGTTCATTAACATACTGCTCGAAGGACATGAGTTTAAGCAAGCTCCGGGAGTTGGTGATGGACAAGGAGGCCTGTGTGCTGTAGTCCATGGGGTCACAAAGAGTTGGACATGACTGAGTGACTGAACTGAACTGAACATTCTGCTAAGCATTAGGAGAGTATTTCACATCATTTTGTTTGGGGGGTGGGCACTAAATAAATATTTTATGGCTGTGTGAGGCAGAGACTTGGTAGAAGAGCAATCAGGATCAATTCAGAGAAGTTCTGCATCTGCCACAAAGGTCAGACAAGTAATGAAAACGTCACACCCGGCAAGTGAGAATTTATTCTTTTTTTTTTTTTTTGAGAGTTTTGAAAAGGGATCTAAATTTATTGACTGGTCTGTTGCAGACTAAACTTGGACCAGAAAAGGAACTGAGTATTACTTTTTGACCACAAAGAAATCACAGAAAATCTCAACCAGTATGTCTTGAATGTATCTGACAGACTATACCAGGTCTCTTAATTTGATACCTAGAATTACCAAAGAACCCTCCAGAAATAAGTTTCTATTTACAATTCAATGGAATTACCCCCAAAAGCTACCAGAACCATAAATGAATTCTGTAATGTTACAGGATACCAGATCAATATACTAATACCAATTACATAACTATATATATGTAAAATATTTATCTTTCAAAGGATTTCCACTAGAATACATAGAGAACATTTACAAATCAGTAATAAGAAAACCCATAAAAATATGAGCAAAAGAACTGCACACTGTCAAAGAAGATACGCAAATGGCAAATGAGCACATCAGAAGATGTCCAACATTATCAGGAAACCTCTATGTGATACTACTACACAGCCACTCAACCGACTGAAAGTTAAAGAATAACCATACCAAATGTTAGCAAAAATGTACAGGAACTTTAACTCTCATAATCTGTTAGCTGGAACCACTTTGAAAATCGTCTTTATAGGCATGATGGGGGAAATGCAATTATATTGTTTTAAGGATTTTTTACTTACATAAAATGGTGTAAAATTCATTTTAAATAGCAAGTTATATGTCAGAGATACATATGTCAATTCCTAATGCAACCTCTAAAAGAAATAATTTAAAGAGTAATAATTTAAAAGAGTAGAAAAATTATAATGCAATGTAAAATAAGGTTTGATTAACCTGAAACAATCAGGAAAGAAGGGACAAAGGAACAAAGAACAAATGGGATAAAAAGAAATAGCAACAAAGTGTATGCAAATCAACACATATGAATAACTGCATTAAATATAAGCAGACAAAATGTATTAAAAACACAATGTCAAGTAAAGAGACAAGCAATATTGAACTGCATGCTATCTATAAAAGATAAATTAAGTATAATTTTTTTTTTAAGTTGAAAGCAAACCAATCATAAAAAAAATTCTAGTGTGGCTATAGTAGTGTTAGTCAATGTAGATGTCAAGACAGGAAGAATTAACAAAACAGAGACATTTCATAATTAGAAAAGTATCTATTAATCTAGAAGACATAATACCAAGAGGGTTTACATATAATAAAATCTCAAAAGACATGAATTACTCAGAACTGGAAAAAAGAAATAGACCAATCCAGAATCATAGTCTAAGGTTTTTGTTGTTCTGTGCCCAACTCTTAATCTGTGCCCGACTCTTTGCAACCCCATGGACTGCAGCATGCCAGGCATCCCGTCCTTCAATATCTCCTGGAGTTTGCTCAAATTCATGTCCATTGAGTCAGTGATGCTATCTAACCATCTCATCTTCTGCTGCCCTCCGACTCAATGGACATGAATTTGAGCAAACTCCAGGAGACTGTGAAGGATAATTGGTATACGTAGAAAAAAATTCAGTATGAATGAACTTGATAACAAAACTTAACAAGGACATTACAAGAAACCTCCTAATGACCATACACTCCTAATGAACATAAACATAAAAACATTTCTAAAATATTAGTAAATAAAATCCAGTAAATATAAAACAAAAGCTAATCATAACGTGGTGTTTATTCCAAGATGCAAGGCTGTTTTAACAGCCAACACATTCACTACACTGGCAGAATTATGACAATAATGGAGAAAAATCATGGGATTAGCTCAATAGATGCCATAAAAATCCTGAATCAAATCCAATACTATTTCCTGATAAAATAATGATGCACTATAATTAAAAATTTCTATAATAGCTTTGTTCTTCTTATTTTTAATGGGTATAAAAAAGTTACCTGGTTATGTTCAAAGACTTTAAGGAAAGCTATCAGAGGAGACTAGTTTTGAGTTTAGTCTCAAATAATATTTTAGGTTAGAGAAAGAAGAACATCCAGGCAAAGGCCTCCAGGTTTGAATAAGTGTGATATAGTCTAGGAATCAATGATTAATTAAAAACTGCTCAAGCACCACTGAGAAAATTTGAGAAATAGAAAAGGAACTAAGAGATGGAAGAGACTAATCTTGTTGTTTCTTGGTTGTCATATGTAAGGGTCACATGAGAAATGCAATGATATTTTACTTGAGAAAATATGGAGCTATGAAGAATTTTGAGAGAAGGAGGACCATGGCCAGCTGTGAACCTGAGAGAGTGCTCAGCAATAGGTTAGCAGAGTGAACGGGAGATGGTGGACCTGGACTCAGGAAGGCTTAGAGAAGGCCAGTTCACATCATCCAGGTAAGACACAGAGAAGACTTAAACTGTGGCACTGGAAAAGGGATTGAGAGAAGAAAAAAGTAAAGTGGCTATTTTCTACTTTACTAGAAAAGTTTCTACTTTACTAGAAAAATTCTACTAAATTGGCTATTGTGAATAATGTTGTGATGACCATGATAGTTCATTGAGATCTGAAGTTTAATTCTTCTGGATACATATCATATGACAGTTCTATTTTTAATTTTTCTACCAGCCAATTTTTCTGCTTTACTAGAAAAAAGTAAAAAGAGAAAAAGTTATTTAAGGGGTAAAATGTGTTGGGCTTATCACATTGATTGAACATACAACTTATGTAAGGAGAAGGAAGGAGAAATATAGGACATTTCTCAGTTTCTAATCTTTAATCCAGAAATAGGTGCCAACATAGAGAATATGGTTTTCAAGCGTTTCCCAAGTAATACACATGATGATCTATGCTAAGGACAGTATTCTCAGCAACTGACATGTATTAAATGTCAGAATATATATAAAAATATTTATATACAATATGGTTTATGAAATATCTATTAATATATTAATACTCAGACATCTGAATGTTTAGGTTCTTCTAATATCCTTACTTTTCAGATCATTAAAAAAAATTGCTTAAAGACACTTAAGGACTAAGATTAAGGAAAGGTAGTAAAGATTTGTTTGGACATGTTGAGTCTGAGGTACCAGTAGGACATTTGGGTTGAACGAGATAGAAGTTATCAATCTGGAAGAAGAGTTCTGATCTAGAGATGGAAATTAAAGTGAAGTCAACATATGCTATCTGAATAAGTAGGCATACTTGAGATTTCCCAAAGAGACCATGGAGTGAGAAGACATAGAGTAAGAATTGAGGATGTGCATAAGACGTGAGAATTCTGATTCTTACATAAGTGGGAGGAGGGACTTCCCTAGTGGTCAAGTGGTTAAGACTCAGTGCTTTCACTGCAGGGGGACGGGGTTTGATCCCTGGTCAGGGAACTAAGATCCCACAAGCCTGGTGGTGTGGCCAAATTTTCTTTTTTTTTTTTTAAGTGAATTGGGAGTAGCAACTGAGGAATAAGAGGCAAGCAAAGGAAGCTGAATCATGGAAACCAAGCAAACAGGAAGTTCTAAGAAGTAAGAAATGATGAACAGGGTCAAATTCCAGGGAAAGGTGTCTATAGGAATTAGCAATAAGGAATCACTGGTAACCTTAACATGGTATGTTTTAGTGAAATTGTGAAGCTAAAAAAATCCCCAAATAGCTGTTTCTGAACCAATCATTAAATTAACATTGCTTTAGAAACTGTTTCTTGGCCAGTGAATATCTATGTTATTTAGCTCAGCATTATGTTACAAGAGCCTAATAAATATTCAACCTGACATAATGAAAGGCTCTGAGAAGTGCCACAGCGTAATGGCAAAGACTGTCCAAGAGTCAAAGGACCAAGGCGCCTGCTCAGGGAATGCCATGACTCACAAGGGTTGGAAAGACAATGACTCCTGTCAGCAAGAGAATCCCATGGGACTCCTTCAGGTACTTTGGATTACAGAAAGGAATCTTTTAACTCATTAAAGAAGAAGACATCAGCTCACTGCTTTTGGTTGTGATTCAAAGTGTGCTAGGCACTCAATACTTTGTGTTTTTATAAAGTTCCAAGCCTCTCTTCTGAACCTCTTACTACCCAAAGCACTACTCTGAGACCAGCAGCACCTAGGAGCTTCTTAAAAATTCAGACTAGGTCCCACGTCAGACCTGCTAAACTATTCATTCCAACAAGGTCAAGATCCCTAGGTGATATTGAAAATTTCATAAACACTTCTAAACCATAATTTCTTTAGGAATCAAAATTTAAATATTTGCTAATAATTTGATTACTTATTTAAATGATTTATGGCCCAATTTCTTTCAATAATTTTAAGGTAGCTTTTAAAAGATATACAATCTCGAAGGATTACAAAAGAAAAATAAAGAAAAAGGCAAAGGAAAAATAAAGAGTAGGGAAATACAGTAGCCATCATGGATTAAAGGCTTTGCTCTGTGCTAAAAGCTTTATCTTTTATCGTCCCAACATTAGAAATGAGTCAATATTAGTCCAGTTTTGCAGGTGAGAAATACAGAAATTAGAGAATCTAGATAACTTGCCCAAGATCATAAAGTGTTAGAAGAGTGTTTAAGTCAACTTCAATTTTTTAAAAAATAACATTTGAACCTAGATCAGCCAAAACCAAATTAAATCTATGTTCTTAACCACAAAGTTGAATAGAGAAGGTAGAATAAAAAATGCCTGCCATGTACTCTTATATGTTGTTGTTCAGCCGCTTAGTCATGTCCAACTCTTTGTGACCTCATGGACTGCAGCATGCCAGGCTTTCTTGTCCTTCACCATCTCCCAAAGCTAGTTCAAACTCATGTCCATTGAGTCAGTGATGCCATCCAACCATCTCAACCTGTTGTCCCCTTCTCCTCCTGCCTTCAATCTTTCCCAGCATCACAGTCTTTTCTAATGAGTCACCTCTTGGCAGCAGGTGGCCAAAGTATAGGAGCTTCAGTTTCAGCATCATTTCTTCCAATGAATATTCAGGATTGATTTTTTTTTTAAGATTGACTGGTTTGATCTCCTTGCATTCCAAGGGACTCTCAAAAGTCTTCCCCAACACCACAGTTCAAAAGCATCAATTTCAGTGCTCAGCCTTCTTTATGGTCCAACTCTTATATCAGTTCAGTTCAGTTCAGTGGCTCAGTCATGTCCGACTCTTTGCGACCCCATGAATCGCAGCACGCCAGGCCTCCCTGTCCATCACCAACTCCCGGAGTTCACTCAGACTCACGTCCATCGAGTCAGTGATGCCATCCAGCCATCTCATCCTCTGTCGTCCCCTTCTCCTCCTGCCCCCAATCCCTCCCAGTATCAGAGTCTTTTCCAATGAGTCAACTCTTTGCATGAGGTGGCCAAAGTACTGGAGTTTCAGCTTTAGCATTATTCCTTCCAAAGAAATCCCAGGGCTGATCTCCTTCAGAATGGACTGGTTGGATCTCCTTGCAGTCCAAGGGACTCTCAAGAGTCTTCTCCAACACCACAGTTCAAAAGCATCAATTCTTCGGTGTTCAGCTTTCTTCACAGTCCAACTCTCACATCCATACATGACCATTAGAAAAACCATAGCCTTGACTAGATGGACCTTTGTTGTATGTCTCTGCTTTTGAATATGCTATCTAGGTTGGTCATAACTTTTCCTCCAAGGAGTAAGTGTCTTTTAATTTCATGGCTGCAGTCACCATCTGCAGTGATTTTAGAGCGTAAAAACATAGTCTGACAGTGTTTCCACTGTTTCCCCATCTATTTCCCATGAAGTGATGGGACCAGATGTCATGATCTTCACTAATAATTTATTGATACATGGCTTTACACTTTCTAGAAACTAATGTAGAAAGAGAATACAAGAACCACATCCATATTTAAGTCTTTGCCCATCAGAATGCTATTTGTACAGTACAGGAGAGCTATCACTACTTTTTAAAGGAGTTATGTGCATGCTCAGACACTTGTCATGTCTGACTCTTTGCAATCCTATGGACTGTAGCCCACCAGGCTCTTCTGTCCATGGGATTCTCCCAGCAGGAATACTGGAGTTGGTTGCAATGCCCTCCTCCAAGGGATCTTCCCTACCCCAGGACTGAACCCACATCTCTTGCATTGTAGGTGGATTCTTTGCTCACTGACCCACCTGGGAAGCCCCTAGAGGAGCTATAGATCCTTGTAAAAAACCTCTACATTTTCTCACTTTGCAGGAGTTCTTGAATATACTTAGTAACATTCTAAAAATGAATGCTGCTGCTGCTGCTGCTGCTGCTGCTGCTAAGTCGCTTCAGTCGTGTCCGACTCTGTGCAACCCCACAGACGGCAGCCTACCAGGCTCTGCCGTCCCCGGGATTCTCCAGGCAAGAACACTGGAGTGGGTTGTCATTGCCTTCTCCACTGCATGAAATTGAAAAGTGAAAGTGAAGTTGCTCAGGCTTGTCTGACTCTTCTCGACCCCATGGACTGCAGCCTACCAGACCATCCGTGGGATTGACTTGAAGGCAAATAATTTCCAAAAGCAAAATAACAAATATTAATAATTTCATCCCCCAAATGTGTGTATGGAGATAGATGGATAGATAGATCGATTGATAGATCGATAGAAAGATCTCTGCAGAGAGATACGAATATAGACTCACATCTTTCACAAAGACACTAGAAACCTTTGTCCTTGGTGTAGGTACCAAAGAAGATGGAGCTGACTGACTTCAGAGCTCATAGTTTTCTCTTTTCTCTGTAGTTTAGGCCCTATGCTAGGTTAGGATCAAACAGCCTGATGGTTATCTTCTCTACATACCCTCCCTCAATCCATGAGTGATGTAAAATCCCTTCCTACACAGTTCCCACACTGGTGGAAGTGTCTAAATGGGTACTAAGCCACTTAAAGGTAAAGATATGGTGTGTGTTTTCTTGGTTTAGCTTGCAAAGGCTGGGTTATTAATGCCTGGTTCCATACCAGGAACAAAGCGCTGGAATAATCAAACAATTGCCCAGGAAGCCATCTGGATTGAAGTTAGTCTCTCCCTCAAGAACGGAAGAGCTGAAACTTGCCAGCTTTGATTTGCACGCCTTTCAGCTACTATTTCCAGCCAATTCAGTTCATACAACTCTAGCTTTCATTTAGAGCTGAGCTCATTGACTAAAAAAATAAAGAAGAATGGGAAGAAAAAAAAAAAGAAATCAAGGAAAGGCTTAATTGATTATGCAGAGTGTTGCTTTGGGAAAGAGGAAAATCTTGTTAGAAGCCTGGCAAACTCACTTCATTAGGGACCTAGTGACATCTTCCAAAATGAGAACATTACATCAGGTTAGTTTAAAACAGCAAGAGACCTTGCAGCTTGGTTGGGATACCTCATCCCCATTCACTCTGTCTGCCTCATTCTTTGCATTCTCCATCATATTTCACTAATGGTGAAAAGTTCACTACTAAAAAATATGCTGAAAGAGATGTTAACACTGGAAACTAGAAACATTAAAATCAAGGATTGTGATTCTGCTCACTCGCCTTGTCCTCTAAAAGCCCACTTTCTGTTCCTGCTTACATGGTTATTTTCACCTCATTCCAACATCCTCCTCTCACACACATGGTGCCTTCCACTCAATCTTCCTTCATCTGATGATTCACTGAAAGCGCTGTTGGTGAAGGAATTCGGACCTGAGTACGAGACCGTATGCTGGTGCATGAGAATCAATTGCTCCTTGTCCCTTCAGAGATCCTGTGAAGTCCTTCTGCGTGGTTTCCACGTCCAAGAAGGAAGCTGAAGATTTTTCTTTCCCCCCTTTTTCGGAAGCATCAATGCCCCACTTACTGAACTGCCTCCTTTCTAGAAATAATTAGCCTGAGGCCTAAAACTACCATTGGAATTTATAAAAGAGTAACGAGATCAAAATGGTTCCTTCACACCAAATAAACCTTATTTAGTTGTGTGAGAAAGTGGCAAGTAATAGTGATCTGATGGCCATAAAGAATCTTGGTTTCAGGAAATTTTGACACGTATTTGGAAAACATACCTCTTGAGTAAGACAGTGAAGTTCCAGTCAGACAATAACACTGTGAGATGGATACAACGTCAGATAACAGGTTCTACCACACGATACTTATATTGAAAGGGGGAAAAAAAATCTAAAATCAGTAATTTAGTCTCTGTCTCAAAAAGCAAGAAAAAAGTTCAAATCCAAATTAAATACAGGTAGGAAAGTAACAAGTACATTTCTATTTTTAAGAAGCTCAAATAGAAAGTTCTTCCTTATACGAGCTGGAGTCTATCCACTGTAAATTTCATTTAATTTTTCTAGCGGTAAATGAGGTGATTTCTTGATAACTCTTACATAGACAATAAGAGACAAAGTTAGCACTGATTACAGTATGTCTAACATGACAATGACAGCAGGGAACAACACAAATAGATTATAACCTTGCAGTTGCAAGTTTTAACTAAATTTAAAGTAGTTGCTAACCCAGGTCATGAGCTTCCCAGTAAAAAAATCCCCCTAAAATGCTGGAGACACAGGAGATGTAGGTTTGATCCCTGGGTTGGGAAGATCCCCTGGAGGAGGGCATGGCCACCCTCCACTCCAGTATTCTTGCCTGGAAAATCCTATGCACAGAGAAGCCTGGTGGGCTACAGTCTATAAGGGTTGCAAAGAGTTGAATGTGTCTGAAGCAACTGAGCACTAACCTAGATCATATTATTTAAGCCATACAATAACACCTTGCTTTATTGGCAAATAAATCCAGCAATTTTATGTATCTAAAACCTGTGTTCTATATATCTTTTGATCTCTATACTTAGTAATTATGTAGGTACTTGGCACATATTTACTGAATGAATGAAAAAAATTTAAAACTGACCAGCCAAACCCAATGAAACAGTATCACAGGGTTGATACCCTTAGGAGATCCATCATTATCTTTTGAATTTTATATATAATTCTGCAGGTTTGGCTATCTGTTTTTCAAGTCTGTAGTAAATTAGAAGAAAGATAATAAATGCTGCCTCTAAGTATATCATTATCAGCATAAAGATACAGGAAAATATGGGGAAATTATTTTTAAAAACTCAAAGGCACATATGAGTCATTTGGATTGAGTCAAGCAGTCCCCCCAACAACTCAGTTTTCCCTGATTGGAGGCCCCAGATGTCATAGTATTGACATCTGCTAGATAGCTGAGATCATCAGAGACTGAGTGACTTTCACTTTATGATTATGTGGTGGAGGTGATGAATAGAAGATTCAAGGGATTCAATCTGGCAAACAGAGTGCCTGAGGAACTATGGACAGAGATTCGTACACTGTATAGGAGGCAGTCACCAAAACCACCTCAAAGAAAAAGAAATGCAAGAAGTCGAAGTGGTTGTCTGAGGAGGCTTTACAATAGTTGAGGAAAGCAGAGGAGTGAAAGGCAAGAGAGAAAGGGCAAGATATACCAACTGAATGCAGAGTTCCAGAGAATTGCAAGGAGAGATAAGAAGGCCTTCTTAAGTCCACAAAGTAAGAAACAGGGAAACAACAGATGGGAAAGACTAGAGATCTCGTCAAGAAAACTGGAGATACCAAGGGAACACACGCAAGGATGGGCATGACAAAAAACAGACAGTAAGGACCTAACAGAAGCAGAAGATATTAGGAAGAGGTGGCAAGACAATGATGAACTATACAAAAAAGGTCTTAATGACCTGGATAACCACAATGCTGTGGTCACTCACCTAGAGCCAGATATATTGGAGTGTGAAGTCAAGTGGGCCTTAGGAAGCATTACTACCAACAAAACTAGTGGAGGTGATGGAATTCCAATTGAACTATTTAAAATACTGTTGATGCTGTTAAAGTGCTGCACTGAATATGTCAGCAAACTTGGAAAACTTCAGTGGCCACAGGACTGGAGAAGGTCAGTTTTCATCCAATCCCCAAAAAAGGGCAATGCCAAAGAATATTCAAACTACCATACAATTGTACTCATTCCACATGTTAGTAAAGTTATGCTCAAAGTCCTTCAAGCTAGGCTTCAACAGTACATGAATTGAGAACTTCCAGAACCAGAGATCAAATTGACAACATTCGTTGGATCATGGAGAAAGCAAGGGAGATCCAGAAAAACAACTGCTTTATTGACTACTGTAAAGCCTTTGGCCGTGTGGATCACAACAAACTGTGGGAAATTCTTAAAGAGATGGGAATACCAGAACACCTTACTCATATTCTAAGAAATCTGAATGAGGGGCAAGAAGCAACATTCAGAACTGGATATGAAACGATTGATTGGTTCCAAACTGGGAAAGGAGTACGTCAAGGCTGTATATTGTCACCCTGCTTATTTAACTTATATGCACAGTACATCATGCCAAATGCCAGACTGGATGAATTCCAAGCTAGAATCAAGACTACTGGAAGAAATATCAACAACCTCAGATGTGCAGATGATACCACTCTAATAGCAGAAAGTGAAGAGGAACTAAAGAGTTTCTTGATGAAAGTGAAAGAGGAGAGTGAAAAAGCTGGCTTAAAACTCAGCATTCAGAAAACTAAGATCATGGCATCTGGTTCCATCACTTCATGGCAAATAAAAGGGGGAAAAGTAGAAGCAGTGACAGATTTCATTTTCTAGGGCTCCAAAATCACTGCAGTCAGTGACTGCAGTCATGAAATTAAAAGACATTTGCTCCTTGGAAGTGAAGTGAAGTGAAAGTCACTCAGCAGTGACCGACTGGACTATATAGTCCGTGGGATTCTCCAGGCCAGAATACTGGAGTGAGTAGCCTTTCCCTTCTCCAGGGGACCTTCCCAACCCAGGGATTGAACCCAGGTCTCCCACATTGCAGGCAGATTCTTTACCAGATGAATCAAAAGGGAAGCCCAAGAATACTGGAATGGGTAGCTTATCCCTTCTCCAGCAGATCTTCCCCACTGAGGGATGGAACCGGGGTCTTCTGCATTGCAGGCGGATACTTTGCCAACTGATCTTTGAGGGAAGCCTGCTTCTTGGAAGGAAAGCTATGACTAACCGAGTTATTGTTATTGTTCAGTCACTAAGTTGTGTCCTACTCTTTGAGACCCCATGGACTGCGGCACCCAGGTTCCTCTGTCCTCCACTATCTCCCAAAATTTGCTCAAACTTTAAGTCCATGATGCCATCCAACCACCTCATCCTCTGTCGTCCCCTTCTCCTCCTGCCTTCAATCTTTCCCAGCATCAGGGTCTTTTCCAGTGAGTCAGCTCTTCGCATCAGGTGGCCAAAATATTGGAGCTTCAGCTTCAGTTCTGCCAATGAATATGCAGGACTGATTTCCTTTGGAATTGATTGGTTTGATCTCCTTACAGTCCAAGGGACTCTCAAGAGTGTTCTCCAGCACCACCATTGGAAAGCATCAGTCCTTCGGGGCTCAGCCTTCTTTATGGTCCAACTCTCACATCTGAACATGACTACTGGAAAAACTATAGCTTTGATTATACGAACCTTTGTTGTCAACGTGATGTCTCTGCTTTTTAATATGCTGTGTAGATTTGTAATAGCTAGAGAGCATATTAAAAAGCAGAGACATCACGTTGACAACAAATGTCCAGGAGACAGTGCAGGTCAGAGGAGCCTGGGGTGTTGCAATTCATGGGGTTGCAAAGAGTTTAACAAAACAGAATCAGGAGAAACCAGGACCAGTCTACCCCTCAAAGGTAAAGATATTATTTTCCACTTAACCCTTCACTTAGACTGAACAAATTGGTGGTGTGTATGTGTATTACTGTGTGCGTGCGTGTGTGTGTGTGTGTGCGCTCAGTTGTGTCAGACTCTTTGTGACCTCCATGCACCACCAGGCTCCTCTGTCCATGGAATTTTCCAGGCAAGAATACTGGGGTGCATTGCCATTTCCTACTCCAGGGGATCGTCCTGACCTAGGGATCCAACCTGTGTCTCTTGTGTCTCCTGCATTGGCAGGTGGATTCTTTACCACCATGCTACCTGGGAAGACCCTGTAAATGTTGATAAGGCAATTCTCTTCATAAAACAGACTCATAAAAAACTTTGGTGGAGTATTTTCAGAATGAGTTAAAAATTCAAAGATATGTTTAAAATTTTATATATATGGTATTAAATTTTTTCCTTTGAAGCACATTTCATTTTAAAGCACTAATTAGACTAAAAAAAACATTAACTACTTTTCAACCCCAAGATGGTATGATTCTATCTTGTTCAATTCTGCTAAATCACTGTGGGATAAACTGTGGCAGGCACTGTTAATCTGCAGTTAATAGACTATGAAATTGAAGATTTAATCGATTGCATAACTTACCCCAAACCACATAGCTAGTTAGTAGTGAAGCCAGATAAGAAGTTAGCTTGATCTTAATCTTAATTAATTATTATATAATATGTCTCAACCATGTTTCAAGACAGGAAATCATCAGCAATCCTACTGCATAGCTTGAATCTTATTCTAGTGGTGTGTTGACAAAGGAGCATGCTGAATAAACAAGACTTGTTCCCTATATGGTATAATAGTTGCTGATCTGCCAGTAAGTTTTTCTCTATCCTCTCTTGACATTCCACAATCATAATTTGTGAACAATTTCACTGTTAACTTCTACTTACAGTGCTTCCTTTAAATAACTACTGTTTCCAGAGGACTTATAAAGAGGGATTTATGAATTACCAAATGTAAAGCTTATCAGCTATTTTGGGGTTGACATGGAGTTCTTTTCTGCTTGGGATGTGATCTAAGTACAAACAAAATGTATATTTTGTTTCTCAGAGAATTTTAAAGAGGAGTGACTTTAAATTGATCCTTCAGCTCCTAATCCATCAACTAGAATTTATTTAGTGTTGTAATGTATAAGACTCCGTGGACATAGTAAAAAAAAAAAAAATATATATATATATATATATGACCCTTATCCATAACAAAATTAAATTAAAACTTGAAAGTTTTCATGAAAATGTAAATGCAGCTCCTTTGCTCAGTATGACAAAGTGTCCTATGGAATTAAAAGTTATATAATGTATGTGTTTCTCAAAATGCTTACCACATGGTCCACTGTGAAGCCAGGGAGACCTATTTACTAGATGATTTCTTTTCTTTAATACATTTTTTCCAAATTATAAGTGGTGCATATCATAATTATTATTACCTATAGACTCTACTCACAAAAGACCAACCAGAAAAATTTGTTAACTAAGAAAAGCTAATTGTACTAAACCTACTACAGTAAGGAAGATATAACCTTGACCACAGGACCCAGGGATTGAACCCATGTCTCTTATGTCTCCTGCATTGGCATGTGGATTCTTTACCACTAACAATTCCTGAGAAGCCCAAGGAATTTACTAGGATTGAGCGAAGTTCATGATATAAAGGTTTCGTGAAACAAAGGTTGTAAAGTGTCTTGATAAGTGAACTGCTGTTTGATAAGCAAACTCTTTACCCAGGTAAGCAATCTATTGCTCTAACTGGGGAACAATTTGCCAAGAAAAGTAAGCTATGTTTTTGAATACATTCGGGAATTTTATGAAGCAACAAAGTTATGACTTGGTTTTATAGCACTAGAGAAGAAAGAAAGAAAAGAAAGAGAAATTGCTCAGTCGTGTCTGACTCTTTGTGACTCAATGGACTGTAGCCTGCCAGGCTCCTTCATCCATGGGATTCTCCAGGCAAGAATACTGGAGTGGGTTGCCATTTCCTTCTCCAGCAGATCATCCCGACCCAGGGATCAAACCAGGGTCTCCCACATTGTAGGCAGACTCTTTATCATCTGAGCCACCAGGGAATCCCCTTATAGCACTATCTTCCTGGCCAAATATTTCCTAGAAAAATGGGAGTAACTCAGAGGCTCTGCCTGGCTTCACTCTCAGGGTTGCTTCTCACCTCCCAGTTCATTTTATATGTTAAGTATGATTTGTAATTATTGTTTATACACTAGAGGATATTTCACCTCATTCTATGGGTCTCCAATGAAAATCAATACATTCAACTTAGTGACCTAAAAATCAAGAATAAATATTAGCATAGAGATGGAAAACACATGTATTTGAGGAAAACAAAATTTCCATTGCAATTTGAAAAATTTAGACCTATCATCTCTCAAGAAAACTAATTAATGTAATATATTCATTAATACTGATATTATTATAGGATATCACTTTTAGTTAACAATAGAAAAACAGCACAATCAGCCCTTCTGCTGGATGGTGGATTTAGTTTGAAAGAAAATAATGTAAATCTGCACTTTCTTTTGCTTTTTTCCTCACTGAAACAAGTTGAGATTATTATTTATTTTGCACTTAAATGCAGGTGTTATACCAAAGCTTTGTACACATATCTTATTTGATAGTCACAACAACTTTGCAAAACAGGTAGCATCATTACCATTTTACAGGTAGCAAAAACAGAATCAAAGAGGCTAAGCAGCTTGCCCAATTCATATAGCTCTTGGCAGAAACACAAATTTTGTATATCTGATTTCTATGGCTGTCTTCTTAGGACTGATAAGAGGAGGTTAACATGACTGTCACTATGAAATTAGAACCTCAGTAATGGGATCTCCTAGCTTTCTAGAATTCAGATCTACTAATGGCTTTCCTGGTCACTCAGTCAGTAAAGAATCTGCCTGCAATACAGGAGACCTGGGTTTGATCCCTGAGTCGGGAAGATACTCTGGAGAAGGAAATGACAACCCACTCCAGTATTTTTGCCTGGGAAATCCCATGGACAGAGGAGTCTGGTGGGCTATAGTCCACGGAGTTGCAGAATTGGACATGACTTAGCGACTAAACCACCAGCACCAATATGGATCCATTAAATGTAGCTATAAAAAGGAATTCTATGTGCCCATTACATGTGATCTATCACTATCCACATGAAAATTTGTGACATCTATTTACATGAGAAGTTGTTGACTCAATTTATACACTACAACCCCATTTAATAAAAAAACTACAAATGCACACACACATACAATATACCACATTTTTAGGGTCCTGTGGGATATACTGTTGTTTAGTCCCTAAGTTGTGTCCAACTCTCTTGCAACCCCATGGACTACAGCCCACCAGGCATATCTGTCCATGGGATTTCCCAGGCAAGAATACTGGAGTCAGTTGCCATTTCCTTCTCCAGGGGATTTTCCTGACCCAGGGATCAAGCCTGGGTCTCCCGCATTGCAAATGATGCTTTACCATCTGAGCTACTAGGGAAGTGATATAAGTCATTTTAATTTTCTTTTAATGCTTTCTAAATTTTCTGCAATCCTTATAAGTATTGTATATTATTTAGTGTATTTTTGCCACTCAAAAAATACACTAAAGTGAATCCATTTTACAAAATAATTTGATCCAAACTCAGCCTAGTCACATCCAAGTAACATCAGTTCAGTTCAGTTCAGTCGCTCAGTCATATCTGACTCTTTGGGACCCCATGAATCGCAGCACACCAGGCCTCCCTGTCCATCACCAACTCCTGGAGTTTACTCAAACTCATGTCCATTGAGTCAGTGATGCCATCCAGCCATCTTATCCTCTGTTGTCCCCTTCTCCTCCTGCCCCCAATCCCTCCCAGCATCAGAGTCTTCCAATGAGTCAACTCTTCGCATGAGGTGGTCAAAGTATTGGAGTCTGAGCTTCAGCATCAGTCCTTCCAATGAACACCCAGAACTGATCTCCTTTAGGATGGACTGGTTGGATCTCCTTGCAGTCCAAGGGACTCTCAAGAGTCTTCTCCAACACCACAGTTCAAAAGCATCAATTCTTCAGCGCTCAGCTTTCTTCACAGTCTAACACGCACATCCATATATGACCACTGGAAAAACCATAGCCTTGACTAGATGGACCTTTGTTGGCAAGGTAATATCTCTGCTTTTCAATATGCTATCTAGGTTGGTCATAACTTTCCTTCCAAGGAGTAAGCGTCTTTTAATTTCATGGCTGCAATCACCATCTGCAGTGATTTTGAAGCCCACAAAAATAGTCTGACACTGTTTCCCCAACTATTTCCCATGAAGTGATGGGACCAGATGCCATGATCTTCTTTTTCTGAATGTTGAGCTTTAAGCCAACTTTTTCACTCTCCTCTTTCACTTTCATCAAGAGGCTTTTGAGTTCCTCTTCACTTTCTGCCATAAGGGTGGTATCATCTGCATATCTGAGGTTATTTATATTTCTCCCGGCAATCTTGATTCCAGCTTGTGCTTCTCCCAGCCCAGTGTTTCTCATTATGTACTCTGCATATAAGTTAAATAAGCAGGGTGACAGTATACAGCCTTGACATACTCCTTTTCCTATTTGGAACCAGTCTGTTGTTCCATGTCCAGTTCTAACTGTTGCTTCCTGACCTGCATATAGGTTTCTCGAGAGGCAGGTCAGGTGGTCTGGTATTCCCGTCTCTTTCAGAATTTTCCACAGTTTACTGTGATCCACAAAGTCAAAGGCTGTGGCATAGTCAATAAAGCAGAAATAGATGTTTTTCTGGAACTCTCTTGCTTTTTCCATGATCCAGCAGATGCTGGCAATTTGATCTCTGGTTCCTCTGCCTTTTCTAAAACCAGCTTGAACATCTGGAAGTTCATGGTTCACGTATTGCTGAAGCCTGGCTTGGAGAATTTTGAGCATTACTTTACTAGCATATGAGATGAGTGCAATTGTGTGGTAGTTTGAGCATTCTTTGGCATTGCCTTTCTTTGGGATTGGAATGAAAACTGACCTTTTCCAGTCCTGTGACCACTGCTGAGTTTTCCAAATTTGCTGGCATATTGAGTGCAGCACTTTCACAGCATTATCTTTCAGGATTTGAAATAGCTCAACTGGAATTCCATCACCTCCACTAGCTTTGTTCGTAGTGATGCTTTCTAAGGCCCACTTGACTTCACATTCCAGGATGTCTGGCTCTAGGTCAGTGACCACACCATAGTGATTATCGTGATTGTGAAGATCGTTTTTGTACAGTTCTTCTGTGTATTCTTGCCACCTCTTCTTAATATCTTCTGCTTCTGTAAGGTCCATACCATTTCTGTCCTTTATCGAGCCCATCTTTGCATGAAATGTTCCCTTGGTATCTCTAATTTTCTTGAAGAGATCTCTAGTCTTTCCCATTTTGCTGTTTTCCTCTATTTCTTTGCATTGATCGTTGAGGAAGGCTTTCTTATCTCTCCTTGCTATTCTTTGGAACTCTGCATTCAGATGCTTATATCTTTCCTTTTCTCCTTTGCTTTTCACTTCTCTTCTTTTCATAGCTATTTGTAAGGCCTCCCCAGGCAGCCATTTTGCTTTTTTGCATTTCTTTTCCATGGGGATGGTCTTGATCCCTGTCTCCTGTACAATGTCATGAACCTCCATCCATAGTTCATCAGGCACTCTGTCTATCAGATCTAGTCCCTTAAATCTACTTCTCACTTCCACTGTATAATCACAAGGGATTTTATTTAGGTCAAAGTAACACAGTTACTATTAAATATCCAAAGAGCCAAATGAAGCTTGAGAATTAAATATGGACCGAGGCTCTCTAACAGATCACTCCTCGTTCCCGTTAATGTAGCCGGGGGCACCAATGTCACAAACTCAGCATCTACCACTGCCTCCAAATCCCTGACTATTCCAGACGCCCAGTTTTGCCTGGAGTCACAAATGTCAATTAACTCTCCCAAGAACATCCTTAACCTAGTCAGGCACTCTGAGCAAAGGAAGAGACTGACGCTTTCTCAAGACTCCAGCTGAAGTGAGTTGAAAGGAATTTCCTTCCTTTATTTTCTCTTTTATGGTCAGTGAAAATATCTGGCTCTTTTTCAATGGCGTTTCCAATCAGATTTGCTGGAATCTATAAATTTCCAGCCAAAGGCAGTGGGTAAAAATGTCCATGAGTTCTTTTGACACACTTGAAAAGTAGGTGTAACTTGGCCAGGGTTTCAATTGCCCATTCTTATCGGGATTATGTTGCTTGGCATCCTCCTCTAGGGACCTAATGTCATTCACCCGCCATGTGCCTTTGTATCTGGGAAATTCAAGCAGCACAGCCCATCCTGCAGCCCACAGGCCTCAGACTGGCTACCCTACTCTTGACTCTCAGGGAAGCGTTCCTTTTCCGGAGCTATTCCTGGTTCTATAAGTGAGCTAACATAACCAGGGTCTCATGAGAGGCTCATGAGAGGCTCAACAACAGAGTTTGTTTAGACCTAAAACTGCTTCACACCTTAGTCAAGAGATAAGAGAGAAAAAGGAGAATCCATAAATAGATGATGAAGAACCAGCTCCTACTTTCTGAGTCATGGTACTAGAAATAATCATTGAGACTGATTTGTGATGATATGAGGCAGGCATTTTTCACCTCCCAGGCAGTAAAACTACTTACTGGGGAAAAAGCAAAATGCAAGCACCCCTAAATACCTTTACAAGCCATGCATCATACACTTGATAAAGTTTCTGGGCCAGCATACTTGAAATGCTAATAATCAAGGGTGGAATTAGTTGAGCGGGTTGCTGGGGTGCTCAGGGAAGATCAGTTCAGTCTCTCAGTTGTGTCCAACTCTTTGTGACCCCATGGACTGCAACACGCCAGGCTTCACTGTTCATCACCAGCTCCCAGAGTTTGCTCGAACTCATGTCCATTGAGTCAATGATGCCATCCAACTATCTTATCCTCTGTCATCCCCTCCTCCTCCTGCCTTCAATCTTTCCCAGCATCAGGGTCTTTTCCAATGAGCTGGTTCTTCGCATCAGGTGGCCAAAGTACTGGAGTTTCAGCTTCAGCATCAGTCCTTCCAAGGAATATTCAGGACTGGTTTCCTATAGGATTGACTGGTTTGATCTCCTTGCAGTCCAAAGGACTCTCAATAATCTTCTCTAACACCACAGTTCAAAAACATCAATTCTTTGGCACTCAGCTTTCTTTATAGCCCAACTCTCACATTCATACATGACCACTGGAAAAAACATAGCTTTGACTAGACGGACCTTTGTCAGCAAAGTAATGTCTCTGCTTTTTAATATGCTGTCTAGGTTGGTCATAGCTTTTCTTCCAAGGAGCAAGTGTCTTTTAATTTCATGGGGGCAGTCACCACCTGCAGTGATTTTGGAGCCCAAGAAAATAAAGTCTGTCACTGGTTCCATTGTTTCCCCATCTATTTGCCATGAAATGATGGAACTGGATGCCATTATCTTAGTTTTTTGAATGTTCAGTTTTAAGCCAACTTCTTCACTCTGCTCTTTCACTTTCATCAAGAGGCTATTTAGTTCTTCTTCACTTTCTTCTGAGGGAAGATAGAAATATGCTATCTTGGGAAGTGGAGCATTGCATGATTCTACAATGCACAGCACCATGAAGGTGGCAATTGATCTTACTTTTTCAACTGAACAATTTATTATGGAAATAGATATCATGTTAAGAAAGGGTAGAACAGTAAATGTTAAATGCTATTTTCAACAGATGTGATAATGATATTGTGGCTGTAATTTTTAAAGGGCTTTCATCTTGGCATTTTCAGATGAAACAATAAAATGTCTAGAATGTGCTTTAAAATACTTAAGAAAAAGAAAAGTTTTGGCATACCACCCAAGAAAAAAATGTTCACAGAGCATAGTAAGTATATCTCAAGTCTGTTGTTGTATATGTACTCACAATTTGGTTGCTTTTTTGTTTCATTTCCTAGAAAGAAATAACATTCATATTTAGACCAATTTCAGGTATGTAAGGACGTCCACATTTTAGGATTTAGCTCCCTTGTGGCTCAGATGGTAAAGAATACACTTGCAATGCAGGAAACCTGGGTTCAATCCCTGGGTTGGGAAGATCCCCTGGAGAAATGGCAACCCATGGCCCACTCCAGTATTCTTTCCTGGAGAATCCCATGGACAGAGCATCCTGGTGGGCTACAGTCCCTGAGGTCACAAAGAGTCAGACATGACTGAGTGACTAGCACTATCCCTGACATTTTTTTAAATTGTCCTTCTGTCGTTACTTTTTTATAGCTGAGCCAGGTGGAGTTCTTCCTTCCAGCCATAGTTTGAGTTCTGAACATGGCTGCTTAAGTCCTAAAGTGGGCTGCTGAGGGCCCATAAAGTGTCCTGGTACAAAATTTCACATTGCTTTTCTCCCTACAGCTGAATTCAAGTCCTCAGCAGGGCACAGTCTGCATTGTGTTGCACAAAGTGGAACAGTCTTGGTCCTAAACATTTATGTTCCTTTTCAAAAAAAAATTCGTCCCTGGCTGCTTTACTTGGCAATCTAAGTGTCTGGTCAGAAGGCAAATGAGGGTCACTTGCTCCCAATCAGAACATCTCTTGCCCCACCAAAAGAGTTTGGCCAGTTAGGAAGTTTCTCTGCCTTCTGCCCCAGCCACCAGAAAACAGACCAAGCAGCAGTTACTGAAAAGCCCATTATCTATTGTGTCTTTAACCTCTCCTCAGTGCTTTTAATTATGTGTCCCTGTGGTATTGCATATTTGTACATCTTGGGGAAGGTGAGGAGACAAATAAAAACATATCCTATTTCCATTAGCCAAACTGCTTCAATTCCTAATGAAGGTGATAGTAATTGTTTTCATCAAGTAGGTGGAGGACTGGATGTGAATGTCATGTATCTTGGTTACTGTTTCCTCTATTATAAGGCAATTTGTAATTTTAAATAGGAACGTATGCTTACAGAGAGTCTGGCAAACAAAAAACAGAAAAAAATTAACTTTCTCTGGGTCATCAGTAGGTAACTGAGTCAGTGAAATATCCCAACAGTCCATACCTCTCCTGTCTAATACAATAGCCACTGAGTGGATGAACTGTGGGTGGTCTGAACTGAGATATGCAGTAAATGTATAATACGGGCCAGACTTTGAAGACTTAGTATGAACAAAAAGGAACGTAAAAAATATCTCAGAGTTATCTGATTCATTCCATCGAGGACTCATTTACTGACAAATTGGGCAGTGGACTAGTCATTAAAAATGAAGCAATGATTAGTTCTAGTAATTTTCTAGTGGAGTCTTTAGGGTTTTCTATGTAGAGGATCATGTCATCTGCAAACAGTGAGAGTTTTACTTCTTCTTTTCCAATTTGGATTCCTTTTATTTCTTTTTCTGCTCTGATTGCTGTGGCCAAAACTTCCAAGACTATGTTGAATAGTAATGGTGAAAGTGGGCACCCTTGTCTTGTTCCTGACTTTAGAGGAAATGCTTTCAATTTTTCACCATTGAGGATAATGTTTGCTGTGAGTTTGTCATACATAGCTTTTATTATGTTGAGGTATGTTCCTTCTATTCCTGCTTTCTGAAGAGTTTTTATCATAAATGGGTGTTGAATTTTGTCAAAGGCTTTCTCTGCATCTATTGAGATAATCATATGGTTTTATTTTCAATTTGTTAATGTGGTGTATTACATTGATTGATTTGTGGATATTGAAGAATCCTTGCATCCCTGGGATAAAGCCCACTTGGTCATGGTGTATGATCTTTTTAATGTGTTGTTGGATTCTGATTGCTAGAATTTTGTTAAGGATTTTTGCATCTATGTTCATCAGTGATATTGGCCTGTAGTTTTCTTTTTTTGTGGGATCTTTGTCAGGTTTTGGTATTAGGGTGATGGTGGCCTCATAGAATGAGTTTGGAAGTTTACCTTCCTCTGCAATTTTCTGGAAGAGTTTGAGCAGGATAGGTGTTAGCTCTTCTCTAAATTTTTGGTAGAATTCAGCTGTGAAGCCATCTGGACCTGGGCTTTTGTTTGCTGGAAGATTTTTGATTACAGTTTCTATTTCCGTGCTTGTGATGGGTCTGTTAAGATTTTCTATTTCTTCCTGGTCCAGTTTTGGAAAGTTGTACTTTTCTAAGAATTTGTCCATTTCTTCCACGTTGTCCATTTTATTGGCATATAATCGTTGATAGTAGTCTCTTATGATCCTTTGTATTTCTGTGTTGTCTGTTGTGATCTCTCCATTTTCATTTCTAATTTTATGGATTTGATTTTTCTCCCTTTGTTTCTTGATGAGTCTGGCTAATGGTTTGTCAATTTTATTTATCCTTTCAAAGAACCAGCTTTTGGCTTTGTTGATTTTTGCTATGGTCTCTTTTGTTTCTTTTGCATTTATTTCTGCTCTAATTTTTAAGATTTCTTTCCTTCTACTAACCCTGGGGTTCTTCATTTCTTCCTTTTCTAGTTGCTTTAGGTGTAGAGTTAGGTTATTTATTTGACTTTTTTTCTTGTTTCTTGAGGTGTGCCTGTATTGCTATGAACTTTCCCCTTAGGACTGCTTTTACCGTGTCCCACAGGTTTTGGGTTGTTGTGTTTTCATTTTCATTCGTTTCTATGCAAATTTTGATTTCTTTCTTGATTTCTTCTGTGATTTGTTGGTTATTCAGCAGTGTGTTGTTCAGCCTCCATATGTTGGAATTTTTAATAGTTTTTCTCCTGTAGTTGCAATCTAATCTTACTGCATTGTGGTCAGAAAATATGCTTGGAATGATTTCTATTTTTTTGTATTTACCAAGGCTAGCTTTATGGCCCAGGATGTGATCTATCCTGGAGAAGGTTCCATGTGCGCTTGAGAAAAAGGTGAAATTCATTGTTTTGGGATGAAATGTCCTATAGATATCAATTAGGTCTAACTGGTCTATTGTATCGTTTAAAGTTTGTGTTTCCTTGTTAATTTTCTGTTTAGTTGATCTATCCATAGGTATAGTAAAGTTGCAGGATATAAAATCAACACACGGAAATCCCTTGCATTCCTATACACTAATAATGAGAAAACAGAAAGAGAAATTAAGGAAGCAATTCCATTCACCATTGCAATGGAAAGAATAAAATACTTAGGAATATATCTACCTAAAGAAACTAAAGACCTATATATAGAAAACTATAAAACACTGGTGAAAGAAATCAAAGAGGACACTAATAGATGGAGAAATATACCATGTTCATGGATTGGAAGAATCAATATAGTGAAAATGAGTATACTACCCAAAGCAATTTATAGATTCAATGCAATCCCTATCAAGCTACCAACAGTATTCTTCACAGAGCTAGAACAAATAATTTCACAATTTGTATGGAAATACAAAAAACCTCGAATAGCCAAAGCTATCTTGAGAAAGAAGAATGGAACTGGAGGAATCAACCTACCTGACTTCAGGCTCTACTACAAAGCCACAGTTATCAAGACAGTATGGTACTGGCACAAAGACAGAAATATTGATCAATGGAACAAAATAGAAAGCCCAGAGATAAATCCACGCACATATGGACACCTTATCTTTGACAAAGGAGGCAAGAATATACAATGGATTAAAGACAATCTCTTTAACAAGTGGTGCTGGGAAATCTGGTCAACCACTTGTAAAAGAATGAAACTAGAACACTTTCTAACACCATACACAAAAATAAACTCAAAATGGATTAAAGATCTAAACGTAAGACCAGAAACTATAAAACTCCTAGAGGAGAACATAGGCAAAACACTCTCTGACATACATCACAGCAGGATCCTCTATGACCCACCTCCCAGAATATTGGAAATAAAAGCAAAAATAAACAAATGGGACCTAATTAAACTTAAAAGCTTCTGCACATCAAAGGAAACTATTAGCAAGGTGAAAAGACAGCCTTCAGAATGGGAGAAAATAATAGCAAATGAAGCAACTGACAAACAACTAATCTCAAAAATATACAAGCAACTCCTACAGCTCAACTCCAGAAAAATAAATGACCCAATCAAAAAATGGGCCAAAGAACTAAACAGACATTTCTCCAAAGAAGACATACAGAGCGCTAACAAACACATGAAAAGATGCTCAATATCACTCATTATCAGAGAAATGCAAATCAAAACCACTATGAGGTACCATTTCACACCAGTCAGAATGGCTGAGATCCAAAAGTCTACAAATAATAAATGCTGGAGAGGGTGTGGAGAAAAGGGAACCCTCTTACACTGTTGGTGGGAATGCAAACTAGTACAGCCACTATGGAGAACAGTGTGGAGATTCCTTAAAAAACTGGAAATAGAACTGCCTTATGACCCAGCAATCCCACTGCTGGGCATACACACTGAGGAAACCAGAAGGGAAAGAGACACGTGTCCCCAGTGTTCATCGCAGCACTGTTTATAATAGCCAGGACATGGAAGCAACCTAGATGTCCATCAGCAGATGAATGGATAAGAAAGCTATGGTACATATACACAATGGAGTATTACTCAGCCATTAAAAAGAAAACATTTGAATCAGTTCTAATGAGGTGGATGAAACTGGAGCCTATTATACAGAGTGAAGTAAGCCAGAAGGAAAAACACCAATACAGTATAATAATGCATATATATGGAATTTAGAAAGATGGTAACAATAACCCTGTGTACGAGACAGCAAAAGAGACACTGATGTATAGAACAGTCTTATGGACTCTATGGGAGAGGGAAAGGGTGGGAAGATTTGGGAGAATGGCATTGAAACATGTAAAATATCATGTATGAAACAAGATGCCAGTCCAGGTTCGATGCACGATACTGGATGCTTGGGGCTAGTGCACTGGGACGACCCAGAGGGATGGTATGGGGAGGGAGGAGGGGGGAGGGTTCAGGATGGGGAACACATGTATACCTGTGGTGGATTCATTTTGATATTTGGCAAAACTAATACAATTATGTAAAGTTTAAAAATAAAATAAAATTAAAAAAAAAAAGTTGCAAGCCATCGCCTTTAAAAAGACAGTGTCTAGGGTGGGACAGGACCTCTATTAGTAAGTTGTATAACTATTTGATCCTTTTCAAATACATGCATATATACTTTTCAAAAAAATTATATTAAAACTTATTCAAAAAAAAAAAAAAATGGAGCAATGAATAAGACAAGCTCAGACTTGTAGACAGAGCTTACAGTCTAGTAGTTGTTATTCAAAACTGTCTTCCCTTATTGGTTGGCCTTCAGCACGAATACTCCTAACTATACTTCTGACATTTTCAAAACAGACATCACTGTAGTGCTGCTGCAACACCAAGGACAGGGATGTCCACTCTGTATGTACATCTTCATGCCACCAGATAAGGGGGCCACTTCCCATTACCTTAGAGCCCCACTGTTCAATAAAACAGCCATGCATCCGAGGGGAATGTTTGAAATGTGACTAGTATAAATTATGATGGGCTACAAGTGTAAAATACACACTGAACTTCAAAAATAGTATGAAAAAAACGAATAAAAATTATCTAATTCATTTTATATTGAGCATATGGTGAAATGATATTTTGTATACAGTGGATTAAATAAAATGTATTATTAAAATTAATCATACCCATTTCTTGTTAACTTTTTAATGTGATCACAAGAAAAATTAAGATTACATACTGGCTCCCATATTATTTGTATTGGCCAGCCTTCTCTGTAATGATGCTTTCCACTCCTCCAGGGCAAACAGCCACACCAGATGCCCTCCAGAAACCTGTGGAACAGCTAGTGGAGGAACTTGCACCAAACTAGGGTACTAATAAGCTGGCTCAGTGTCTCCCTCTTTTCTTTTCCATTTGAAGATCACTTGTACCGTGAGTGATTAGTGCATGAGATTCAAATGTGTAGGCAGTATGATGCAACAGAAAGGCAATAGCTGTTAATCAGAAGACCTTGTTTCTGCTGGTCTCAGAGTTCTCAGTCACTTACTGAAAAATCAAGAGCAAATCATGAGATCTTGAGGTATAAATAGAAAAATCTCTTCACGTATTAAATATAAAAACAATCTGTTCTCTCAATTTTAGATAGAATGGTACTACATGAGATAAATATATGCATGTGAAGCCACCTGATAAACTGAAAGCCATATTGTCATTATCATCACTTTGAATAAGGATAATAATAAAATGCTTTCATAAGCAATCAAGAAAACTTTTGAGATGTAAAATATTGAAATACCCTAATTCTGGGGAAATTCGAACAAAAGCAAAAATTCAAATATTAAAACACAAATGTTTCAATAGTAAAATTGGCACAGGAAGAGATGCATTGAAGGAACAGAGACCCCTAGTGGAGGGATGTAGAAGAATGGGGACAGTTTGGTTTTGGAGCTCACCTCTCTATCTATTGCCTGATGCCAAGAGATCACTTTGATATTACTTGTCTCTCCAGTGAACATATTCTTACACATGCTACTGATTTACAACAGCAGCATCAAACTCACCCTATATATTTGTAGCCAATCATTTGAATATTGCTGCAGTAGCAGTAAGGTCGGAGAAGGCAATGGCACCCCACTCCAGTACTCTTGCCTGGAAAATCCCATGGACGGAGGAGCCTGGTAGGCTGCAGTCCATGGGGTCACTAAGAGTCGGACACGACTGAGCAACTTCACTATCACTTTTAACTTTTATACATTGGAGAAGGAAATGGCAACCCACTCTGGTGCTCTTGCCTGGAGAATCCCAGGGACGGGGGAGCCTGGTAGGCTGCTGTCTATGGGGTCGCACAGAGTCAGACATGACTGAAGCGACTTAGCAGCAGCAGCAGCAGAAAGGTGGGCGGGGGGTTTCTGATTTCACAGTGGCTAAGTTGAAGCTTGCTGAAACAGAGGGCACTTTGTACAAGTTCTGGCTTAACAACACCAGGCACCACACCACTTAGCTCATAATTGCACACCAGTGAGACACAGAGACGTGATTATTTTTCTAGGTATGTGAGCTGCTCCCAACATTCCTGGTCTCCATCAGACCCTGAAGATTGGGGCAGACTGATAGTCTCAGAAGTCCTAGTTTGGTTGTGTCTGTTGCAGCCTCAGAAGTTTGTCACAGTGTGGCTATGGAAGTATTTCATGCTTACTTGACTGCACCAACAATTGACAAAGTATCCCAATTACTGATTTTAATCAGCAGATATCTCTTCCATTGTGCATAACAAAGAGGTTGACATCATGGGGAAATGTATAGAACTGAAGGAAATGGACTTGGCCCAAAGAACCTTCCATAAGTCAAGGCCAAGTAAATAATGTTAAATAATACTTTCTAATAAAGCATGTTATAAAATAACATATGATCATTTTTTCCCCAAAGAATCTGTGCCACCAGTTTCCTCTATAGTGGCTGGTCAGGCAAGCATGGTTAAGTTTGGCTTAGGTTTGGTTCTGCATTATGGAGGGACTTGGAAATTTACATGGAAGTGGAAATGCTGTAGAGGATATTTAAGACACATGGGCTCCAAAATCACTGCAGATGGTGACTGCAGCCACGAAATTAAAAGACTCTTACTCCTTGGAAGGAAAGTTATGACCAACCTAGATAGCATATTCAAAAGCAGAGACATTACTTTGCCAACAAATGTTCGTCTAGTCAAGGCTATGGTTTTTCCTGTGGTCATGTATGGATGTGAGAGTTGGACTGTGAAGAAGGCTGAGCGCCGAAGAATTGATGCTTTTGAACTGTGGTGTTGGAGAAGATTCTTGAGAGTCCCTTGGACTGCAAAGAGATCCAACCAGTCCATTCTGAAGGAGGTCAGCTCTGGGATTTCTTTGGAAGGAATGATGCTAAAGCTGAAACTCCAGTACTTTGGCCACCTCATGCAAAGAGTTGACTCATTGGAAAAGACTCTGATGCTGGGAGGGATTGGGGGCAGGAGGAGAAGGGGACGACAGAAGATGAGATGGCTGGATGGCATCAGTGACTTGATGGGCGTGAGTCTGAGTGAACTCCGGGAGTTGGTGATGGACAGGGAGGCCTGGCGTGCTGCGATCCATGGGGTCGCAAATAGTCGGACACGACTGAGCGACTGAACTGAACTGAACTGAACTGAAACCAGTCCCTCTGGAAGGGAGGTTTCACACAGCAGTACATAAAGGGGTCTCATATGAAGCAGACGGCACATTCATGTGGATTCACTGAGGAGAGTTTAACGAATGTATTAGTTACAATAATGTAAGAGTAGTTAGGGGGCATCCCAGGTGGCAGAAAATGCAAGAGATGTGAGTTCAATCCCTGGGTCAGGAATATCCCCTGCAGTAGGAAACGGCACCCCACACCAGCATGCCTGGAAAATTCCATGGGCAGAGGAGCCTGGTGGATTATAGTCATGGGGCCACAAAGTGAAACCAAGAGAAGGTGTTGAAACATCGTGAAGTGAGCAACAAGATGGTGCCACCACCTTTCTATCTGAGGTGGAAAGTGGAAGGAATCATTGTTAGAACCTCGGGAGACCTCAAAGTGTAGGAGACCACGGCCCCAAAGGACCAACCTCTGCACGCTCAGGAAACAGCCCAGGTCACTCCTCTGTGATCTCTTGACTGTGCCTCCACTGACCAAAGCCAACCAAAAGCCAGATGGCAAAGAATCTGTTGATATTTCCTATAAAGGTCAGCCTCCTGGTATTCGGAGCAGAATAGCAAACACTGGAGAGGGAAACTGAAGGGTTGGATAGAACAGATCCCAGAGGACGGATACGTTAGGTCAGGAGGATGCTGTGGGGTGGGAAGCTTCCCTCTGCTGGGCTCGGATGGGGAAGAGTTTGTTTCCTGTCCATCCAAGCTTGCCTGGGTCTGTTTCCTGTTAGGCTCACAACACAGGTATCTCACATGGCAGGCAGCAAAGAACTGTCACAAGCAACTATTCTGTACAGTTTCAACATGAAATCCCTAAGTCAAGGATTAAGGAGCAAGAATGAACAAAAAATAGGTCCCTGGGTCACTTGAAGAGTACAGAAAAATAATTCTTCAATATAAAAACATTATTGTTTCTAATCTTGGGTTTTTGAAAATCCTGAGATTCGTGTTAATTCAAATTTTGATTAAACTAATCCCAAACACTGTATTCATTAGCTGAGTAAATATGCTTTAGATTTTCTTTTTTCTGACTTAGCCAGATATTGATCTGAACTGTCCAAAAGGCTTCTGGGTCTCTTGAGTAGACATCAGACAGAGAAAAGTGTCCCAGTCATTTAATACGGTAGACTCTTTAATGTGATTTTTTTTTTCAGATTTTCTGCTCCTTCTGTTTTATGTTAATAGGTTTTAACACAAAATATTGGTAATTAAAGAGTTATCAACCTCTTATTATAATTCACATTAATAAATACATGGCCACTGGATGGCTGGCCACGGAGACAAAGAGAGACCGAGTCAAAATTCTGTGCACATTGCTAGTGGCTCAGCATACCGTATTGAGAACAGCTTGTTTTCATAGAAGCCCTGCTTTATTCCTGGCCCTGTTGCCCATAATTATTGTAAATCAGGACTATTTCCTGCCTTCCTGCCCAAAATAGCAGGAAGCATCCAACTCTTTCAGCCCACTTTGCTCATGGGCACCACCTCTCTGCAGGGGTTAGGGTTCACTGCCAGGAATTTCCAAAGAGCTAACTCTGTTTTGGTTTCTTATCCAGAACTTCACTCGTGAGCAAAGAAATGAAGCAAGATCTGTCATATATCCAGGGATTTAGAGAAATGGCACCACTTCAGGCCTGGTTAATAGCCCCGAGCCACTGGCAAGATTGAGCCCTCGCTCTTTTCCAGATTCATCATGGGATCAGTTCCAGGTGAGAACTGGTGAGCCTGTGACTAATGGGAAACAACTGGAGAACTCTCAAGAGTGCCGTATGAAGTATTAAGAGCAAAGAGAATGTTCACTGCCCTTTGGGATTTAATATAAAACTGCATCGAGCCTCCTCTCTGGGTCCATGCTACTAACTGGGGGCATGCCCAGCCAGAATACTGTTCATGGACAATATGGCCCACATCTAACCTTTGATAGCCCCCAAGGTCACAGGCATCCCAGTGTCCGTGCCCAGTGCCCAGAGCGGACAGCTACTATTTATAATAGTTAACACTGTTATTTATTGTTTGCTTTTGGTTCTGGGCACAATACTAAATGCTCTGTATGCTCTTATCTCAATTACTCAACCCACTCCAGTATTCTTGCCTGGAAAATCCCATGGACAGAGGAAACTGGAAACCTACAGTCCATGGGGTCGCAAAGAGTTGGACACGACTGAGCGATTGAGCATGCATGCATAACCCCACTAGCCATCACTGTTAACCCCACTGTACAGATGAGAATGCCGAGTTTTCAAAAGATCAGGTCCTAAGGAAGGGAGCTAGGGCCCCAGCTAGGAGGTGCTGTGCCATCCAGTGCAGAGGGCACCTGGCCGCACCTCGGAGGGGCCTCTGAGGGACCCAGGGCAGCACCGTGCAGGCCTCAGAGGAGCATCCTGGCGAGACCACCAAACGTGATGGGCGGTCACCTCCAAAGAGGAGGCAGACATTGTTAATACAACTAAACACCATGCTTGGGCATATGAGACACACTCCCAATTACACCCTGTGACCTTGGACAGGGAATCGGCCCCAATCTCTCATCGCTGTTTCTGCCCTTGTGAGAGGGACAGAAACACTACTCTCCTATGTTTAACTTCTGCCTGAGAATCAGCCCTAAAAAACTCAACTTCTGACTCTTGCCAGAGACACTGTTCTGACTCTAGAATCACAGGGGCCCCCAAGTAAAAGGTATGCTTTACTTAAAAGGCCACAGAAGTCCCAAATTGTACCATACCAGCCAAACCCTCAAAACTGTCCTTCATCAGGGCTAATCCTTTCATGGGGCACCCATTCCCTTTTACCCTAAATCTTTTGGTGGGAGCAATGTGGGGACCAAGGGCCTTAGGTGAGGTGACTGTCCCCCACCAGGCAGCAATGTCACCTCTTCTCTGTTTAAAATGAGTCCTTTTTCTTTGTTGCTAGATGACAGATAGATAGGACATTAGTATTGCATTAAAATTCACTATTTAGGGGCGTCTCTGGTGATCCAGTGGCTAAGACTCCCTGCTGTCAATATAGGGGGCCCAGGTTCGATCCCTGGCCTGGGAACTAGTTCCCATACGCTGCAACTAAGAACAGGCTGAAACGAAAAAGATCCTGCATGCCACAACGAAGACCAGGGGCAGTCAAATAAATATATAAATATTAAAAATAAATACATTTTAAAAATGAAATTCACAATTTAAGCACCTTTATATCTTTTATCCCATCAGGCCATCAGGGTGGCCATAGGGTCTAAGGCACAGGTTTCGTTGGTCCCAGGAGGATAATTTGGGAAGTATAAAAACACACCAGCTATTTTTAAAGTGCTCAACAATTTTCCCTTATTTCCTTGTGTGTTTATTTTCATTTCTATTTATTAAGTATTTCACAGGTGTCAGCTACAGTGCTAGAGACCAGAGACAGAAGGCAAAACACGGCATGGTACCTGCCCTCAAGGAGACCACAGCCTGGTGGAGAAAACTCACAAAATCAGCCAGCAATGATACAGAGGATATCGAAGTAACATGGAAACAAATGAATAAGGATCTCACTCTTCTTGGGAGTCAGGGTGAGTTGAAGGTGTTTCAGAGACAGTAAAGCCTGGTGGGTTCTGGAAGGGATGAGCAGGCATGAGCATTAGATGCTCTGATGGCACACACAAGCAGGCACCAGGGGCTGGCAGGCCCGCTCAGTACAGCACGTCTCCTGACCAATAAAGAAGGACTAGGGGGATTTGGGAGGAGGCAAGGCAACCCACTCCAGTATTCTTGCCCAGGGGATCCCCATGGATAGAGGAACCTGGTGGGCTACAGTCCAAGGCAGTCACAAAGAGTCGGACACGACTGAGTGACTAAGCCCAGCACAGCACATGCAGGTTTGGAGAAGGGCATTGTATTAACAGCATGAAGGCAAGCCTTCTCTGTGTCTCAGATTATCTTCACAGGGCTTTCATTTTTTCCTGAATTCATCAGTTCAACCCCAAGGCATCATAACTTCGATTCCTGAGCAGTACCTTGCCCAGCTAAAGGTTTCACTTCCCAACTTCTATTCTGAATATAGTACAAAATTTGTCTAACCAATTCCTGCCATGTTCTTAGGTGTTGGTTCTTTCATAATTTAATCCTTCCACCTGTACCTTAAAGTGAATTCTCACTTGCTCCCCATTTGTAAACAGCCACTTCAAGGATATTTTGGATAATTGCAAAGGAGGCAGCAGGCTGAGGTTCTAGAGAGAGAAAATATAAAAGGTGTTGTAATGGATACACTAAAAATGTTGTTTCTGCAATCAACATCCTTATACAACTAGAGTTTCCTAAACAATATCCTAAAGATGTACAAAATGTGTCAGAGAGAGAAATGAACCAAGGCAGTTTGGGAAATAAGAGTTGACATGTGAAAGTAAAGCACTGCTGTAGTTAAAGACAGTCATGGGAAAGAAAACAGAAAGATAATCATCATGTTATCCTCACATAACAACTGGACTGGCTGTTTAAAAAGGGAGAGAAAGTGTGAACATATTGATCAATTCTATCTGAATAGAAGGGTCCTGAGTTTCTCTGAAGGATGCCAAGAGTGGCTGAGAATTATGTATATAAAATCAACAGAAATGTACAACATGCCTACTCCATGCAGAACACCACGTGTAACAGGCGTTTAAATGCTGGATTCTCACGAAAAGGACCAGTGATCTCACTTGACAGGTGCAGAATAAGCAGAATTCCAGGAATTCAGATTAAACCAGGCGAACGTGAAAGCTATTTTCTTTTTCTTTGAACTCGGCATGGTTTTTTTAGTTAGTATCATCATTTAAAGTTATACCTTAGCATTTGAAGATCAAGACCTAACAAAGCAGAGGTAACCCAAAACACTTGACTCTTGATAGTCAAAAATCCAGGCTAAGAATCACAGTGTTAATATAGGTTCTTTAAAAGTTCTGGAAAAAAAAAAAGTTCTGGTAATTTATTATTTTTTTTTAATTTCCTGGGTTTTCACATAACACATCTTAAAAGGCACTCTTTTTAGAAATAAAATTATAAAAGTCATTTCTGTGCAAAATAAAAATTATACAGAGATTTTAAGAGAAGTCAATATAGGGACTCCCCTGTTGGTCCAGCAATTAAGATGCCATGCTTCCACTGCAGGGAGTGCAGTTCAATCCCTGGTTGGGAAACTAAGATCCTGCATTAAAGAATTTTTTTAAAAAAATTTTAATAGAGGTCAGCATAGTAAAGAAAGGAAGTAAAGCCTAAACGTCCCTACATGTTTTCATTAATTTATGATTTACAAAGAATATTGTGCAGATTTCTTATCTGGTCCCAACAATTTTGTGAAGCAAGGGGGGCAATCTGTATTATCCCCATCCTCCAGAAGTGAAGCCTAGTCCTCAGAGAAGCTAAATGTCATGAAGAAGCTGACACATGGATAAATACGTTGTGGTACATATATACAATGGAATATTACTCAGCTGTTAAAGAAAGGAACACATATGACCCAGTTCTATTAAGGTGGATGAACCTAGAGCCTATTATACAGAGTGAAATAAGTCAGAAAGAGAAAAACAAATATTGTATATTGATGTATTTATATGGCAATCCACTCCAGTACTATTGCCTGGAAAATCCCATGGACAGAGGAGCCTGGTAGGCTACAGTCCATGGGGTCGCAAACAGTCGGACACGACTGAGCGACTTCACTTTCACTTTCACTTCCATATGGAATCTAGAAAGATGGTACTGATGAATCTATTTGCAAGGTAGCAATGAAGATACAGACATAGAGGACTGACGGACACAGCGGGGGGAAGGAGAGGCAGGGATGAGTTGAGAGAGGTAGCACTGAAACATACCGTATATCCCGTTTACCATATGTGAAACAGATAGCCAGCGGGAGTTTCCTGCATGACGCAGGGAGCTCAAACCTGGTGCTCTGGGACAACCTAGAGGGGTGGGAGGAGGTGGGAAGCAGAAGGGAGGTTCAAGAGGGAGGGGACATATGTGTCCCTATGGCTTATTCATGCTGATGTATGGCAGAGGCCAACGCAATGCTATAAAGCAATTATCATCCAATTAAAAATAAAGTTTTAAAAAAGGAGTTAACACAGACAGTAAGAAACAAAGCAGAGGCGATGTAACAGGTCTCGTTACCAAATAGCTGGAATGTTGTTGTGTAGTCATGATATTTAACACATAGGAAGAATATTATTGCTTCTAAGATGAAAACAAAACTTTCTAGCCATCAGATGAAATTCAGTGAAAAAAATTCAGAGTAGACTACATAAAGCAACATGAAAGTATGGAACTGTTAGTCACCCAGTCGTGTTTGACTCTGCGACCCCATGGACTGTTGCCCGCCAGGCTCCTCTGTCCATGGGATTCTCCAGGCAAGAATCTCCAGGGGATCTTCCCGACCTAGGGACTGAACTCATGTTTCTTGTGTCTACTGCACTGCAGGCAGATTCTTTACCATCTGAGCCAGAAAGAAGAGTGGGAATCAAAAATGGATGCAAACAAGTTTTATTTACCACCAACAATGCCGAATATCACAGGAAGTTTTCCTGGATCGTTAGCACCCTCCCCCTCACATCACCTCTGGGTATGATCTCCAGATAAGGAATTTCACAAGGTATTCAATATTGTGCACTGTCATTGATATGAAATTTTGTTAGGAAGAATGCAACAGAGGACTCCAACATACACTTAACTTGGTGCTTTTATAATTTTAAGCCATTTCCATTTCCATTGAATTATTCATTTTATTTTCTTGGTAGGTGGTTGGAATATATAGCATGTGCTATTTAATGGTAGGACACAGTTGCATAAATATCTCAAAATAACTCAAAAAGTGTATCAGTTCTGCTCTGCTCTCCCTGCTTTCAATGTAAACTGTATACAATTTAGTTTCTTCATAAAACAATAGCTATTACTTATATGGCCTCAAAGAGAAAGCACTTGATGTTCGTGTTTATTCATTGTATAGTATTTATTGTAATCATATCAATAAGGCACTGTTTCTATGGGCCAGCTGCATGAGACATGGAAATAGCTTTGTTTCATAACACTCTCTTTGTATTTTTTGGTTGTTGTTATAATGGAATTTTGTTGTATATGGCCCTGAATTCTACTAAGTGCTTCAGACTTGAAGAGTTTGATTGCAAGACTTATTCCTTTACTTTCCCTGTGCTATGACAATAGTTTACAAAACAAGTCGTATATCAGAGTCATCAATTATGAAGCCCAGGAAGAATTTTTAAGTTTCCCAAGTGATTCTGATGAGCTACCAGATTTTTCAATGGCTGTTTTATGGAACATCTTTTTATTTTATTGTAGACTTAGGTTGAATGGTTATATTTTGAGAATTCCATCTGATTATTATTGTATTATTAGAATGAAAACATTTTCCCAGGTAAAACTAAAGCCCAATCACATGAAAACTTCTCTTAGGATGACTCTCAATTTGTAGTAGGATCATTTGATATAAACCAAGTAATTGTGTATGGAAATAATGAATGTTACCAAAGAGAATTTAAGAATTTTTGTCATCTTTACATGATTTTTACATCATCTTTTTACATGATCATATATTACTTAAGTGTTACAATATTACTTAAGTGACAATAAATTTAACATGTAGCATTACCCCTCATCCCAAAAAAAGCTTTGATATTACACAGCAGTTTATACTTAAGTAATATCTGATCATGTAGAAAGTACTTAAAATGACAAAAAGTTCTTAGATTCCCTTTGTTTAACATTCATTATTTCCATGTACAATTACTAAATAATGTTGAGGTTAGTGCTATGGGCCTAAAGATGAACAGAATGGAGTTCCAGCTCTTAAAAATTTAGTGGGAAAATTACAATTTCATCCTGCTATTAATCTGTTCCTCATCACATTTTTATTGGGAGGGTGTTAAAACAGCATGTATGAGTGAAAGACCAAGCAAATACCACTCACTGAACTACATCTATAGAATTTTTTATAGTTTATCCAAGTGACAATCACTAAGCTCCTAAAAGAGATAAACTTAAGTGCATATGAAATGCCCAGTAGGGCCGTAAAAGACCTTTTGAACGCTAGTCTTACAAAGTTTCTAGGAAATGACAATAAATTTAACATGTAGTATCACCCCTCACCCACCAAAAGCTTTGATGTTGCACAATAGTTTGCCACATAATTAAATGGTTTTAAATAAAGTTGTCTACAAGGTAGGAAGGCTGTAATCTGTGTACAGGCTGTGCAATATATTCCAGGTCCACCCCTTAAGAAGATACAGAGACAGATACAAAGCATAATGACTCCCACATGGAGTCACCAAACGTGTTCTTCAAAAACACTGCAAATCATGTTAACTGACCCCAGGGTTTGCATTCCTCCCCTTTTCTCTGATCTTTATCCCCTTCTTTCACCTCTTGCCCTTTGCTTTGAGGGTTCTGACAGCCAAGTACTTGCACAGTTACTTTGGGTGACAATATGTTATCCCCAGTGGAAATCACGAGCTTTCATTCAAAAGGTGGCCACTCTTGACCTCTGACCCCGGTGCCTCCCACCCTGCTGCTCCCCTCCATTTTCTGTCTCCATGGATCTGAATAGTCAAGTGGAAAAATGGGACCAGGAAAAGTCTATAGCTATTCATAGACCAGCCCACTCCCCTTTGCTGCCCCACCCCCCAAAAAGGAGAGAAAGATGAATGAATCTCATTCATCAATAAGCAGGAGATGAAGAAGAAAGCCCTATTGGCTGAAAAGCAAGCCAAGAAGCAGAGAGGGTGAAAGAGAAGAAGTGCCAGGAAAGAAATGGAGAGGAGTAAGGGGCTGGTGTCGGGGGCAAGTGGTGAGTTCATGAAAATGAAAACCTAGGCGCTAAAGAGCCACACTGCATGTTTTCCAAGTCGAGTTATCTGTAAGGGGCCAACTGTCTCAAAAATGAATGCCTCTCACTTGTGCCACACCTTCTTAAACAAGAACACAGCTAAAAAAGAACAAAAGGGAGAAGGCCCGAGCCTCTGGGACTTTTATTTCTTTAAACATCTTGACGGAACCTCTGGGATCCAGGACATACAGCAAGTGAGACACTTGCTCTCAGAGTTAAAAACTAAGAACTTAAAATCTACACTCATCCAGAGGAAATGCTTTTATGTGCCAGCAAGTGATAGCAGACATATCCTCCATTACACACAGAGTTGATCTTTATTTCAGCGGTCTTGGTTCAGCAATCTGACGTCCGCAATCTGAGAAAGTGGCCTCACTCAGACTGGCCAATGGCCTCTCAGTCGATCAACCTGATTACAGCATAGAGGCCAGAAAACAGAGAGTAGTTCCTCTCAACCTAAGAATGTTAGGTGTGAAGAAATATCAACATTAAATTCAGATCAATCTCAAGGCTAGATAGAGTTCAATAATTCTGCAGCATTCACCATATTTCCTCCTCCCCCTCACAAGATGTAAACATTTAATAATTTATTAATCATCCGTGTAAAAACTTTGGTTTTTTTTCCCATATGCATGCCATCTCTGAGATTAACACTTCAAAGAAAAAGTTTTCATTTTATGTGAATCCAAGGCAAAAACACACGCATCTGGATTAAAAAAAAAAAAAAGACCAAGAATACGTTTCTGTGCTCCATTCCTTTTCCACCAGTGGGACTTCACTTGCACCCCTATATCTTGGTAAGAACTGCACTCACAGCAACGGAGTCACCTGCTTGCTGACATAGTTCAGTTACTTTCAAATAAAGTCTAAAACAATTTTGCCAGAAAATTTGGCATTAGTTCTAAATAATTGTTGCATGTTTCCTAGTTTTCCATCTGTCAGTGATACTCTTCTGACCATCAACATTTCCTAGCACTTAGGTTTTGAGCATAAGAATATGCTTGAAGGAGGTCATGTGTTACGACTGGACAAAAATACAGATGAGGCCGATAGGAAAATTGGCAAATTCACATGAGCTCAAGTCATCAAGTGGAAATCTCGTGAATTTCAAGTGTGTATTACCACCATCAAGGGCAAAGCCCTTGAGCATCTCACACAAAGTGGGACTGGAGATGAGTGTGGAAGAATCCCTGATGGAAGAAGCCATCAGGGACTCTACTATCAGAGTTCTAAGCAGGACACAGAATAACCTGCAGCTAATGATCCTGTCATGACTGCCTGCCTGCGTGGCTCCCTCACCTCCTCCCTTACAATCCTACAGATTCTCATGAAAAGCCCTGAAATGGGGACTAGAATGCAGAGGCAGAGAGGATTCAGCTCCTTTTTGGGCCTCTGCCAGATTCTCATTAGGTCCTGGACATGTGAGCCAATGCTGATTTCCATGGCTGATCTACCCTAAATCTGCCCTTCCTGAAACACTAGCCTTTGTCCTTCCAGTCGCCGTCTCTAAATGGGGATTTGGGTGAGAGCAATACCAAAGGGACCGTCATTATACACCCATTATTATGAAATTGATGGCCTCTAAGTCTTTCTGGCTGAAAGCTCTGACAGGCTGAGATCACACTGGATTGTAGAATCATTGCTTTCCCTGGTAAATCGGGTTACAAATGAGAACTAGAGTGGGAGGGAGGGTGAGCAGGAGGATAAAGGAAGAGTGTTTTTCCTCAAATTCACCTCACTTCATGCTGGAGTGAGAGGCCATCCATACTCACGAAAGGCTAATTATATAAATCAGATGCCCTGGCTGGGTTTCCAACCTCCTGGGAGCTGGGAGAACTTGGAATAAATGAGGTCTTCTGCAAAATGAAAGAAAACCTTTGAAAAAATGCCAAAACCAATGGTTATACAGCTTAACTCACAATTTTTTTTATAGAAACAGAAAAATCTGGACCAAGGATAACAAAAATAGCTGAGTTTTCATCTTCTAGCAGCTTTGGAAATGTTCTCTGAATTTATTTACCTCCTTGCTAGGATCTACTTGACTTTACTTTGCATCGCTAAATATGACAACTCCCAAGATGTTCAGATGTCTAAATTCATCTTCAAAATAAAAGCTGACTTTTGTTTTAGAAAGATCAGATTTGTGTTAGGATACCATGATAAAAAGCCATTGCTCAAGCAGCAGAGCTAAATAAGGAAAGAAAAATCACATCGTTAAAGGAACAGGGATCTACACCTTTTGTTCTGGCTTTGCCACTTGGGAACACGCAATCTTGCACAATCACTTCAGTTTTCAAGGCTTCAGAGGCATATGAAAATAACTGGATTGGTGTACACTTGCACCATTTGGTCTATGACACTAATTTTCCACACATGCCACAAATAATCAATACTCAGAGGAAAACTAAAATTCACCAGCTGTCAGTGGTGGACATGCCACTTACTTAGAATATGAGTGTTAAACTCTGGGCATTTGGTGGATGCTTTCATGAAGTGAAAGTCGCTCAGTTGTGTTTGATTCTTTGCAACCCCATGGACTATACAGTCCATGGAATTCTCCAGGCCAGAATATTGGAGTGGGTAGCCTTTCCCTTCTCCAGGGGATCTTCCCAACCCAGGGATCGAACCCAGGTCTCCTGCACTGAGGGTGGGTTTTTTGACCAGCTGATCCACAAGGGAAGTCCAAGAATACTGGAGTGGAATACTTCTTCAGTGGATTGAACCAGGGTCTCCTGCATTGCAGTTGGATTCTTTTCCAACTGAGCTATCAAGAAAGCCCAGCTCATGAAAGTTCTTTCTTATTCTTGTCCCAAGTCACTGATACTGCCTCCTGCTGGATCCACTGAAGTATAGCATCTGAGAACAATTTAATTCCTGACAATGTAAGCTCCTTTTAAGAGCAGGACAGGAAAGGTACCTGGAAATTCTCAAACCTGGTACCTGGAAATCATTCAGTACATGTCTATTAGAATAAATCATTACATAAGTGTATGAATGTTTGAAGTGAAGTGAAAGTCTCTCAGTTGTATCCGACTCTGTGACCCCATGGATAGAGGAGCCTGGTGGGCTACAGGCAAGAATACTGGTGTAGGTAACCATTCCCTTCTCCGTGGGATTTTCCTGACCCAGGGATCAAACCCAAGTCTCCTGCATTGCAGGCAAATTCTTTACTATCTTAGCCACCAGGGAAGATGGTATGGATGGGTAGGCTACTTGAATATTTTTAAAGAATGCTTCTAACTGGATGGAGAGCTGACTTATTCATACTGATTTTTCTTTCTGAACAATCCATTTTTTCTAATTTTTCTTTCTGACCAGACCAACATTAAAATTCATTCTTGCCTGTTTAAGAACTCAGACTAAACATACAGGCATAAGTTGTCAAAATCATAGTTATCCAGAGATGGAACATATTACTGAGGCCATCTGGTCTTCCTCCTTTTAGTTTTCAGAGGTACGAGGCTAAGATAAATTAAATGAAATGTCTTGTTCAAAGTCATACAATCAAAACATGACCACAGTGGAACTGAAGCCAGAACCCATATTTTAGGAAACCTAAGCCAATGGTCTTTCTATCATGTCCCATCCTGATTAAGTTTCTCTTATTTGAATATGTACACACAATATACAATGTATATATACTTAATATATGTATATATGTAAGATCTGCTGTGTTCTTCATAAGTGAGAAACAGCTTCAGCTGCTCATGGAACCTCTAAACTGTCTAGGATTATGTTTTCTGCCCTCTTTTCCCCAAAGGAAAGCATTACAAGATCCCTACTGAGGGACATACATAGATCTTAGCAATCCTACTCCCTCTAACTTGCTTTTCTTACCGACTAGAAAATCTTTAGTCTGGGGGGAAGGAAGAACCATCTTTTACTGAACCAATTCATCATTTGTTGTTATAATTTTATGCCCTGAGTCCCCCTTGGCTTTGGAGGCCTCCAAATTGATCACCACTCAAAAGTCATAAATTTTGTGCTCTTTTTCCTATGATCTGCTCTAGGCATTCTCTCTTGAGGGCTGCATTATGGTTTTGTCTAGCTACTTAAAGGAAGAAGGGATATAGGGAAACTTGATTTACCAGTCGGGGAAAAGAACAGCACAGAACTAATTCTTCTATTTCACATCATCATTTCATAAAAATACATGCACACTTTTACACAGTCCTACATGCTACCAGTGGTGATTAGATTCTCAAATCAACTAACTAAAACCTATTAAAACCCTTAGAAAGCTTAGCTATCTGCCTGCCTTCCTTTCCATGGTCAGTTATGCCAAAATGCTGGTGAGTTTGGAGTTCAGAGTTTGGTAAGGCAAATTTTTGTTGAAGATATCATAATAGGGACTTCACTGGGGTGATCTAATAATCATCACAGTCTATATTCTAAAACATGCATGCTAAGTCATTCAGTCATGTCCGACTCTTTGCAACTCCATAGTCTGTAGCCTGCTAAACTCCTGTGTCCATAACATTCTCCAGGCAAGAATACTGGAGTGGGTTGCCATACCCTCCTCCAGGGGATCTTCCCCACCCAGGTATCAAACCCATGCCTCTTACATCTCCTGCATTGGCAGGCAGGTTCTTTACCACTAGTGCCATTGAAGCCCATATCCTAACACAGGAGAGGATTAAAATCTTTGCAGAAAACAGAATGACCATGGATAAGATGCCCCAAACTCCATCTTGACATCTCTCTCGAGGACACTCCCCAAGTTCCATGGAACTTAAGACACTATTCTAGGAATTGTGAATACTAGGGCAGAATAAGGTTTGAATCAACTAACTCCAAATTTACTGGGTTACCCTGAATTGTCTGAGATTGATATTTTGCCAACTAAGAGGCTCAAATGGAAATTGTTATCTCTAGACCTAAGTGGATGATCTATCCTATCAGTTCAGATGGCCCGATGAAGTTGGGACTGAAAGATAAAATAAGAGGAGGATGGGATCCAAAATAGACATTGAAATGACTCCTAAAGCAGAGTACAGAGGGAGAGCTGGATAGAGTTTCTCTGTGAAACTGGGTGGTTGGGATGCCTGAGGAAATGGCTTTATATAATCCATTAGCCGCTTTATGCATAGGTAGAAAGACCTGATTGTAAAGTATAGGTGGCAATTCTGAAGCTCTAAGTAATCCATTAAAACTACCAGACACTGCCAACATGGGGGAAGTGTGATGTTTTCCAGTGTGAAGGACAGGATATTAATTATTGTCTATTTTTGGTGCCAGTAGTTTTCAAAGCCAATTTTAAAATTATACAGTGGCAATCATTCTCCAGTGGAAAATGAATATAAAGTAGGGTGTACAGCAACGAAGCAGCCACGTGAATCCATTCGTTTCTCTTTGAGGAGTCTCTGCAGCACACGTTACTTAGGACGGTTTTACTTGCTTTTCTACCAATGAGAGAGATTAGGGTAAATGAGACAGGGAACCAGAGGGTGGGAGGTGTACTGAAATGAGAAATGGAAGATGCTTGAAGATAAACTTTGCCTGGCTTGACATCTTGTCGGGGTGGTTCGTTCGCTTTCTTTGCCTGATGCTTAGCTGTGATCCCTACAGTTTCTGAGCCACATTCTGTGTCTCAACTTTCAAATTCAGTTTACATACCTACCTTTTGAAAGATTGTTGTTATTTATGTTTTAAACTACTCCCCTATCCCTCCTCCATATTTAATGAAAAATATGGGGCTGTTAACACAGGGGAGATTGTTAACCTCTGGTCCAGGGCAGACAAAAAAGGTGGAGAGCTAGAAAATTCTATTTGTCTTTTTAATAAAAATGTTAAAATATTGAATTTTAAATAGAGTCATACTCTTACTATAAAACAAATGTGTAAAACATAAATTATGGAGTAAAGGAATTAGTTAATACTAAAACTGATTTACTTTATTTTTACCTACCTCACAAGGTTGTTCTGAGGATCTAATGAAAAATCAAAGATTGAACATAATAAAAATGCTAAAATAATTTTGTGCTATGGTCTATGTTATTTATACTAGGATATTGTTACCAAGTGCTACTAGGTATTTTAATAACTCTCTCTTTCTCCCTTTTGGTTGTCCATCTCTCACCCATCCTGTGGAAGCCAAGAGTCCTCTTGGTTACGCTCACTCCCACCCAGGTCTCCAAAGAGACTTCTTCAGGGTTATTTGACCTGTCTACCTCCCAGTTTCTATCACATATTGTCTTGTTCAACACCCACCCCAACCCCCTTCCAAAGCTGCAACAAGTGAAAAGCAAAAAGCAGAAAGAGTAAGAAAACTGAATAATTTTTTAAAGAGAATTATATTTCCCAACCCATCTTAGAGCTGTTTTGTGGCAAAGGCAGCAACTCCTATAGTGACCCAGCTCTGGGGTGGGTTTTGAAGAGTCACTCCCAGAAGTTCAACCTAGAATCCATTTCTTCAGCATTCTCAATAACTCTGGGAAGTATCTCTGTCCCATAATCAATATCTCACTGCTTAAACTACACAGAGGAGATTTTGTTGTTTGCAACTAAAAAAACAGTTGACTTAAACTCACGCTTTCCCTTGTCAAATTCTGCTCTCAGCCCATCCTTCCATAACTGACAAAGGATGAAATAAATTCTTACTAAGATTTTGTATTTCAATTCATACATGAGTAACTATTCTGAAAATTCATAAGACCAGTATAAATCTTACCTCTATCTATCCATCTATCTCTAAAAGATTGAAATCTAGTGTATTATAGCTCTCCTATTTGTTGGATTGAGAAGCTTTATTTAATGCACTTAGGAACCCAATGAAAACTCATATCCTCTTGGAACATAACCTCTTTTCAGCACTGGATGTTCAACACACACAGTCTTACTGGACTGGTAGAGACGTACATTTATTATTCAGCCTCTTTAATTTACCTGCTGAGAAATCACACTAGGAAGGCAGAAGAAAGTATCTGTTTTAGAGTCATTTAAGGAGAATGTTAAGCTATGCCACAAACCCAGAATTTTCAGAAGGCTGCATGATACCCTAAAGATAGTATCCCAAGACAAGCCTGCACTCTAGAATAGGGTTTGCACTGGGTCCTCTGTTAATTACAGCAGGTTCAGCAGTATCATGACTCATTATTCTTTTCTGTATTTACTGACCTACTTTGTTCTATGTTTTAGGGCATACAGCAGAGATGAGAGTCACCATTGAGGAATTCACTGTGAACAGAAGACACGTGTAGAGATATTAATAGCAGAATGCAAAGCTGGCATTGTAGAAGTAAAAAGTGCTGTAAGAATATAGACTCTGTCTCAGAAGATTTGATAGGCTTAGAAGTCAAGGAAAATTATATATTCTTGAAGTCTGTCTACATTCTGCCTATTTTTATGTTCTCTTGGGCCCAAACCCATATGCTGCTTTGGGATACTTGATGATTCCTCAGTGTTTCATTCAGTTATCTAGCTAATAACTTTATACATAGTTAACCAATATATATACTCATTCTCTCTGTTAAAATAATTGGTGTGTTGGTTTATCTTGTGGCTAGTCCTGATTGAGCCAGAAATCGACAGCAGGCGTGAGATCAGGAATCAGAACCTCATAGACGGCATTTAGGAACTGGTTTGGTTGTGTCCTTAGGTCTGAACACAGTGATGGGCTCCATGCTAATGGAAAATAGGATGCTAGTAATTATGCAATGCAACGGCATCCCAGTTAATCAAATGAACACCTGTGGTTGACTGTGATAAAGTGCCTACTGAAGAACGTGCCTTGAGAGCCCAGATGGCTGATGTCCTTGACCACTGCAGCAGCTAGGATAACTATGGCGTGGGCTGGATTCTTCTGATTACTCTGCAGTGATTAGAGAAAGAAGGGACAAGCTCAAGTCTAAGTTCTTATCACAAATCACAGAAGAGAAGTGGCAACCCTTAAGAGATAAGAGAATGTCTTATGTCTTGTAACTCCTGAGCTGACATTACTGAAAATCTAACACAACATTTAGTGGTATGCGTTACAGAATGTTAAACTATGTTGAAGTCACAACTTCACCAGGTCTCTAGTGTGAAAGTCAGGACATTGGGAGGTAGAGTTCCTGAAATTTGAAAAGGAGAGATCTAGCTGGACTCAGATAAAACCCAGGTACTTAAACCCCTGAGTTACCCTAAATTTCCCTTTACTAACCATTGCGTGCATGTGTGCATGGTAAGTCACTTCAGTTGTGTCCGACTCTGTGTGACCCTATGAACTGTAGCCCACCAGGCTCCTCTGTCCATGGGATTTTCCAGACAAGAATACTGGAGTGGGTTGCTGTGTCCTCCTCCAGGGGATCTTCCCGACCCAGGGATCGAACCCGCGTTTCTTATGTCTCTGCATTGGCAGCAGGTTCTTTACCACTAGCACCACCTGGGAAACCTGAGAGCCTAACCCAGAGCCAGCTAGAAAAACAGAAATGTGTCTGCAGGGTCCCGACTCCAGCACCACTGGGTAGTGTGTGGAAGAGTGGGTTTGGAGCTGCGACAAGAGTCCCACACAAATGGGCAGCTAAACTGTACAGTGTGAAAGGAGAGAGGTAGATGATGTTACGCCAGCAGGACTCAGTTACGCTGCTGTGTGATCCTGTCTCTGGCTTTGTTTCTGTATTTGCATATTAAAAAGAAAATGGTGGACTAGAATGGTAGTTTAGTTCCACTTTCGTTTTGAGTAACAAAAACCTCTTATCAAATAAGGCCATGTATAAAACTCAATTACATAAAACATAGAAAAATAAGTTGCTCTTATTGTATCTTATACCCAGATGGGGGACCTCCCCTTGCCCACCCTGAGCATCCACCCTAAGCCACCTCTTCAGGCTCTAAGGCTCTACTGAATGCAGTCAGTAAAGCTCTCAAAAGGATCATCTCTCAAGATCCTTCTTGCTCTAAAGGAAACCAATTCTGAGATTCTCTCTTCATGTCTAAAGTACCTTGTTCTGAAAGCATAGTCCTCCGACCAGCAGCATCACATCACTGGAGACCCAGCAGAAATTAACACGTCAAAGCTGCCTGGGCCCATGTCTCAGGCTCCCCACTCACTCACTGTGCACCCCGGGAGCAAAGTGCTGACCCTCTGCTCTCAAGCCCACCCCTGGAATTTCCATCTCGAGGGCCTCCTTCCTAGTAAGGGAACTCAAATAACATAAGAAAATCCTTGGGATGACAAACAAGTCACGTTCCTGAGAAATTCAGAGTGAAGCATTTTCCATAATTACACACCAAGTGACCCAATGGCAGAAAACTTTAAAACAACAGGCCAAGGTCACCTCACACTAATATGAAAGGCCTCCTGTCTTTCAAACAGGAGGGGGCTGATTTCAAAAATGACCAATGGCAGATACCAAAGGATCGAGAGGGCCCAAAACAGAGTGGAAAGCACTTTCCATGCTGTAGAAACTGACGGGCATTTCAGCAAGAACAATAAGCAGAGGTGCTAAAGGCCCCCCAGGGAGGGCGTGGGGTCTCAGAGTGGCTTCCCAAAGCATCACCTTTCCTACAAATGAGCCAGCTGCCAGATTTGGTAAACGTCATAAATCTCTAAGAACAGGGCTTGCACTCATGAGGTAACCCAGGTGTTCGACCATGGAGGATGTTGAAATATGCAAGGCCAGCACTGCCTGTGCCAAATGGGTCACAGCCGCCCCTCTGGGCACGAGTTTCCCAGGCCCCTTGGTGGAACTGCTCACAATTAACTGCTTTGTCTGTCACCAAGCCCGCCTCTCTGTTGGACATGGGCTTCCTCTCAGGTTGGTGGTCTCTCTCTCTCTGTCTCCGCGTCTCTCTTTCTTATTTCCACGCATGCATAGCAATCTTAATCAGAAATCACATCAGTTACCTAAGAGCCTTTCTGAGACTGTGTTAGTGAATCCATCACTTAGGATGGCAGGCTTGATGAAAAGAGGCCCTGGGTGAGTGGGGAGAGACCAGAGGGCTGGGAAAGCGGACGCAGGCTCCAGGCCTCTTCCTCCTGGTCCTGATCTCTGGATCTAACATGCTTTTGTCATCCCAGCCTGTGTTCAACTCAGAGGTCAGAATGTGATTTTTAGATTTCTTCCCATGTGGTTATGGAGAATATCATGTAAGTTTGAAGATCAATAATTTGATAAACATACAAGCACCTCTGGCATCATAATTTCTTCTTTAAACTTTCTAACTGAGCAGTGGGCGTGAGAATGTAGGTAAAAATATGAGAAGAATTGCAGAGGTCCCCAGTGGGGCAACCCCTGGGACCCAAAACTCCTGACCACATATGAAGGAATCTCAACTTTGGGAAACCCTCTAGGCCTTGAAACTTCACTGACTTCCTTTCCACCATCCCAGAAACTCCAAAATGTTCCAGTCTCACATCACCAAATGCAATAACAGATAACCATGGGCCTCTATTCTGTCTGTCATTGGATTTTATAGGGCCTTACTAAGAGAACACCTTAATTAAATATAGTAAAATAATTATATGTAAAACAATTGATACATAAGCAGTGATGCCTTGCAGGGTATTGTGTTATATTTAAAAAAAAAAAAAAAAACTAAGCAGAGTCCCCTATCGTCTTTGCAGGAAGGAAATGCATCAACAGACACTGAGTAACATAAGATCTGTGAATAAGGGCTGACATAATTACAGTTGGAGCTCAAGAAGTAGATGGTGAGCTTGGATCACTGGGACGACCCAGAGGGATGGTATGGGGAGGGAGGAGGGAGGAGGGTTCAGGATGGGGAACACATGTATACCTGTGGCGGATTCATTTTGATATTTGGCAAAACTAATACAATTATGTAAAGTTTAAAAATAAAATAAAAAAAAGAATTCCTGGATTAAATAGACTTGAAACCTTTCTTCACAAGAAGCAATCTAGTGGCAGAGAGCCCACTGGAGATGAAGGTTTGCAATGGTCCAAGAACATCAGCATCTTGTCATTCTCATGCTGACCTTGATAGTAATCCAAGCCATTCCAGAGACTTCAAACAAATCCTTTTATAAAGTGTTTTATCACACATGGCTCCACATTAAATATTACCTTTTATATATTCTCTATATTTTTTATTTTATATATTGTGGGCTCATCATACATAATTTTAAGACAGCAAGTGGTAGTCTTTTTTTTAATTTAAATTTATTTATTTTAATTAGAGGCTAATTACTTTACAATATTGTATTGGTTTTGCCATACATCAACATGAATCTGCCACGGGTGTACACGTGTTCCCAATCCTGAACCCCCCTCCCACTTCCCTCCCCATACCATCCGTCTGGGTCATCCCAGTGCACCAGCCCCAAGCATCCTGTATCCTGCATCAAACCTGGACTGGCGATTCATTTCTTATATGATATTATACATGTTTCAATGCCATTCTCCCAAATCATCCCCCCCCCTCCCTCTCCCATAGAGTCCAAAAGACTGTTCTATACATCTGTGTCTCTTTTGCTGTCTTGCATACAGGGTTATCGTTACCATCTTTCTAAATTCCATATATATGCGTTAGTATACTGTATTGGTGTTTTTCTTTCTGGCTTATTTCACTCTGTAAAATCGGCTCCAGTTTCATCCACCTCATTAGAACTGATTCAAATGTATTCTTTTTAATGGCTGAGTAATACTCCATTGTGTATATGTACCACAGAGTGGTAGTCTCTTAAGTTTCATTTAACTTTGTGTTCCATTTCAGAGCTCTGACTCACAAATCTGTGTGCTACGAATGAATGAATACATGAATGAACAGCGGCCACAGGCATCTCTGAGCAGAGTGTTGGTCCTCTTTTATCTTTTAGGGCATTTGTTCATTCTCTGTGAGGTCATAAACAGTGTGGATTTTGGAGTCAGACAACCAGAGTTCAAATCTAGCCTTGCTAATCACTAGCTGAGGACTTTCAGATATCTACTTATCCTTTCTAAGACCATGGTTTCCTTATTTGCAAAATAGGATAATAACCCTTTAAGTGAAATAAGGTATTTGAAAGCAGTAAGCGTAGCACTCAATACATAGAATTAACTTTCCTTCCATCAGCACCCAAGATTCTTTGTTCTCTGGCATTTTAGAGACTAGTGTCATTGTCTCTCCCTTTTTTACCTTGCTAAAGGGGGAAGCTTCTAATCCGCCTACCTATGTACACAGCTATCTACTTACCTATCTGTCCATCCACCCCAGTAATAGTTAAATTATGTGATATTGCATAACTGCTGACAACTTGAGTTCTGGAGTAACACACACACTTGCTTTCAGATCTCACCTACTAACCCAAAGTGCTCATGCCTGCTTGGTTGCTCAGTAATGTCTGACTCTTTGCAACCCCATGGACTGTAGCCTGCCAGGTTCCTTTGTCCATGGGATTTCCCAGGCAAGAATACTGGAGTGGTTGCCATTTCCTTCTCCAGGGGAACTTCCCAATCCAGGGATCAAAACTGTGTCTCCTGCATTGGCAGGCGGATTCTTTACCACTGAGCCACATGGGAAGCCCTACAAACCCAAAGACCTTGTGCGATTTACTTAAGTCTCAGCCTCAATGTTCTCATCCATAAAATGGGGTTCATTAGTTTCCATTCTGTAGAGAATTACCCTAAGGATTAAATGTCATTTAAATAATGGATTTATCAGAGTTCCCAGCACAAAAATCATTATCTATTGCAAAGCTTGGGCTTCCCAGGTGGCTCAGTGGTAAAGAATTTACCTGCACTGCAGGACACACAGGTTCAAACCCTGGATTGGGAAGATCCCTTGGAGAAGGAAATGGCAACCCACTCCAGTATTTTTGCCTGGAAAATCCCATGGTCAGAGGACCTGGCAGTCTACAGTCCAGTGTCACAAAAGAGTCACACACAACTTACTGACTAAAACAAACAATTGCAAAGGTTAGCTTTTTCCCCCTTCCATTTCCTCTCCAGAAGCTTAAGTCTCCATAGCGGGCATGACCTGAATACCCATAACCTGAGATTTCTGCTTTTCAGTATTTCCTTAAAACTTGACATTGAAGCAAAGCACTCCCAGGGACTGAAACTGTCTCTCTGTCATTTTACTGAGACAGCCGCTCTCCGCACACAGCTCACAGTTCTTTTTTTGGCTGTTCAGCTTCCTCTGTAGTCACTGAAATGGAAAACTCAGGATTTCTCCCCGTAGGGTTTTGTCTTCCATTTTATCAGAATCTGACCAAGATCTCAGACTGTTTCTGGATATCCACAAAGAGTATTCAAACCTGCCCAGACGAGGAGAAGGACAAACTGCCAAGACTTCAGGGCTTGGAGGCTGGGCGCAGGCTCTGGGTTGTCTTGTGGGCAGTGTCTGCTGCCCAGCCTCCAGCATCACGCAGCTTTGCCAGGACTCACTAACACTGTATTTTTCTATGTTGAAGGTAGAGTTTAAGTGACATCAAAGGGTCAGAAGGAATGTTAAGAGGGCCTGGGTCTGTTTCAGTCCATACTCAATAGCACTGCCCTCCTTGATACACCCCTGGATACATACTCTACTAACTAAGAATCTACGTAGATGAGTTCCTCCAACATTCTAAGAGGCAGAAAACAAATCCCTCCTTTCTAGCTCTGAAATTCCCATTATACTATATGTATGGTCACTATGTGCTTGGAAAACACAAACATACATTCATACCTAAATGACAACCATTGAGCATCCTCCAATTTATTTTTATTAATTCTTATTATTTTATGCCATGGAAGAATAAAATAGTCTATTATTTCTTTTCCTATCCCTCTTTCATCACAATTCACCCACACATGCACACACAGCCCCTCCCCCATGCTCACCCTGGCTCCTCACTCACCTGATAGAAAAAATAAAACCCATATGTGGGGTCTAGAATCTTTCTTAAAGCAGACCATTTTAGTGTCAAGTTTAAAATGTGAACTATATTTTCTAACTATTCTATTCTGTTGTTTTCCTCTTAGCGTTTAATACCTGGCCCTGGCGTTAATTAATACATACTTATTTATAAGATTATGAGTACTTTTACTCCATCTACAACTTAAAGCTATGGCTGGGAGAGATAAAGAAAGGGAAAAAATCTTCTGGAAGGTGTTCAGGTAGGGAAAGAGAATTATGACATGTATCAGAAATACTGTAGAAAAAGATATGATGCTGGATGTGAAACAGAGAAATGGAACATTGTAAAAGTCTGCATCATCCGTTTTCTCTTGATTTTCTGATGTTAGCTTTGCAATTGAATTTCGTTCCTAACAGCAGTAGGCTTCCATAAACCAGTGCTCGGGCCTCTCTGGTCCTGCAGCTCACTGTCCACCTGCCCCACAGGAGACCCTGTTATTCCTCTTCAGAGGTCTGGGCATGACGGTTATTCATCTCGCAGAGCAAGCTGGGCTTGGGGGAGCCCTCTGTGTTAGACCTTCTGGCCTGATTTTCCCCAGACGTCCAGTCAGCTCTGAGGTGAGCTATATGTGCTGTGACTCTGTAAGGAGTATTGAAAAGTGTGCACTGTGTCCCATTCCGAGCATCCAAGCTAATGGACAGTTAAGGAAGTGACCCGACAGCTACTAGGCCTCCCCTGCTATTGCCAGTCCTGTGTGCATGCTCCAAGTGGTGCTGAGTAACACCATACGTGGCAAAATAAGCAAAGCAACCCGCCTCCACCACCCTGGGCCCCTCAGGTTAACACCACTTATCAAGTTAGCCTCGGGGCAGCCTTCGACCTGCTCACAGTTGACCAAGAATCAAAGAAATGCTTGCTTTGCAAGAAGACAATCCTTTAAACCAAATATGATTAGAATTTCTGCTTGGCTTTAACAATTTTTAAACAATTCTCTCTATATACATCTACGTATGTATATATGTACACATTATGAATATATGAATAGGAATGAAATGACTATATATATATGTATATATAGGCACAGTTTCATATTTCACCACCTAAAAAAATAAGCTAATGTCTTTGTTTATATCCATGTGTTAAAGACAAAAGTCATATGTGATATTGACAATATTTCTCTTGTCATTAATAGTGCTTATCATTGATGTCAAGTTCTTAAATGACAGATAATAAAAGTATTTTACATGTGGATTTATAATTTCTCTATAACAATATGATTTTTGCAAGCTATGTACTAAAGTTTCAGCAACATTTTTAATGAATGTCAGCATATGTTTTCCTCTCCTTGTTCAAACCCTATTTAATATTCATTTCTCAGTTGAAATACACCCTCAGCCCTTGGGATTCACACATATGGTTCCAGATTAAATACATATAATCAATAAAAATAAGATATTGTCTAATGCTTCAGTCTTGAGTTAAGGTTCTATTCATAAATTCATTATTATGGTTCATTATTAAGGTTTTGCTTTATTTAAAACAGACCATACATGACTAGGCTAAGTAAAACAGTATGTTTCATACCGTGCTCCTGCATTGGCAGGCAGATTTTTTACCACTGAGCCACCTGGGAAGCCCCATTTTATCCCTATCTATCCTTGTCTTTGAATTAGGAGAGGAAATAGCATCCTAGCATTCTCAGTGGTAAAAAAAAATCCACCTGCCCATGCAGGAGACACAGGTTTTGATCCCTGGGTTGAGAAAATCCCCTGGAGAAGGAAATGGCAACTCACTCCAGTATTCTTGCCTGGAAAATTCTATGGATAGGGGAGCCTGGCAGGCTACAGCCCATGGGGTCGCCAAGAGTTGGACACGACTTAGAAACAAAACAACGGAAAGTATTTAATACCTAATTTTCAAAAATATATTGTATTACAAGTTACAGAATAAGAAGTTTAGACTTAGTAACTGAAATGGTAGTTGATAAGATTTGGCAGGTGTTTTTATCACTGTTCAGAAAATAATTTAGTAGAAACCCAATAGGTCTTTCCTGATACCCTCCTCCCTAAACTATCCCCCATTCCTTCAATAAACACAATCATTCTCCATCTAATTGCTCTTTATTATTTTCCTTAGAACTTACCACTAACTGAAATCGTGTCTATTTATTTGGTTCGTCATTTATCAAGAATATAAGTAGGTACCTTTTACCTTTTCACCCTTGTGTCGCTGTACAGTACAGTATATGGGCATCCTATAAATATCTGATGAGTGATTAAATGGGTGGATGTTTTCATCTATACTCTTTTAAAAATACAAAACATGTAATATCATATAGTTATATATAGACAGATATACACAGCCACTGCTTTACACAGAAATGTGAAATGATAAAAATGGTCATGTAAACTGAAATCATGGAAAGCAACCTTAATAATAATTAGGAACAGTTATGATTGCTCCTTGAGCTTCAAAAGCTTTTGCAAAATCATTACAAACTCTTAGTATCAGATGTAAATGTACTGTACATCATGCATCCTTGCTCAGTCGTGTCCAATTCTTTGTGAGCCCATGGACTGAAGTCCATCAGGCTCCTCTGTCCATGGGATTCTCCAGGCAAGAATATTGGAGTGGGTTGCCATCTCCTACTGCAGAGAATCTTCCCAACCTAGGGATTGAACCCCTGTCTCCTGCATTTCCTGCTTTGGCAGGCAGATTCTTCACCACTGCACCTACTGGGAAGCCCCTGTAAACGCATAGGAAATTTTAAAAATATAGGGAAGCTCATACTTAGTATATGGTAACTTACAACATTAGAAATATTGAGATTTAAAGTGTTTCTTTTTTTGGAAAAATATTTATCATGACTACTTTGAACAGCTTGCTGTCTTTTCACTGTGTAAATTACAATACATTGTGAGCATCTTTCGATGCCTTGGCCAATTGTCATGGCTCTCTAGGTTTGGATTGGCCTCCAGAGTTTTATTCTTCATGCTTTCAATATCTTAAAATATACTTGAGAATTCCATTAAAGTGGGTTTCTTGCCAGCATCAGTTCCTTCGGGACATCTTCATCCTTTGTTTTGTCTGTCTTCCTCATTTATATCGACAAGCTTGTCTCCACTAAGTGTCTTTGGCTGCGAACGCAGAGCTTCTCAACTGGCAGCAGTGTCAACGTACCCACCTACGGATAGATATTTCTTCTCTAACTCCATTTATGTTTCATTTGAATTTCACTTCCAGTGTTAAATCACTTCTCACTTCTCGCCTGCAATTCATCTCTGTTGGCCAATTTCTTCTTTAAATTGTCTGTTTCTGAAAAATGTCATTGGGAGACAAGGAGGCAACAATACTCCAGACTTCACTGTCTGTGCATAAAATGAATTACTGATGCAGAGGGACCACTGATGGGCAAGGGATGGAAGAAATGAGGTGACTGCTCACTGATTATAAAGCAAATCTGTTATTTATGGAGTGATTTGTAGACTGAGGGATTTCCTGGTGGCTCAGACAGTAAAGAGTCTGCCTGCAGTGTGGGAGACCCAGGTTCGATCCCTGGGTCAGGAAGATCCCCTGGAGAAGGGAATGGCAACCCACTCCAGTATTCTTGCCTGGAAAATCCCATGGACACAGGAGCCTGGCAGGCTACAGTCCATGGGATCTCAAAGAGTCAGACACGACTGACCGACTTCACTTTCTTTTTCTTTCTATTTGGGGACTGAGAAGTTAGCAGTTTAATTTGTACTTTATGCAATTACTTATATACTAAAATTTGACCTATGTTGTCAGGGACCTGGTGCTAATTAAACTGTAGTAACCAAACTTCATGCACATTGGAACCATGCAAGACAAAAACCGCCCATAATTGAAAATATTAATTCTCTGCCAAACTTTCATATAACCTCTATGTATAAGAGAAGCTACTTTAGAACCATGCAAAATCAGATTCTTTACTCTCAGAAGTCATCAATTAAAAACACAGAGATCAAAAAAATAAATAAAATAAAAAAAATAAAAACACAGAGATCATATTTTCCTTATTGCCCTTCTTTGAGCATTGAGAACTGTAGACTTTTGGCTGCTGCACAGGTCAAAGAAAACAAGATGTAATTGAACATTTTACATATTCGCATTTATTAGCCAGGATCAGAAATGCGTTAAGTCCGCGGTTTTCAAAGCTCATCATGTGTTAGAATCACCAAAGGGATGATTAAAACACAGATTGTTGACCCCCGTCTGAGTGTTTCTAATTTAACAGGTTTGGGGTGGTACCTGAGAATTTGCCTCTCTCACGAGTTCCCAAGTGAAATGGATGCTGCAGATCAGGAACCACATATTAAGAACCACTGACTGAAGCACATTCAGAAGGGTGTTTCATGAGGAGAGAGAAAAGACTCGGGAGACCAACATTTGGCAAGAAGACAGCCGCTGACTCAAAGTGCTTCAGGCATCTCAGAGATCTTTTTATTTTAGGCTTCTTGTTTTACAATTAAGAAAGTGGAAGCCTGCAAGATTCAAATTACTTAACTCAGAAACAAAGTTAACCAGTCTTAAAGACTGGTCTAAAACCTAGAATCTATTTCCAATAATTTCTGGAAGACAGCTAGCACCATAATAGACCCTATTCTCAACAACTGTAAGGTGAAATTTTTACACACACACACACACACACACACACACACACACAGAGTTTCTCAAACTTTGCTTCATATGAAATGGCCTGGTTAAAAATTAATTTTCCCAAGCCCTCACCTAAAATTTCTGACTGCAGAGGTGGAGGATGCAACCCCAGGAGATCCAAATGCAGGTGAACTGTTCTTTAAGAAACTGCTCTAGAATACTGCAAGCCAATGTTTTAAAGCACAATCTATACACAGGAAAGAATAGAATGCTGACTTTTCTTTGTATTTTTTTTCCACAAAATACTTTTACAGACTATGAAAACTCTTCAAACTATCCTATGAGGTAGATGAGGCACCTCCTTGGAGAACCCTTGGTCAAGTCTCCACTCTCTAAGTTTTCTTTTCCTCATCTGTATAAGGCGTGAAGTTATTAAAACTGATCACCTATGATTGCTCTGAGGACAGAAAGAGAAAAAATATATGAAAGCAATTCGTGAATGGAGAAATATTACATGGAAGTTAGTTGCTAGCTTCATTATAGAGAAGCAAATTTTAATATCAACTGGAGAATCTGCAGATAAAAGATTCTTAATTGTATTACAGTAGGCTCCCCCTGGCAGAAGCTTACCTATTTGTCAAAGGAAACAGAAGAGGTAAAACCTTCATAAAAGTCGTAAGATTTCACTCTCACAGGTTCCCAGTTACTGTGAACAGAAGCTGGAGACTAAGTCCTAATTTGTAACAATAAAAACATATAATGTATCCTAGGCACAATGGTTTTCTTAGAAAACTGGCTAATCTCTGTCCCCAGGCCATTTCCTGCCTCTTCTGACTCTCACATGAATTAGGGATTGGAAACCAGACAATTTTGACTTCCTGAGCTTTCTTTGCTCTTGGCAACGATGGAAGAATAATTTTTAAGGCAAGAAAATGAAAATGATCCATTTACCTCGACTCTGCCCTCACTCTGAAGGAGGATCTTGGAGCTGGAGAAAGAAAATACCAGAGAGGGAGGGGAGCCTTCCTTCCCCGCAGAGCGTTGACCATAAGACACGTTCTCCTTTTGAGGGCTCAGCACTTGGGTTTCTCCACATATTTTAATCAATATTCACTGAGCCATAACAATCTGGCATCCATGGTCACTCTGGTGTTGTGTTTCATGAATAACTACTTTTTCCACTGGGTGGAGAAGAAATGACTCTGTACATGGCTGGCAGATCATCATTCCTTCAAGCAAAGCAAAATCAGCAGTTTCAAGGGGAAATGTGGGCATCTCAGTGTGGTGATCAGTGCACATCTAAAACATAAACTCAAATTATAGAAGCCAACTCACAGGCCAACTGATCTCTTTTGGAAGATGTGGCTTCAGACCATTCCACGTGCATGTGGAATACTTAGACCTGATTACAGAGTTCTCCTGAAAGCCAATGCATCCCAGGAAACCTTATGAGATACAGCAAAGGAATAACATGTATTCCCCAGCAAATAAAACTGTTAACATGACCTTGCCTCATTCTGGCAGAAGCATGTTGCAAAGTCTCCTGGGGAGGAAGGTACCGTACTGAGCCTGGGAATTTGAGTTCAGCGGGGAGCCTGGTCTCCACTGCCCAAGTGCTGCAAGCCTGAGGCTCCTTCTCATGAAATGGCCTCCGAGATGGTGAAGATGGCCATGAAGGTCAGACCCCTGAGAAGCCTAGATCCAGCTCATGCCCCATTCTGAGGATAATCCATCTTTCCACAATTCCTTCAAGTCCAAGACACTCCACCTCCTCTCCTATATCAGCTCTTTCTGTAGGTTTCTTCCATCAGTGGGACTGGAATTCTTTCAAATTGATCAGCATCTCATTTTTACTCCCCCTTCACACCCATCGTAACATCTAGACTTCTATCCTAATATCAGATAGCTTCTGTTTTCCTTCATAGTGTCTCCAGAAAGAATTCCTCCTAAGTACCCACTAATGTGAAGGCATCAGAAATCCATTCATTTATTCATTCTTACAGACATTTGACATCATGCAAAGCATTGGGCTAAGACCTCTGTAGTTAAGTAGGGGAGAAATAGCTATTTAAAATAACTGCCATATAAAAATGAAGTCAGGATTCACACTATTGTCCCTACCAGGAACTCCCACATTTTCAGTCTTTAAACACAAGTCCGGAGACACTTCCTCCTGGAAGCCTGCCATGAATCCACTCCCAAATGAATCAGGTATCTCTCTTATGGGCTTTCAAGAGTGCTTATCTAGATCACTGCACTAACCCTGCACCCATTAGCCATTGATGGACCTGCTCTCCAACTAGACTGTGAGCTTTAAAGACACTGTCGTATTCATCTCTGTACTGCTGCTGCTGCTGCTGCTGCTAAGTCGCTTCAGTCGTGTCCGACTCTGTGTGACCCCATAGATGGCAGCCCACCAGGCTCTCCCGTCCCTGGGGTTCTCCAGGCAAGAACACTGGAGTGGGTTGCCATTTCCTTCTCCAATGCATGAAAGTGAAAAGTGAAAGTGAAGTCACTCAGTCGTGTTCGACTCTTTGCGACCCCATGGACTGCAGCCTACCAGGCTCCTCCATCCATGGGATTTTCCAGGCAAGAGTACTAGAGTGGGGTGCCACTGCCTTCTCCAATCTCTGTACTAGGAAGTACTTAACATAGAGCCCAGTAGATCGTGTTTATTGCATACTTTTGAATGAATGGATAAAAACTATAAAAGAAAAATCTTAGAAAGTTGTGAAACAGAAAAAGGAATGAGTATTAAGTTTAGCTAGAGGAATGAAGACAATTTTCATGGAAGATATGGTACTTAAGCAAAGCACCGAAGTGTGAACAGGATTTCCAGAATTTGAAAAGATCAAGGGCTTGGGAGGAGGGGTGGTACACAGAGAATTCCTTTTTAAAACCTAATGGATTCTCCCCACCTCTAATCTGTTATTTCTCTAATCTTTCCTATACTCTAGCAAAGTTTCTCCTTGCTTGTGCAGAACCTCCAAAGATGCCTTATTATTTAACGGGATAAAGTTCAAGTAGATCAGCTTGCATCTCAAGGGTCTTGCTATTGTTATCCAAAACTTTTTTCCTAATCCTAACTTTCACTCCTTGGTCACCCATTGTCTGCATGTATCCAGCCCTTCTACACTCTGTCCCCAAATATCTTACTTTTTATCATCTCTTTGCTGCTCCTCTCTCTCCAGCCCTCGCCTCGAATGCCTTCCTCATGCCTTCCTTCCATGGACAGCACCACTCTGTCTTTCAAAACCCCACCTCCTTCATGCAGCCTCCCTTTTCCATGCCAGATCAGAGTATCTTCTTCTAGACAACCTGATAACCACTCTTCTACCATTTAACCATTGTGTGGTTTTCTGATTTTAAGCCTGCTTTGTCCCTCTTTGGAAGACCAAATAAGGTACCTACAAGCTAGGATAATGGACAGTGGCTTTTGTAACATGCACAGTGTTTCAGATGACTAATCTGTTGATGAAAAAATCTTGATAACTGAAACACTCTTCTAAAAATGAATGACAAGTCTTTAGGCAGACATCTTATTATTCAGCTACCAGCAGACAGGGGTGCTTTTCCTAGGTACAAGATTAAATTTAATGAGATGAAGTAAATAATCTGTTATTAGTGTGTCTATGTTATGAAATCACTAACTTCGCCTATGTAATGAAAAAAAACTTGCTACTTTCCTCCTTCATTGATAGAAGTACAGTTATAGTTACTTTTTATCTCTTCCATGAAGCCAAAGTAATACTTTTTTTAACATGTAACTAGCCCTTTAAGATAGGTGCATCCTTTTCAGCGTTTTTACCCTTGCCCTTATCACTGTGGGGCTCCTTCACGCTTTTCAGCTTCCAGGCTTTGCCCCTCGTCAAAGCACATCAATACGAGTCTCCAACCTTAATCATAAAAGACATCTCGAGGGAGAGAGGCTCAGTACTTTACGAAAAGAACTGACCGTATCACACACAACAAGCTGCAGGGCATGGAGAATCCATCACCTAACCTTTCCCAGCCTCTATCCATCTGGGCCCCACTGCTGGATTTCCAAGCTTGACAGTGAATGCTTTCCAATGGGAAACTGTAGCGGGATTTTTTTTCCCATCCTTTGGTCCCTATTGTATGTTCAGCTGCACTGAAGCTAGCTGCTAATCAAAGCCAGAGTCTCTCATACACAAACAAACAAGGCATTGTGGCCTCCCCTGGGGCTGGAACACAGCAATCCAGCAAACACTTTGGTCAGGTGATAGCAGCCCAGAGGAACAGACAGCACATCACCCAGACATCCTCATCTCCTCTCCTCCCACGCCCGTCCTCAGGACAAGCCAACTGAACACCAGGCCAGGCAAGCCAATGCTTGAGAAAGCAGTGGCAAATAAAATAATATACAATCCAGGCGATCCGGTCTGACAACAGGATTCTTTGTCCAAAAAGAGTGGATTCTCTTGACCCTGGTGAGGTAGAAATAAAATACATAGCATGAAAACATATTCCTGGATACAAGAAAGGGGAAGAAGGAAGGGACTGAGTCAAAATATCTTCAGATACTCACTGAGCCCTTGTCACAGAACAGCGGGTGTAGGTGGAAAAGCGTAATGTTTAGGAGCTTTGCGGTTAGATATAGTTGATCTATAATCTCCATTCTACTTCTTGAACTTCCTCGATGGTCCACTGGTTAAGATTCCGAGTGTCTGAAGCAGAAGGTGTGAGTTCAATCCCTTGTCAAGGAACTAAGATTTCACATGCCGCATGATAAGAGTCAAAAAACAAACAAATCATGTTCTCGGTTCTACCTCTCACTAGCTTGTGACCTTGAACAAGTTACTTAACCATTCAGGGACTCAGTTAGTAATGTTGGTGAACTGTGCTCAGATCAGAAAAAGGAAAAGTGCTAAGAAAAGAAAGCAAGGTCTCCAGCTTCTAGAAATAGCTGGTGATAGGGGATGAAGACTCCTCCCTGGACCTGGCACTTCCAGGATCAGAGCCTCAGATGCAGTGGAAGGTCCTGAACTTGACTTACTGCCATTGTCCCCAGAGCACACCCAGGGAAACTCAGGATGCCCAAGGCCAGCATGAAGCCTGGATACAGCTATCTTCATACCACAACAGGCGTGGGACTCTGAGTGCCTGCACAATGATTATGAAAACATCCCTAAGTATGAAAGATGGAGTAGAAAAGCTAGAGAGGTCAAAGAAAGTGATTGCTCATGTCACAATTTTTGGTCAAGGCAGCCAGTTAGTATTAAATGTCACCGGGGTCGGTGAAGGGAGTGCAGGAGAGCGAGGAAAGTGAGTAGAAACTATGTGAAAGAAAGTGAAGTCCTGTCTGACTCTTTTGTGACCCCATGGACTGTAGCCTACCAGGTTCCTCTGTCCATGGGATTTTCCAGGTAAGAATACTGGAGTGGGTTGCCATTTCCTTCTCCAAGGAATCCTCCTGACCCAGGGATCGAAACTGGGTCTCCCACATTGCAGGCAGACACTTTACTGTCTGAGCCACCAGGGAAGCTCCAAACTTCCCTGTGTGAAAGGTTGTCTTAATTCTATGCAATGATAAACATGAATTGAGTACCTACTACTCAATTTGCCATTTGCTATTTGGGTAGTGGAAGAATTGATGCTTTTGAACTGTAGTGCTGGAGAAGATTCTTGAGAGTCCCTTGGACTGCAAGGAGATCCAACCGGTCCATTCTAAAGGAGATCAGTCCTGGGTGTTCACTGGAAGGACTGATGCTAAAGCTGAAACTCCAATACTTTGGCCACCTCATGTGAAGAGTTGACTCGTTGGAAAAGACTCTGATGCTGGGAGGGATTGAGGGCAGGAGGAGAAGGGGACGACAGAGGATGAGATGGCTGGATGGCATCACTGATTCGATGGATGTGAGTCTGAGTGAACTCTGGGAGTTGGTGATGGACAGAGAGGCCTGGCGTGCTGCAATTCATGGAGTCGCAAAGAGTCGGACACGACTGAGCGACTGAACTGAACTGACTGAAAGTGAAAGAACTAGAAGCAACTGTCCAGAGGTACAGGATAGAACAAAGAGGTCCGGCAAGAAGACGCAGGGCCACTGAAACTTAGAACCAACACAGTGACTTCCTTTAAATACCAAGGGTAGACAATCCAAATGATTTAATAATTGAAGCACCTTCATATAGAGACTGACAAATGGAAATAAAATCAGCTAGATGCCATCTCGAGGAATCTATAAGATCTGTAGATTTACTTCAGGAAACACTACTCAATATTTTCATGTCTTATCTTTTCTAGTATGTATCTTAAGTGCTCCTCAATTGCACA